>NW_027361679.1:61972500-62432500 GCF_039654945.1 Dendrobates tinctorius
CAGAAAGGTTATCAAAATTAGGTCTATTTACTCTAGAAAAGTGAAGACTTAGGGTAGACCTAATATATATGTACAAGTATATCAGAGGGCAATACAGAGATCTCTCCAATGAACTGTTTGTACCAAGGACTGTGACAAGAACAAGGGGGCATTCTCTTCGTTTGGAGGAAAGACAATTTCTGCACCAGCATAGAAGAGGGTTATTCACGGTAAGAGCAGTGAGGCTCTGGAATTCTCTTCCTGAGGAAGTGGTGATGGCCAACTCACTGAATGAATTTAAGAAAGGAATGGATGCTTTTCTTGTGAGTAACAGAATAGAAGGTTACGAATAACATAATATTATAGGTAGATGGTTGACCCAGCTTAGGGGAAGGAATTTTTTTCCCTATGGAGAAAATTGGCTTCTACTCTGTGGGTTTTTTGCCTTCCCCAGGATCAACAATGCAGAACAGCTTCACTAAAAATAGGCTGAACTAGATGGACATAAGGTCTTCCTTCAGCCTTCAAAACTACTGTATGTTACTATGTTACTAATCCTGTCTCTCAGGTCCTTGTCCAGTTCCTTTGACCTCATGATTCTCATTTGGTCTGACATGCACTGTGAGCTTGAGGTCTTGCACAGACAGGTGTGTGCCATTACAAATCAGTCCTATCAGTTTAATGAAACACAGCTGGACTCCAGTGAAGGAGTAGAACCATCTCAAGGAGGATCACAAGGAAATGGACAGCATATGACTTAAATATGAGTGTCTGAGCAAAGTGTCTGAATACTTATTACCATGTGATATTTCAGTTTTTCTTTTTTAATAAATTTGTAAAAATGTCTACATTTCTGTTTTTTTCACTCAAGATGGGATGCAGAGTCTACATTAATGAGAAAAAAATGAACTTTTTTGAATTTACCAAATGGCTGCAATGAAATAAAGAGTGAAAAATTTAAAGGGGTCTGAATACTTTCCATACCCACTATACATCCATTGCCACTCATCACTTGCTATGTGCAGAGGATGAGCAGAATACCGAGGGGCATGTTCGAGCTGGTGTTCAATTACTGTCCACTGCTGCTCACAAAGCCTTGCCAAGTACATATTCAATGCTGAGTTCCAGCGCATGGGCAGATTGCAAACCAGTGGGTGAGCTGGCACTTGCATGTGATGCTGCAGCACTGCCAGACAAGAGGCAGCTGTAACTTAATTGCAGAAATGGGGGTATCAATTGAATGCCTTCTCTCTCTGGACACCCCACTGCCTCTGATGCCTTTCTAAAAATTGAGTTAGGCCCACTTGATGACTCTGTGAATATGGTGGAGGAGGGAGTCCAAAAAAAGCTTAACCTCACTTCCCTTTTGGTTTGGGAAAGGGTGAGGGAACACCAAACCCTTGTTGTGGGACCCTGCCGAATGTGGGTTCTCTGGGGAACAGTTGGCTGCTTTCTCTCTCTGGGCACCCCACTTCCTCTGATGGCTGTCTAAAAATTGATTGAGGGCTGCATGATGACTCTGTGGATATGGTGAAGCAGGACAAAAAACCTAGCAAAAAAAAGGAACACTTAAACCTTAATGAGGAAAATTGCTGCATGTTGTTGCTCTGAGGAACAGTTACCCACTTTCTCCCTTTATCCACCCCGCTGCCTCTGATGGTCCTATAAAAATTATTAGCCATAGGAAGGATCACACAACAGTTACAGAGTCGACCGTCTAATAGCCCAGATTGACTAGGCATCTCTACTGAAGACCCTTTCAGCTTTTTAAGAGCTGGGTAGAGGACATCATCTCTGAAAATAGGGTCTCACGGCTGCACTCCAACAGTTTGAGAAGTACTCTTAGATGAGTTAATGCCATGATACCAAAGAGGGGCACTTTGCCCCTTAGTTTGTCATTGAGGAATTTAGTGATGAGCGAGAATACTCATTGCTTGGGTTTTCCCGAGCATGCTCGGGTGTCCTCCGAGTATTTTGATGTGCTCGGAAATTTAGTTTGTGTTGAATCAGCTGCATGATTTGAGGCTGCTAGACAGCCTGAATACATGTGGGGATTCCCTAAAAAACAGGGACATGTGTTCAGCCTGTCCAGCAGTCGCAAATCATGCAGCTGCGTCGACACAAACTAAATCTCCAAGCACACCAAAATACTTGGAGGACACCCGAGCATGCTCAGGAAAACCTGAGCAACGAGTATACTCGCTCATCACTACTGAGGATTATTTCAATTTCCAGGGATAACTCTGGAGTGGTTTTTGTGGTGGGATGCAGGTCTGGACATCTGTCATCATCCTATTAGATAGATAAGAATTAATGTATGTGTGTGTATGCTTTATTAAAGATGGTGCTATGTGCACAAGTTAATCTACTTGGTAACGACTCACACTGGACCACCAAATGCGCAGTCACAGATGCACTTAGCACGAGCCACCACTGCTAGGCAAGTCCATAATGGCCAGGATATTATTCACCCACTAACGATAAGGAGGGAGACTTTACAGAGCCCTTCCCAGACAGCTGTCACAGGGTAGCTGGCATCTAGTGACGAGGACGATGTTAGTGTCAGGAAACCAGAGTAAGTCCTAAGCTAGCATCATTAAACCAAAAACGAAACCCAAAAACAAAAGCAAAGAAAAAGAACCACAAAAGACTGTAAGCAACTATTGAGAAGCAACTGAACTTCACCATCAAGAACTCACCCCACCATGACCGTGTACGGCCAATATGGGTTTTTCTTACCTGAAAACCTGCCTTACGCCCCACCTATACTGGTAGACAACGCAACTCTTTCTTTAAAATAACAACACTCCCGGGGTAAAAACCCCTTCCAGAGCCCGTAACCAAATGCCAGATCACCCACACAATTTTAACTGTCTGGAATTTTACCTACAATTCCTTTTTACGCTGAATCAGCGTCAACTCCAAGAACCCCACCCCCTGCCAACTTGCCACTGTGAAAAAGCAACCTCCATTATAAAAAATTACCCAGACTACGTTGCCCAGGCACCCCACTGTGACTCAACTTAACTCCCCGCCCAACCAACAAAAAAAAAGGGGGGGGGGTTGAAAAAAAGGGGAGGGTGGGTGGGTCTTCTCTCGGTGTCCTCCTGTGCAAGAGTGCGGTTTTCCCGCACTTTTCCCCCCTCCAGCATCATCCGCCCCTCCCAATACTCTCCCCTTATCCTGCCTCCACCAATCCCCTCAAAGTCCACCCCGTCTTCAAAACCCTAAACCTGTCCCAGCGCAATTATGGGGGGCCTCCACCAACCTGCGCTTATTTCCAGCCCCCGTCTTGACTGCGTATGACCAATATGGCGGCCAGTTTATTAGCAAACAAAACATAAACATTGTTTAACAATAAATATTAAATATGTCATATTTAATGACATGAGGGGAGGGTTTGTAGCCCATAAAAGATCTGGCTTAATATTTGGCAAAATGTCCAATGAGAAATTCAACCGCCACGTTACCCTCAGCTGTACACCACCAGCTCGACGGCACCATAAATCCCGTTCCGGGAAGGCCAACCACCAAATAGCTCCCGGGGTAATACTCCCTTCCAGAGCCCGTAACCAAATGCCAGATCACCCACACAATTTTAACTCTCTGGAATTTTACCTACAATTCCCTTTTACGCTGAATCAGTGTCAACTCCAAGAACCCCACCCCCCGCCACACACGAACAGCCCTGACCACCTCAGGCTCGTGAGTGCCCCAACACTGAAACTACTCTCTCAATTCCTTCTTGTATCGCAAGTGCTCACAAATCAATCCCTATCTCATTCAAATGAACCCCATCGTCTCTCCAAAAATTATCAACCCCAGCTTCCAATTTGAAATGCCGCACACTGATACCCCCATTCCTTGAAACAAAACTCGACATGGCCCTATTCAACTTCACCCTAGCCCTATTAATTCCCTTTACAGATCTGGCCGCTTTCCAGTTTAGCCTGGGAACGATATCCGACCATACAGTCATGACCCCGGGAAAAGACTTCCACAACCTAAAGAAGTCGAATCGAATATCCCTGATCAACTCCCTGACAGGTTTAACACCCAAATCTTTCCCTCCCAAATGCACGACCAAGATGTCGGGCGCTTTATCCAAATGGGCAAATTTGGAAAACTCAGATAACGCCCTACTCCATACCATCCCTCGAAAGCCCCACCAGCGAACAACGACCAGGTCCCTGTTAAAACCCTGTTGCCTACCATCTGGCATCACGTCCGCCCGAAGCGCCCCCCAATGGACAAACGAGTGTCCGAAAATCCAAGCCAAGTAGGGATGACGACCTGAAATGCATAACCACAACAAGAATTGTTAATTCCCCCCATCCGAGCTATGCCACTCCAATCAATGACGCACATATGTTTGATAGCAGCCCGAATTCCAGCGGCCAATCCGCTTGATCGCATCCGCCCCCATGCCAAGACTATCAGCTTCAGATGCTGCCCCAATCCTAAAAGAATGCGACCCATACATGTCTGGTGGAAGGCCCAACTCTCCCAAACCCCTTTTTAGTAGCGCAATGAACTGGAAACAGGACAAGAATGCCCCTCCCTCATGGCACAACAATGGGCCAACCCAACCTGGCCACAAACGCCAATACGACTCCAAACACCTTTTTGGGCACATCAAAGCCCCTTCACACGCTTACCTCTTCCGAGCTGATCAGTTTTTGAACGCCGAATCCAAAACGCAATACCTCCCACCCTAAATTCCACATCCTCAGCCAGCAGGCCACCTGCCCTGCCCCTACTGTGTGACACTAGTTCGCCTATACGCATAGCCCCAAAGAACGCTAAAGAAAAAGCTAACTTGAACAATACCGCCTCAATAAATCGTCTCTAGGACTCTCCCTAACCGTTCCAATACACTAAAAGAGATCGGTCTACGCCTGTCAAAACTCCGGTTACCCTTCCAAAAACCTTTTAGAGCCTGCTTTACCAGAAACTCCTTTGTCACATCAACCGAACCCTCCATCTTAAAACCGAACGCAAGACCAGCAATAAATTTGTTAACCTTCGAAATAGACCAATCTATTTCCACTGCCCTGCCAACCAAAAACAAAACCCCCGATGTCTTATCCTCCACAGACCCCAACCTTCCCCAATGGGACACCCAACTCCGCCATATTCGCCATGATGCCTCGTATGATGCCCAAGTCTGGCTTGTAACCAACTCTCAAATCAACCTTCCTGCTCTTCCATTACAAACCGCCATAAGTGAGAATGGCATTCCGCTCCGGAGGTCTCTGCGCCTGGTGCCAGCTCCCGGAACCGCTCCCACTGTAAACGAGACAAAGCATCCGCTATAGAATTTTGCACACCCGGCACATGCACTGCCGAAATCCAAGCATTCAATTCCAGGCACCACAAAACAAGTTCTCTCACTAGCTTAATAACTGGGGGAGATGAGGTGGACAAAGTGTTGATCACTGACACCACACTCATATTGTCGCAGTGAAACTTAACTATGCGGTTCTCGAACATTTCACCCCAAATCAATACTGCCACAACAATGGGGAACAATTCCAACAAAGCCAGATTTTTTGTGAGACCTCTCTGACGCCACCAATCCAGCCAGCTCCCAACGCTCCAACGCCCCCTACAATAAGCCCCGTAATCAACACCGCCCGCTGCGTCCGTATAAATTTTGCAGTCGAAATCATTCAATATCTCCTGTTGAATCAGAGATTTACCATTGTAATTCTCCAAAAAACGCTGCCACACCTCGAGATCTTCCCGGTGTTCGCTAGTCAAACGAATAAAGTGGTGCGCCAACCGTGCTCCCGCCATCATGCCAGACAACCTACAGCAGAAAATTCGGCCCATGGGCATGATCCTGTAGGCAAAATTCAACCTGCCTAAAAGCGACTGCAATTCTTTCAATGTCATCTTTCGCAGTCTCCTAACTCGCTGCACTTCCAGCCTCAGCAACGACAATTTGTCCTCTGGTAACCGACACTCCATTTTCTTTGAGTCAATTAGTATGCCCAAAAAACTTAAGACTGTGCAAGGGCCTTCGGTCTTATCTCTCGCCAACGGCACCCCAAAAAGTTCTGACACCCATTCCATCGCGGCCAATGTATCCCGACATAAAACTGAATCTGGTGGACCTGTAAACAAGAAATCGTCCAAATAATGAATCATGGACGGAACATCGGCAACATTCCTAACCACCCATTCTAAAAAAGTACTGGACGTCTCAAACAGTGAACATGAAATTGCACAACCCATCGGCAAACATCTATCCAAATAGTAACCTCCGTTCCAAAAACATCCCAACAAGGGGATGCTATCCGGATATACTGGTAGTAGTCTGAAGGCTGACTCAATGTTGGTTTGGGCCAACAAGGCTCCTGCGCCGTACCTGCGAGCCCATTGTACTGCCATGTCAAATGAGGTATATACTACCGAACACAACTCTTGATCAATGCCGTCATTGACTGACAACCCCTTCGGGTAAGATAGATGTTGAATCAACCTGAATTTATTCGGTTCCTTTTTAGGAACCACCCCCAACGGGGAAACAATCATCCCTTGTACTGGGACCAACGTAAATGGACCTGCCATTCTACCCAATTCAAGTTCTTTCATTATTTTGGCACTCACCACCTCTGAATGCAGGTTAGCCGACCTGAGATTCTTAACTGAAAAGGGTACCATGTGGCTGGGAGGAGGGATTCTTAAACCATCCGCAAAACTATTCCATATCACCCCAGCCTTCTCTTGATCAGGGTACCTACTTAGAAAGGGGGCCATCCTTTGAAGCCTCACCGGCGTCTCCCCCTTGACCGGCCGCCACTGCTGGCTTACCCCTTGCTTTCTTAAAACATTTTGATGTCCCATGTGAGATACCGTTGCAATGGGAGCAAACATGCTTAAACTTGTAGGTACTGCCATACTTGCATTGACCCTCGTTGAACTGCCAGCACGTTCCTGATTTCTCTCTTGCCCCGGCGCCCCCTGACTACCACTTCTGTGTCCTCCCTGCTGGTTGCCACTCCCTCCACCGCCAAGAAAGGACTGCCCATACCAAACTGGCGCCATCACCTTTAACCAAAGCCCGATGTCTTTCTTGCCCCACCGAATCTCCGGTCGCACCGCCTTCCTCTGCTTGAATTGCTCATCGTAGCGCAGCCATGCCTGTCCTCCATACGTACGGTGTGCCTCCCCAATCGCATCCAGATAACAAAACAGGCCAGAACAATTGCCTGGAGACTTTTCCCCAATCACACTCGCCAATATCGCAAACGCTTGCAGTCAATTAACGAATGTCTGCAGAATCAGCCGCCACCTCCACTTTTCTTCTTCCTTCTTCTGACTATCCTCTTTCTTCCCCTTATCCAAGTTAAACTTTTCCAATGGATGAAAGGAGAAAATCTCCACGTACTCATCCCTCCAAATCTTCTCTTTCACCTCTTTTTTTAAATGCGCTCCCAGCGGCCCCTCGAAGCACACATATACCTCCCCTTTTCCTCGGTCATCCAACTTCACTGAATCCGTTTTTTCTTTCTCCATCTGAACCGACATGGATACTCCTGCCACTGGTATTTGCTCCCCTCCGACCGGCCTCAATGCCTCGCCTGCCATGTGTGGCCCTGACCCCATCCCCGGGATCCACGCCCCCATCGGTGACACCCCGGACATGGGTACTCCTGCCACTGGTATTTGCTCCCCCCCAACCGATCTCAATGCCTCGCCCACCGTGGCTGGCCCAGAACCCATCCCCGAAGTCCATGCCCCTGCTGGAGACACCCCGAACCCGCTCGCTGCCCCTCCTTCCATCCTCCTTAAAATTTGCGACATGCTAAGCAAAATATCACGCAGGCAAGGCGCCTCTGTCCCAATAGTTCCCCCCATCCCCCTTCTACCAATCCTGACCCCCGACTCACTCCCGCTTCATTAGCTACAGCCCCTATGGGTGACAGACAATACATAGACTCCTGCTCACCAAGCTGCGCGGATGCTGCTTCCCCGCCAGCCAGACCCCCCGAATCCTGCCGCTCACCGTACCGCTGCTGCTCACTGTTGGAGTCGGAATCTTCTGCGCCGCTCAGCTTCCCCAGGCCCGCGCCCCTGGCCTCCTCGTCACCAGGGGGGACCGGAGCGCCCGCAGTGCGCCACACCACTGACCTCAACCTCGATCGTGACCACATCTGCCTGCGAGACCCAGGCTGATTAGCCCGCTCCTACCCACGTCCCCTGCCAGGCAGCTCGTCCTCACTGCCCGCCGCTCCCCTGGACAGCCGCTGAGTGTCAGGGCCCAGCAGTAGAGCATCCCACTGCTGCTGCCTGCCTGCCGGAGTCCTCTGCTGTGTGCTCTTTCTTGCTGGCCCCCACTAGGGCCACCACCAGGGGTGCCAGCTGCGCCATTGCTCCTGGCATCCATGACGACATCTTGGCCGGCTGCCGCCGCTGGCCTCCTCGCACTCACCGCTGCTGCCTCGTCCCCCTGGGAAGCCTCGCCCTTCCGGTGGTGCCGCGGCCCCTCGCTGCTGTCCCCTGTGCTGCTGCAGGCCGCACTTCTGGTGCGGCCCTCACTTCCTGTGCGGCCCGCACTGCGGTTACACGCTGCCTTCCTGCGCCCGCCGGCCGGCTGTTTGGATTCCTGCCGGAGGTGGTGCCGTGGGAGGGAGCCGCGCCACTGCACCCAGCCTCCGCAGGGTCCACAGAGGGGCTCCGGAGCCTGCACCTGCTGCGCGTGGTTACCTCTGGTGAATGTCTCTCTGGGGGCCGCATTCTCCTGCTCCTGCCCACGTTCTCCCGGGTCCCAGTGTCATCCAGCAGAGAAGACAGCTGCTCCTCCAGCCATCCTTCCTTCCTGGACCTCGCGACGTCCTGCAGCCTTTTGATCAGCGCCTCCACAGACGCCATAATCCAGCCTGGTCAGGTAGGTCTTCTCTCGGTGTTCTCTTGTGCAAGAGTGTGGTTTTGCCACACTTTTTCCCCCTCCAGCATCATCCGCCCCTCCCAATACTCCTCCCTTATCCTGCCTCCACCAATCCCCTCAAAGTCTACCCTGTCTTCAAAACCCTAAACCTGTCCCAGCACAGTCATGGGGGGCTTCCACCAAGGTGCGCTTATTTCCAGCCCCCGTCTTTATGCAAGGAAACTTAATAAATAGTTCTGTACTGGAAAGGATCAGGCTTTAAATAGCCAGCCCAATGCTAAAGATAAAAATCAGGTGATGCATTCCTTCCAGTCATGTCCAGGGAGCCACTCACTCCCAGCTCATGTAAACAGGAAGGTGCACAGATTCCCACCATTAGATTACACCAGACAAGGCAGCGTCCTACATTGCCTGGGAACTGGGAGACACAGCGTCCCATGTCTCCTGAGCCGCAAAGCCAGTGTGAAGCGCTGTGTCCTGTGTTCCTACATCACTCACTTTACCACACCTGAGAAACCACTGTGTGTATATGCACCATCCAAGTGCATGATAGCTCTGTCCTCAGCACGGACAGACCAAGTCTGGGAAAAAGAGGAGGACAATTGCATCCACGACAGATATTCCTAACAGATGAAGTGAATGCTGAGCCTAAGGGTGGGGGAGGTTCTTTTTTCTCTTTTTTATTTTTCCTTATATACAAGAAAGAATGTTTTGTGAAAATTTTTTCCTGTAAAATTCATTTCATCTTTGGTTTTCGATGTTTTAATTTCACTCCATAAAAGTGGCGTAATACTCTGACAACATTGTTCCCAGCAGCGACCTGGGAGTCAGAGCTGTGTCCAGGCATCTTCCCCATGCAGTTCCCATTCCATTTGAGCCCTTTTTCCATCTATTTCAGCAGTCTTAATGCCCCCCAGACCTTCTGGGAGGGTCCGCCGTAAAAATGCTTAAGTTTCCCATTGACTGTAATTATACTTGTTACTCGAGATGAGCACTCAAGCATTACGGAAAGCTCGTTATGAGCATTTTAGTGCTCACTCATCACTAGTAATAAACTGTACCCAAGCTGCTTATGCACTATTCCTGAGTGAAAACGAAATAAACACTAATCATTATCTAGATTATGGCCCGATGCTATCGCATCGGGAGGATGCGATAGCATCACACCTCTTGCCATGTTAACCCTCAACACACACACTCCTCTCACCTTTCACCATCTCCACTCACTCTTTCACTCCACATACGACCCCTTCTCTCACTCCGTCTCTCATACTCACGCCGTCATCGCCGCTGCTCCACGATCCCCGACATCTTCTTCCGCCGGCACCATCCTGGATCCAGACGTTGTCCACGCCGGCGACATGTTCTTGCGGCGACGCCATCTTGAGTATCGCGGGATTTCGCCGATCCAAAATAGCGTCGCCGCAGGAACATGTCGCCGGCGTGGATGCCGTCGGGATCCAAAATGGCGTCGGTGAAATCTCGCGAGATTTCGTCGACGCCATTTTGGATCCCGTCGTCCTCCACGCCGGCGACATGTCCTTGCGGCGACGCCATCTTGACTATCGCGGGATTTCGCCGATCCAAAATGGCGTCGCCGCAAGAACATGTCGCCGGCGTGGAGGACGTCTGGATCCAGGATGGCGCCGGCGGAAGAAGATGTCGGGGATCGTGGATCAGCGGCGATGACGGCGTGAGTATGAGAGACGGAGTGAGAGAAAGGGTCGTATGTGGAGTGAAAGAGTGAGTGGACGTGAGTGGAGATTGTGAAAGGTGAGAGGAGTGTGTGTTGAGGGTTAACATGGAAAGAGTTGTGCGGTGACGTCACCGGTTACAACTGGACGGAAGTTGTTACAACCGGAAGCTGCTTAGGGCATTTATTATTATAGATATTATTTAAATGGAAATAAAAAAAATAAATGACACTAAAAGCTCCATTGGTGCTACCTGTTAGAAATTTGGCATGCTTACATTTTGAATACAGAATTCTTTTCATTCTAGCGCACTATATGAATCTTTCATGAGTGCTGTGAAAGCTGTGACAGTGTACACGTGGTCTACAGGGAATGATCTACGTCTGCTTCATTCTGCTGACATGCATGAAGTCAACTTCTTTTTTCACATAATGTAAGGTGGAATATCTCTTCGGGAAAGTACTTCACTATGTCTTGATTGAGATTTTGCTAATATGTCAGACTTTTCAAAATACCTTAGAATATGAAAAAACTAAATGCCATCATATTCAATAAATTGCATTGCAATAGTTGAACATTTTCCTGTGTTTTTGGCCAGTAAAATATATTTTTTTATCCATTCTAATGTCACATTCCTATTTATCTAAATAAGCATTGTACTATTTTAGGATTATTTTATTGCAGAAAAATATGGGATAGGTAATAAATTTCTTGGCTACCAAATTCTGAATAAATATACGGATCACCATTGAGCGAAACTAGGGAATAAATGGAGCTACGGTCAGGCATACAACCTGCCTCTCCATTCATTCTCTACAGGGCTACCGGAACAAGCCTAATAGGGAATGAATGGAGCTTCGGCCAGACATACAACCTGCCTGTCCATTCATTCTCTTTTGGGCTACCGTAACAAGCCCAATAGGGAATGAATGGAGCTACGGTCAGGCATACAACCTGCCTCTCCATTCATTCTCTATAGGGCTACTGGAACAAGCCCAATAGGGAATGAATGAAGCTACGGCCAGTAATACAACCTGCATGTCCATTCATTCTCCATAGTGCTACCAGAACAAGCCAAATGGGGAATGAATGGAGTTACGGTCAGGCATACAACCTGCCGCTCTATTCATTCTCTATAGGACTACTGGATCAAGCCCAATAGGTAATGAAGGGAGCTACAGTCAGGCATACAACCTGCGTTTCCCAATGGTCAGGCATTTGTGGATTGATAATAACTTCATTGGAGAACCCCTTTAAATATTGTACACCTACAAAGTGTTTGTGGACCACTTATCCAATATGCATAGGAACAAGGCAAAGGAAGTATTGGACTATTAAAAATAGAAAAATACAATATACGTGAATAATTTGATTTATTTTCACAATAGAAATACTTTTTCTTTTAATGAAAAAAAACTGTGAGAAAATTGTATATCATTTAATTTCTCAGTGAATTGCCAGTCAGACTCTTTGGCTCCTTTATATCTCATTTGTGTGAATGTGCTACACCAGCCAAGATTTGGATTATTACATTTATGGAAAAATCTTCAGAGCTCAAGATGGATTACTATGGTTTCAGCTTTTTAGCTACTCCTGAGGAAAATGTTGTGATCTCAATTATCAATCTTGTTTGCTTTCCAAAATTGAACACATACCCAGACTTTACTCTTTATGGCATCCTGACCTGAAAGGCACAGAGGATTTTTTTTTATCCAAAACAAATGTTGAAGACTGATTGCTATAACCAAGTATCAACATAGCCTTTCTACATGCAAATGGTTCTCTATGGAGCTGAGGGTTTAATACAGCTAAAAGATTAATCAAAATGTACATGGGCATTTTTACTTTGTGAATTGTGCTGAGCTGAATATACATACCTTTGCATTGTGTTCTACTATTTTTAAGTAGGGATGGGCGAACCCGAACAGTAAAGTTTGGAGTCCGTACCAAACGCCTAGTGTCCGTGCACTCTCTCTGAAGTCTGTGTTACTGTTCTGGTTAGGCAGCTCGAACATCCGGTGTTTCCCATGCTGTCATCTGCATGACAGCGCGAGAAATACTGCCTCTGATCGTGGGTAAGTTCGTTACTGCCAGTCAGAGTGCTACGGTTCCCACGGTATCATACAGATGACAGCATGTGAGCCAGCAGATCTCACCGGCGGTAAACAGGTTACTGCCAGTCACAGGTCTCGGCTGATGAAAGTACTAGTCTCGTCATCGTACGCCCATGTCACTTCACCCTGAAAGACTTGGCGTTAGACGGTCACATTGCATAATGAATTGCAGTCCTCTTTAGAGATGGTGTGATTCATGTCCTAATTTAAATGGATTTGTAATCTCACCTGACATCAAGCTCACAGATTAGTAATGGAGTGATGTCTATAAGACACCCCCATTACTAACCTTTAGTCAAATATAATAAAAACACAGGCACAGAGAAAAGTCCTTTATTCAAAATAAAAACACAGACTCTTATTTGAAATAAACACTTCCCACTCACCAATTTATTACTATAAAATTAAAAAATAATAAAACACCATATTCCTCACCTGTCTGACAATAATCCATATGTCCCACGATGTGCTCCAACTCTGCGACATCGAGATTGCATGGCTGAGCGGGTGGCATGAAGTGACTGCTCAGTCGTGAATCCATGAGACACTGAGAGCGCAGTTTCAGTGACCTGCGGTGATGTCATTGTGGTTACAACCAGTCACAGGCAGCAGTTGTCAGGTTCAGCTCAATGTCTCCTGGATTCACACCTGAGCAGTCTCATCATGCCACTGCTCAGCCATGCAATCAAGCTGAAGCAGAGTTGGGCTCTTCATGGTACAAATGGATTATCAGTGGACAAGTGAGGAATATGGTGTTTTATTAGTTTTAATTTTAAAGTAATAAATGTGTAAAAGAAGGTGGGGAGTGTTTATTTTAAATATTGGATTTTGTGTGTTTTAATTAAAGGACTTTTTTCTGTGTCTGTCTTTTTTAATTTGCACTACGGGGTTAGTAATGGGGGCTTCTTAGGCTGGTTTCACACTAGCGTTTTTAGTGCTGTTCTTCGTGCACGTCCATGTGCATGCGTCCTGCGCCCTTATCTTTAACATAGGGGCGCATGGTCTAGCGTATGCATGCGTTCGTATGCGTTTTCATGTGCATGCGTTTTCTTGTAGTGTGTGTTTAGGAAAGCCGGACGCAACTTGTTGCATTTTTGGTCCGTCCGACCTGTCTCAAAAAAACGCATGTGCGCGCTTGCGCACGGAATGTGCAAAAAAAAATCACATTACAGTCTATGGGAACGCAGGTGTGCGCATGGACATGCACATGCCTGCATCTAAAATCGCATGCATTTTAAGAGTTAACATGGCTAGAAACTGTTTAAAATGCATGCGCCTAAAAAAAGCAAACACATGCAAAACGCATGATGCATTTTTTGCATGCGATTCTATTGCACACGAAGCACAGCTCTAATAAACGCAACTGTGAAAGTAGCCTTATAGATGTCTCTTTATTATTAACCATTGGCTTGATGTCAGCTGACATTACGAAGCTGACATTAACCACACAAATATTACCTCACTTGCCATTGAATCAGAGCAAGTGGGAAGAGTGAGGATTCCCCATAATTCACATAACCAGCTGAGGGAAAGCCTACAGCTGAGGGCTTATGTTAATATTCAGGTAAGGGGCTAATATCTATAGAATTTCACAGGTTATTAATATCAGCTCACAACTGTTTGCTTAGCCTTTACTGGTTATTATATTTTCTCTATACTTTCAACTATAAAGAGCTGGCAGTTTCAAAAAGAAGCCACTAAAGAATGAGCATGTTACATCTCTTCATCCCTTCTTTCGAAATCAGTTGAAATAAATAACAAAAGCCTTAAAGAGAACATGTCAGCAGGAATGTGCTGGGTAACTTACAGTGTCAGGTTGTGGTTGTTGTTTAATCTATATTTTTAGTTTTCAGCTAAAGAAGTGCTCGTGCTCTGGGGTGGGCCTGTGGGGGTGGGGGTCTCTATGTGTTGCTCTGATTAGGTATTTATCTGTATGGCTTCTGAGAGGTCACTGATCCCTCACTGACCTGTCCCCTATTTTACATAATGAATATTATGTAACTATATATGTGTCTTTTTATAAAGTGTATGTAAACTTCTGGTTTAAACTGTATATTTCTCCATCTCCTACTTTGCCGGCATCCGAAGTACTTGGACTCCACTAGATAAAACATTGCATAGTATTCAGCCATGTTATATGCTCGTGTGAGCGAGGCCTAAAAGATAATTCTACTATTTAAAGTGAATGTGTCAGCAGATTTTTGCTATGTAATCTGAGAGCAGTATTATCTAGGAGCAGAGAGCCTGTTTCCAGCGATGTGCCATTTATTGGACTGCTTGGTTCAGGTTTGATAAAACTTCTTGCTTTATTTGCTGTAGATGTAACAGTGGTCAGAATGCAGAGCTGTATATAGCCCCCAACACATACTTGATTGACTTGATTGTTGGCTTCCTCTGTACACTGTACATTGTCAAAAACCTGACTATCACTGGTGGGCGCTGGGTTACACAGATTAGTTGGACTACCTGGCACGAGACACCTAGTCCTACAGTGATCCCCTGCGGATATAACACTGATTGTATTGAAAATGCAGTATTCTGCTGTGCAAGTAACACATCACTAGAATCAGGATCTCTGCTCCTACATTATGTTGATATCAGATTAAATAGCAAAAGCTGCTAGCATATTTTTTTTAATAATAAGAAAAAGAAATTATATAAAAAAAAGTTTTACAAAATGTAGTTCCAAAAGGATTCTGGTTTTTCAACTCAATTCGGCACACTGAAGATATTTTCCATGATACTCGTAGCACAATATGAGTCTATCAGAGGAGAAATAACCAAGGGAAATAGGCTCTATGCCTGATGAAAGCACTTAAATTTGCAATTTTTCAATAAAGATTTCTCCACTGTGGTGTACTGTAACTCCTTGATCTTGTTTTATTTACAGAAGCAGTGTTTTATTATCCTGGGGTTTTACATATTTTTTGCCAAGTGATCATATTTCTTACTGGACACCCTTTGAGATTTTAGATGTAGTGCAGTAATGGTGTCTTAGGACAAGAAGATACCAAAGGACAGCATTCAAGCACATGAAATTAGGTCAATTGTCTGCCTATATAATGTGCTATTGTGACTGAGGTAGGGAAATTAGATTGTGACTATGAGTGAAAACCACAATACATTAAGCAACTTTTTTAAGAAGTTACTTCCTGATTGCTGGACTCAGACCACGAGGACCCCCACTGATCCTGAGAACCAGGGCTCTAATAAAGCAGAGGCTGACCACTAAAGACAGACGAGCACTGTGCTTGGCTGGTCTTTGGCACTCCCATAATAATGAAGGAAGCCGATATGATCACAACCAACCTCCACTCCAATCACATGCGGCTCTTCATAGCCCCTGTTCTTGGGATAGATGAGGTCCCAGTCAGGGCCGGACTGGCCATTTGGCAATTCTAGCAAATGCCAGAAGGGCCTGTCTGGTCGTGGGCTGCCTTGTCTGCTACATAGTTAATATAATCTGTGCTCTGAAGACATCCATACTGTTAAGAGTTGTGATGGAGCACAAAGACGCTGACTCCGTCACTTAACCCAGCAGGCCATGGGTTATCTTTAGAAATATTGGTCTTGTAGTAAATCTTGCTTCCCACCATCCAGGGTAATATATCCTATCTGGTGCTTGGGGACGGAGACAGCATGGGCCTGTGTGATTTCAAATGCCAGGGCTGAATTTCAGCCCCAGTCTGTAGCTAGTCCTAGTGGTCAGACCCCAGTGATATGGATAGGGAATAGCTTTCAGACTTGCGAATACTTGAGATTGTGTACCTCATCTGCGAAAGTAAGTGGTGACAATTTCTGTACAGCAATGCAATCTACTTTGACATTATATAGGCAGCAAGAATAAATAAAAGTCATTGAGTTCATGAACATGGTACTCACTAGATTCTACCCAAGATCGTGTTCAGTTGTTATATTTATCTCCCTCAGGGTTCCCAAGGCATCAAGGGAAGTTCACAGGTCCTCTTCTGCTTCAGGCACCAGTGAACTCGGCTCTTGACAGCAGGAGGACCCAATATGCAAGCTGCACTTGGAGCTGAACAGGACATCAAAATGGTGAACATACTGTAATGTTTGTGGTTGTCCTGAAGTTTAAATTTATTGGTCTGAAATCTGAATTTATTTAGAGGTTTGATCTCCTAACTTTTTCTAGGGACCTGTAATGTGCTCATAGACTTAGTCTTTTGTGGGAGACCAATGTATCACTGATGTGCACACGTTACTGTGGAGTAAAAGGCCCCACTGTGTAATATACTAGTCCCTTGGAGGCCAGATGTCTTGTGTTGTGCACAAAGGAACAGGATAGGCCAAAGTTGAAAAAAACAGAACTTCCTTAACTGGTGAAGTTGATAGCGGCACAAAACTTGGAGTTTCATATCTATCTTAGGATTTTAGGCATCACTCTGAAGCCTATTTTTCACATATGTTCTATCCATTCTATCCCATATACTCTGGATGGTTGTTCACAATTCCTCATTTCTGGTGAACGAAGACATGTCCATTTTTTTTTGTGAGTCTTAGATGAAAATTACCCAAACAAGCCTATGGGTCTGTGAAAAACATGAACAGCACACGGATCTATTTGCAATAGATGTGCTGTCCAGTTTTTAAAATTGTAATGGATAGGAGAATATTTACATTTTTTTTATCATATGAAAAAATTGCTGATAAAACAGTAGTATAGTTACCAGACATTCATGAAAATGTGACCCAAAACAGTGATGGACATCGGTCGGGATGAAGCACGTACTTGGAGACAGGTTACCACGGCAGGCAGTCGGGATTCGCTATTCTTCACAGAGTGTCCCTGCTAGCACAAGTGTAGTTTATTCCCTGGAAAATTCATTGTTCCTCTACTCCAAATTCACTTTTATTAATCTCAGTGGGTCTCAGTAGCATAGTTGCCCTGCAAATCCTTTTCACGAGTGTGTATTCCCAACTCCAAGATCCTATCCCGATATGTTGTATGCATAATGATTATAATAACAATAAAAATAATAATATACTCAAATATTTCTAGTCAGAAATATAATAAAGTTCTTCTGATTCGCTATGTTGCTTCCCCCTTGTGCAGGGCATTGCATTAGCTTAGGTCCCCATGGTTGTGAGTTATGACCACTCGTATAGTGACAGTTTGTTGTTGGTCATAACCATGGATATCTAAGATATCAATGCCCTGCACATAAGGTAAGTGATATAGCGTATCAGAAGAACTATGAATTGAGTATAATATTTGTATGCAGGTGAAAAGTGGGCCTCTCAAAGTCAACGTTACTGGTGGGGCCTTGGCACCCCAGTCCGACACTGGTTGTTTGTGTGACAGCTCTCTCTCTATCTCTCCTGGTTTCTCAATACATAGGACCATTTGGCACAAGTTCAATGTTATCAATGAGAGAGACACTGCTAGACTCCTCTAGTAACGCTTATCTGTAAAGAGAATAAAAGGAATAGCAGCAGTGCTGAAATTGAAAAGGTAGGATCCTTCTTTCCCTTGATAACATTTATCATTGAAGAGTCTGATGACCCCCAAGTACTTTACAATTTCTACTGATCAAACCAATATTCAGGCTATTTTAATGTAACGTTTATTGGGACTTTTACAGCTTTGTAGCTATCACCTTGTTCAATCTCTGAAATTCTCTTTCCACCTCAGCCTTCAAACAATCTTGGAGGAGCAATCTTGGAGGACCACAGTTCAGAGAGCCTCAGTATGACCTCCCATCTATTCTTGCTTTGCTTTCTCTTTGTCTGAAATCTAAGCCGCCTGTTTGTCAGTAACCACAACTACTCTGATCTCTTAGTAAAGCCAGGGGGCTAAATTTGTCCAGGGCTAAAATTAGACCTGGTCCCACACCACTAGGTTGCCGAGAGGTGTGGTCCCAAGTAGTATTCATAGAGTCTGGGTTGTGTTAACAAGTAAAATAAATGGAAAATGCAGCAGCTACTGGTAAATTTCAAAAATAAAAATAGATACCAATAAAAGTAAAATTAATTGAGACATCAGTATAATACTTATAATACTGCACAGTGAGTGGCCCCGTATAGTGCTGCACAGTGAGTAGCCCCGTATAATTCTGCACAGTGAGTGGCCCCTTATAATGCTGCACAGTGAGTGGCCCCGTATAATGCTGCACAGTGAGTGGCCCCTTATAATGCTGCACAGTGAGTGGCCCCGTATAATGCCGCACAGTGAGTGGTCCCTTAGAATGCTACACAGTGAGTGGTCCCTTATAATACTGCACAGTGAGTGGCCCCTTATAATGCTGCACAGTGAGTGGCCCCAATTGCACAGGTAGCATAAGGTAAACCAATTATTTTGCTGCTGCCTCAATAAAAAACCCCAAAAAACTGTATACTCACCTCGTCGCTGCCGCTGCTCATCAGCGTTGCTAGCTCTGCAGTGGCTATTCAGGCAGAGCGCGCATACTAACTACGTCACCGCGCCCTCTGACCTGAATGTCACTGCCAGAGGAAGCAAGACAGCAGAGCGACGCGCAGCGGTGGAACAGAGACAGGTGAATATGGCTCCCCCGTCATACTCACCCCCTCCTGGCTCATCTCTGCAGCCCCCCTGCTTGTTCCATGTTCTCGGCGCTGCGCTGCTCTTCCTGCTTTCAGTGGTCACGTGGTACCGCTCATTAAACTCATGTATATGCGCATATTCATGAGTTTAATGAGCAGTACCACGTGACCGCTGAAAGCAGGAAGAGCAGGGGTGCTGAGAGCATGGATCAAGCAGGGGGGCTGCAGAGTTGAGCCAGGAGGGGGTGAGTATGATCTCTGACACCCCTGCTCCCCCTCCCCAGCCGACCTCCCAGTATATGACTTGCATATAAGCTGACTTTCATATATATAAGGGGCATATAAGGGGACTTTCAGCCCAAAAAATGGGCTGAAAATCTTGGTTTATACATGAGTATATACGGTAATATGTTTAAGGCCAAGTTCACATTGCGCTAATGCAGTCCGTTCAACGAATAGCGTTGTCATTTTGTGATCGCGTTTAGCGATCAC
This sequence comes from Dendrobates tinctorius, assembly GCF_039654945.1. Classification (NCBI taxonomy): domain Eukaryota; kingdom Metazoa; phylum Chordata; class Amphibia; order Anura; family Dendrobatidae; genus Dendrobates; species Dendrobates tinctorius. Next base: position 61,992,198 of record NW_027361679.1, read on the forward strand.
GCTAGCACAGCTTCCCTGTCTGTGCTAGCGGTGATGGACCCCCGAACGCTGCAGCCCGCGTCTGAGGGTTCGTCACAGAATGACGGCACATTGCTAACGCATGCCGATTATGGCATGCGTTAGTGATGCGCTACATAAAGGCGGTCTATGGCTGCGCTAACGCATCCGTTACATAGCGTTAGTGCTGCTATGTAACGGATGCCGTCAGCGCATTGCAATTAGCGCAATGTGAACCCAGCCTAAATAATACAGTTATATACCGTAGTTATCAAATAACATATATTATCCTGCTACTATTACCAAATAAAGTCCACTATGCCAAGATCAATATAACAATAATACCACATACAAGAAACAAATAATGCCTCAACACCATAACCATATATTACTACCACACAGTGTGTGAATCCTGTTACTGAACAAAGCCCACTAAACCAAGATCAATATACCTACAATACCACATACATGAGATAAATACCTCTACACCATAAGCATATATTACCACTAAATAAAGACCAAATTATATCACTATGGTAGTCATTAATAAAATATTACCAACACTAATATTACCCCCATACATTGATGCAGAAAAGGATTTCCAGTTTGTCAAGGAGCGTTTCTGGCTGATTAATTAATTAGTTACTCCAAATATTTCAAAGAATATCCAGTTTATTATGTTTTTATATCTAATAATAAACTGGATATTCCTTGAAATATTCGGAGTAATTAATGAATCAGCCGGAAGCGCTCCTTGACAAACTGGAAATCCTTTTCTGCATCCCCATACATTGATGGCATAGTTGAAGGTAAAAGTATAGTATATACAGTATAGGTAACTACAGATAGAAGTAATGTCCTCCTATGTAGCACTCATGAATTAACATTGCCCTCCTATATGGTCCTCATGCAGTAATATTGTCTCCCTATGTTGCCTGCGTGTTGTAATAATGTTTCCCCATGTGGCACCCATCAAGAAGAAATGCCTCTGATAGGCAGCTGCGGTCTGCCCCCAGTGTTCCTCACACTGCTCTTTAACCCCTTAACCCCCAAGGATGGTTTGCACGTTCATGACCGGGTCAATTTTTACAATTCTGACCGCTGTCCCTTTATGAGGTAATAACTCTGAAACACTTCCATGGATCCCGGTGATTCTGACATTGTTTTCTCGTGACATATTGTACTTCATGTTAGTGGTAAAATTTCATTCATATAACTTGTATTTATTTATGAAAAAAACGGAAATTTGGCGAAAATTTTGAAAATTTTGCAATTTTTCAACTTTGAATTTGTATGCCCTTAAATCACAGAGATACAGCACACAAAAAACTTAATAAGTAACATTTCCCACATGTTTACTTTATATCAGCACAATTTTGGAATCAAAATTTTTTTTTGTTAGAAAGTTATAAGGGTTAAAAGTTGACCAGCGATTACTCAATTTTGCAAAGAAAATACCGAAAAGTGACACCATTCTAAAAACTGCACCCCTTAAGATGCTCAAAACCACATTCAAAAAGTTTATTAACCCTTCAGGTGCTTCACCAGAATTTTTTGAATATTTAAAAAAAAATGAACATTTAACTCTTTTTTCACAAAAAAAATACTTCAGGTTCAATTTTTTTTATTTTACCAAGGGTAACAGGAGAAATTGGACTGCAAAAGTTATTGTGCAATTTGTCCTGAGTACGCTGATATCTGATATGTGGGGGGGGGACCACTGTTTCGGCGCATGACAGAGCTCAGAAGGGAAGGAGTGCTGTTTGACTTTTTCAATGCAAAATTGGCTGGAATTCAGATCGGACGCCATGTCACGTTTGGAGAGCCCCTGATGTACCTAAACAGTGGAAACCCCCCACAAGTGACCCCATTTTGGAAACTAGACCCTCCCAAGGAACTTATCTAGATATGTGGTGAGAACTTTGAACCTACAAGGGCTTCACAGAAGTTTATAACGTGCAGCGGTACAATTAAAAAATCATATTTTTTCCACAAAAATGATCTTTTCACCCCCAATTTTTATTTTTCCAAGGGTAACAGGACCCTAAAAGTTATTGTGCAATTTGTCCCGAGTACGCTGATACCCCATATGTGGGTGTAAACGACTATTTGGGCGCATGGCAGAGCTCGGAGGGAAGCAGCGCCATTTGACTTTTTTGGCTGGAATTGAGATCGGACACCATGTCGCGTTTGGAAAGCCCCTGATGTACTAAAACAGTGGAAATCCCCCACAAATGACACCCTTTTGTAAACTAGACCCCCCAAGGAACTTACCTAGATGTGTGGTGGGAACTTTGAACCCCCAAGGGCTTCACAGAAGTTTATAACGCTCGGGCGTGAAAATAAAAAAATCGTATTTTTTTCACAAACATGATCATTTAGTCCCCAATTGTTTTATTTTCCCAAGGGTACCAAGAGAAAATGGACCCCAAAAGTTGTTGTCCAATTTGTCCTGAGTACACTGATACCCCATATGTGAGAGAAAACCACTGTATGGACACACGTCGGGGCTCGGAAGGGAAGTAGTGATGTTTTGGAATGCAGACTTTGATGGAATTGTCTGCGGGTGTCTTGTTGCCTTTGGAGAGCCCCTGATGTACCTAAACAGTGGAAACCCCCCACAAATGACACCATTTTGGAAACTAGACCCCCAAAGGAACTTATCTAGATGTGTGGTGAGCACTTTGAACCCCCAAGTGCTTCACAGAAGTTTATAACGCCCAGGCGTGAAAATAAAAAAAATCATATTTTTTTTCCACAAAAATGATATCTTTGCCCCCAATTTTTTATTTTCCTAAGGGCAACAGGAGAAATAGGACCCTAAAAGTTGCTTAGCAATTTGTCCTGAGTAGGCTGATACCCCATATGTGGGGGTAAAACACTGTTTGGGCGCATGGCAGAGCTTGGAATGGAAGGAGCACCATTTGACTTTTTCAACGCAGAATTGGCTGGAATTGAGATCAGACGCCATGTTGTGTTTGGAGAGCACCTGATATGCCCAAACAGTGGAAACCCCCAATTCTAACTCCAACCCTAACCCCAACTCACCCCTAACCCTAATATCAGCCCTAACCCTAGCCCTAACCCTAATGGGAAAATGGAAATAAATACTTTTTTTAATTTTATTATTTTCCTCTAACTAAGGGGGTGATAACGGGGGGTTTGATTTCCTATTTATGGTGGGTTTTTATGTTTGGCAGCTGTCACACGCTAAAAGACGCTTTTTATTGTAAAAATAGTTTTTGCATCACCACATATTGAGAGCTATAATTTTTCCATGTTTTGACTCACCGAGTCATGTGAGGTCTTATTTTTTGCAGGACGAGTTGACGTTTTTATTGGTACCATGCTCTCGCACGTGACATTTTTTGATCTATTTTTATTCCAATTTTTGGGACGCAGAATGAACAAAAATCATGAATTTCTTTTGGGTGGTGCGTTTACACCGTTCCGCATGCGGTAAAATTGATAAAGCAGTTTTATTTTTCAGGTCAGTACGGTTACAGCGATACCTCATTTATGTCTTTTTTTATGTTTTGGCGCTTTTATGCAATAAAAACAATTTTATATAAAAATAATTATTTTTGCATCGCTTTATTTTGCGAGCTATAACTTTTTTATTTTTTCTCTGATGATGCTGTGTGGCAGCTCGTTTTTTGCGGGACAAGATGACGTTTTTAGCGGTATCATGGATATCTATATGCATCTTTTTGATCGCGTGTTATTGCACTTTTTGTTTGGCGGTATGAAAATGAAGCATTATTTTAACTATTGGGACAGTTTTATAGGGCAGGTCATTACAGATGCGGAGATACCAAATATGTGTACTTTTATTGTTTTTTTTTTTATTTCCAAAAAATGAATTTATTAATGATTTTTTTTTAAATTTTATTTAGCAATTTTTTTAAAATTATTTTGACACTTTTTTTTAACTTTATTAGGTTGTCCCAGAGGGGACATCACTGTCCTGTGCACATCACAGATCACTTGTGACAGATCAGCGATCTGTCACAGGCATTGAAGCAGACTTCCTCTTGCCTGCGCTTTGCAGGCACTGAGGAAGCCAGCTCCCTGCAGGCCCCCAAAGGTTCCCGTCGCCATCTTGGATCCGGGGACCTGCAGAGAAGGAGCCCCCCGCAGCAGCGCTGCACATTGCGCTGCTGTGGGGGGCTCAGGGAAGCACGGAGGGAACGTTATTTTGGGGAAGGATGAGACCAAATTAGTGCTTTTGTTTTAAATGAGAATCTATATGTATAGAGAAAGAAAAACAGTGCACTACAGTGTAAAAGGGGTTAAGTAAAAATGTTCATTGTTGTATTTATTACTCTTGGATAACGGGTACTGCTACATGTTTACTAGAGATGAGCGACTTTGCCTTTTTTAGGGTCGAGTCGGGTTTCATGAAACCCGACTTTCTCAAATGTCGAGTCGAACGAAATCGTCCGACTATAGGGAAAAGTCGGGGTCCGACTGAATCACGAAGCCTAATGCAAGTCAATGCGGAAGCAAAGTTGGCAGGGAGTGGAGGACAGTAAACACACCTACAGTGCCCATTTCAATGCCAAAAACATAAATTCTTATTACTGAAGCTTGGCAACCTTAATTTACTTTATAATAATAGTTACGCATTGAAAACTGGGGGTTATTTGGATAAAGTTGTGGGGGGGGTAGGGCTGGCTCCAGGTTTTCGTGTGCTCCGGGCCAAAGAGTGTCAGTTGGCCCCTTTAACACATACTGTAACACAATTCATGATGCTCCGATACACCAGAAAAATAGTGGTATAGTACAATGAAAAATACTTCACTTCTTACATGACATGACTGATATCTATTTTAAATTCAACAATAACTAAAAAAATGGACAGTATATTACTCCATACAGTATTATGGCCACCACATAGTGAGCCATACAGAATAATGAGCCCCATATATTTCTCCACACAGAATAATTGGTCCCATATTATGTTCCATACAGTATATAATGAGCTGCACATAATGCTCCAGTATATGATGGGCCTCATGGATGATGCTCCAGTGTATGATGGGCCCAAATAATGCTCCATATATAATGGGCCCCATTTCTAATGCTCCAGTGTATAATGGACCCCATAGATGCTGCTCCAGTGTCTGATCTGCCCCATTTAGAATTTTCCAGTATATGATGGGCCTCATGGTTGATGCTCCAGTGTCTTATGGGCCCAAATAATGCTCCATATATAATCTGCCCCATTTAGAATACTCCAGTATATCATGGGCCCCATGGAAGATGCTCCAGTGTATGATGGGCCCCATATCTCATTCTCCAGTGTATAGTGCTCCCCAAAAATTGATCCCAACCTTTAAAAAAATTAAATACCTCTCCTCGCTGGGCACTGCTCTACTCTGGACTCCTCAGCATCAACATCTTCCAGCTCTCTGCACTTGGACTGTTTAGGCAGAGGGAATACAGACGTGATGTCATCGCGCTCTCTGACCTGAATGTCACTGTCATGAAATGCGGAAGACGTCACGGCAGTGGAGGAGGGAGAGGTAAGTATTGCAAGTGCTGTGGCCCTGAGCAAGCAGGGGGGGCCCACTCATGGGCGATGGCACTGGCACAGGGCCCCTCATAGTACGCCGGTGTGTCTGACAGTGAGTGGGCCCTCACAATGGCAGAGACACTTTTGCGTACTATGAGGGGCCCAGTGCCAGTGTCGTCGCTCACGAGTATGCCCCCCCACCTGCTCAGGGAACGGGCACTTTCATCTGCACCTTCCTCTGTGTCACTGTGTAAGGTGCTATAGTATGCGGGAAGGGGCACCTGAGTTTCATCAGAGTCAGATTCTAGCTCTGTAGAGTGCGACAGGAATGTAGTGCTGTTGGTGAATGTACCAGCAGAATCATCAAGCAGTGGCTGTGCGTCAGTGCACTCCATCTCTGACTCCTGTTGGACTGGGGAATTCAGGATTTCACTTGATAACCCAGGCATGGTATGTGAAAAGAGCTCCATGGAATAATCTGAAGTGTGGGCTGCTGCATCCTTCACTTTTGGTGGGGGGTGAAGGACACAAGGAAAGGGGTTGTTCCTGACCAGAAGCCTGCACTGACAACTCAGTGCTTGCATTTTTTGAAACTTCAGAAGAGGAGGCGATAGAGCTGGAGGCTGTTTCGGCATTGTAAGCCAAAACCAGTTCCTGATGCTCTGGCTTTAAAAGCTGTTTACCTTCTCTGAGAAAAGGGAGCCTTCCAGGCCTTCAGGAGCAAGACCATGCCATAGTCTCAACCCCTCCTGCCTTACATGGTATTGTACTTTTGGCACTACCAGCAGAAGCACCACCACCACCATCAGTACTAGCTAGCCACCCACTCCCACGTCCGCAGCATCTTACACCATACTTCCTAATTTTTGTGAAAATGGACCCAAAATACCAGCAGATATATGGTACTGTATCAGAAGCGTACAGCGTAGGGGTCATTGTAAATCTCCGTATATATTTCCAGAGTCAGACATGGACGCTCACAGGCTCAGTATGAATTGGACAATACTATAAATAGTTGAAAAAGGGTACAGTATCAACAGTTTAAATGTATATATAGTATAGTTTGAACATTCTAAATCTCTGTATATATTTCAGGAGGCAGACACAGGCGCTCTCAGGCCGAGTATTGATTCGACAACAATATAGAAAGTTGAGAAAGGGTACAGTAACAGCAGATACCAGAAATATATAGCATAGTTTAAACATTCTAAACCTCCGTATATATTTTAGTAAGCAGACACAGACACTCTAAGGCCCAGTATGGATTCGACAAGAATATAGAAAGTTGAGAAAGGGAACAGTATCACCTGATACCAGGTATATCCGTATATATTTCCAGAGTCAGAAACAGACTCTCACTGGCTCACTATGGATTACACCAGAATATAAAAAGCAGTAAATGGGTAATGTATCACAAGCGTAGAGCTGTATGCAGTCTAGGTATAATTGTAAATATACGTTTATATTTCAGGAGTCAGACACAGATACTCACAGCCTCATTATGGATTAGACAGTAATATAAATAGTTGAGAAAGGGTACAGTAACACCAGCTACCAGTTATATATATGGTATAATTTCAACATTGTAAATGTACGTATATATTTCAGGAGGCAGACATAGACGCTCTCAGGCTCATTAAGGATTACACCACAATGTAAAAAGCTGTAAAAGGGTAAAGGATCAGAAGAATACAGCTGTATACAATGTAGGGGTCATTGTAAATCTGAGTATATATTTCCATAGTCATAAACAGACTCTCACTGGCTCTGTATGCATTAGACCGGAATAAAAACAGCAGTAAATGGGTAATGTATCCCAAGCTTACAGCTGTATACAGTGTTGTGTTAATCGGAAATCTCCAAATATATTTACAGAGTAATAGACAGACAATCACAGGCTGAGTATGGATTACAACAGAATTTAAATAGCAAAAAAGGGTACTGTATCATAATCGTTCAGCTGGATACAGTGTTGGGCGAAATGTAAATCTCTGTATATATTTCCAGAGTCACCTCCAGATGCTCACTCAGTCTGGATTTGACCATAATACAAAATGTTTAAAAAAGGTACTGGATAACAAGATAGCAAGTATATGTATTGTAGAGTGCAATTTAAATCTCCATATATATTTCCATAGTCCCCCTCAGACAGTCACCCAGTATGGATGTAAGACAACATGTCTAGCAAAGGTACTGTATCACAAGATAGGAGGTGTATAGAGTATAGGGTAAAATGTTTTCTCCGTATATGTTGAATGAGTAAAGCACACACGCTTACTGAGTATGGATTATACTGTAAGAAAAAATTTAGAACTAAGGTACTGTTTCATCAAATACCAGGTGTATATAGTGTAATTGAAAATGTTAATCTCCCTATATATTTCCGTATTCTCATACAGATAGTCAGCATGTATTTCTCCGTGATACCATCCGGTACACGGTAGTGTGTGAGGAGCGTACAGCTGTATATGGTGTGTGAAATAATGAATGTTCATTCACTGCAGGAAAACAGAATAAAAGTAGAAGTGCTGTGTAAAAGAAGTCTGCACAGCTGTGTCCACACAGCAATACTGCTATCAGGCAGGCTAATAATCAGCGCTGCTGCACACAAGAAAATCGTCCCTGTCACTGGCAGGCAGCCCAATAACTAGCGCTGCTGCACACAAGAAAATCCTCCCCTGTCACTGCACACTAACAGAACACAACAATTGCGTTCAGCGCAAGCACATAGCAACTTCTGTTTACAGGCCTAAGTGTCTCCCAAATCATAAACAGCGTCAGCAACCTCTCCCTACTGTAAAGATGGGCAGAAGAAAAATGGCGTTCGGCAGGGAGGGCTTTTATACACACTCCGTATATACAGGGGTTGGACAAAATAATGCAACCTAACGTGTTGTCATCATTATCTTCAAACATGTTCTAAACATGCAAACCGTGACATATGTTAATGTTTTGTAGTTGATTATTTGTGTCATGTAATATGTGTATGTAAATTAACTGTTTGTTTTGCATAATTCTAAGAACATTGAGGAAAACCTGATACCAATGGCAGGCCTCTCTGATTTTTAAAGAGCTCAAATTGTTGATGCTGGTTTGGCAGGCGCTAGTGTAACAGAGAGAGACCGTGTGCTTGGCGTGTCAAGCGGTACTGTCTCCAAAGTAATGACTGCGTTTGAAAGAGAAGGAAAAACATCCGCAGCAAACCACAGGTCCGGCCGAAAGTCGAAGTTGACTGAGAGAGTTACTGTCGAACTGTAAAGGAAATTTGGAGAGAGGATCGCAAGACCACTGCTCGGAAAATCAATGCAGAGCTCAATGAACACCTACAGAACACAGTTTCCACGAAAAAAGTCTGTCGCAAGCTGCATAAATCTGGATTCCACTGAAGAGCTGGAATTGTAAAAATGCTTCTCTTAATGACAAATGTGCATTTAGATTGGTGTAGAAACCTCCAGAATAGGTCTGTCGAGCTGTGAAAACATTTTATATTCTCAGACAAATCATTGTTTACCCTATTTCCGACCTCCGGCCGAGTGTACGTTTGGAGACAGCCTAAAGAAGCATTCCATCCAGACTGCTTTCTCCCAACCGTAAAACATGCCGGAAGTTCTGTGATGATCTGGGGTGCTACTTTGTTGAGATACGCCGGGCCAATGATATCCCTTCATTGAAGAAGTAACAGCCGCGATTATTTAGGCATTGTGGGCAATCAAGTGCATCCTAAGGATCAAGCACTGTTCCTGGAGGGGAACGCCATCTTTCAGGATGATAATGCACCAATTCATACAGCTAGAATCATTAAAGCATGGCAAAAGTAACACTGTAATGAAGTTGAGCATCTCATCTGTCCCCCACAATCCCCAGACCTCCACATTATTCATCATTTATGGCAGATTTTATCGATTCAAGTTAGACATCGATTTCCGCCACCATTGTCACTCAAAGAACTGGAGGGTGTTTTAATTGAAGAATGGGCTACAATTCCTTTGGAAACAATTCACACCTTGCATGAATCCATACCTCGGATAATCGAGGCTGTAATCGCCGCAAACGGTGGACCTACACCATATTAACCTAAGTTTTTTTGATGTTTCCATGTCTTTCCATTGTTTTTTCCAAGCACCAGATTTCATGAGTCAACCACACCCGCTCACTCAGTCAGTATGGATTTAACCGTACTCAAACATGTTGAAAAAAGGTACTGTATCAGCAGATACAAGGTGTATCCAGTCCAGGGGTAATTGGAAATATCCGTCTATATATCCGGAGTCAGAAAAATACACTCACAGGCTCAGTATGAACTAGACAAGAATATAAAAAGTACAAAAAGGGTAATATAATACAAGCGTACAGCTGCATACAGTGTTGGTGTCATTTTAAATCTCCCTATAGCTTAAAAGAGTCAGACACAAACTCTCACAGGCTCAGTATGGATTACACCAGAATATAAAAATTAGAAAAAGGGAAATGGATTCGAAGCATACAACAGTATACAGTGTTGGGGTACGTTTAAATATTTGTATATATTTCAGTGTCAGTAAGCCAGTCCAGACTGTCCACTACAGGAAACAAGATGGATACAACTCCAGACGGAAAGTCGAGTGATTGCAGAAATTTTAGAAATTACTAATCACGGGAAAACCTCCCGGAGGATTCGCAGAGACGATGCTTACCCTCGATTAATTTGTCTGTGGAGAGTGCGAAAATGGTTGTTTGTGAATAAAGGGTTGCTGTATAGCAGTAGCGTGGATCCCATCACCATTACTCGTCTCCATCAAATTGTGATCGCAGGGAGAGATGTACGCATGGTCCTCACTGCCTATCATGATCTGTCTGTTCATTTTGGAGGGCAAAAGACAGAAGCCACAGGCCGTAGGCGATTCTATTGGATTGCCATGAGAGGAGACATTGCAAAATGGTAGCAGGAATGTCACACATCTGTGACTAGGAAAACTGTGAAAGCTGATCATAAAGCACCCCTGCATCCGACTGTGAGTCGACGTCCATTACAAATGGTAGCCATTGATTATCTGAAGGTAGAACCCAGCAGGACTGGCCATAGCTAAGTTTTAACCATCATCGATCAGTTCTGCAAAGTTGTAGTGCCCGTCCCTGTGAAGGATATTTACTGGCCAGGCTACACAGCGGTGGAGCAGGGAGAGGTAAGTCCTGCAAGTGCTTGGGCCCTGATCAAGCAGGGGGGGCCCACTCGTGGGTTGCGGTACTGGCACAGGGACCCTCATAGTATGCTGGTGTGTCTGACGGCAAGTGGGCCCACCCACCTGTTCAGAGCAACGGCACTTGCCCGGGTGCGCCAGGTGGTGACCACGGCCATGGGGGGGCGCTCAGTTAGGGAAGTTTAAAAAATGCGATATGTTGATATCTAGGCTGTACATTCAGCAGCTGCAAGTGGAGGAAGTGGAGAAGTACGAGGAAGAGGAGGACAAAAGCGATCCATTTTTATTGCCACCTATATGTCATCAGGGGAAGGTGGGACAAATTCCTTGGAAACCCATGCATGGTTCATTTTAATGAAGGTTAGATCATCAACATTTTGGGTTGACAGACGTGTCCTTTTTTCTGTCAGGATTGATCCAGCAGCACTGAAGACTCTTTCAGATAACACACTAGCAGCAGGGCAAGCGAGCTCCTGTAAAGCATATTGTGCCAATTCAGGCCAGGTGTCCAGTAAGTTTACAGGCCCAATAGTCAAAGGGGAATGACCTGTGAGGGAGAACATAGATATGGGAGGAGAAGTAGTTTGTAACCATAGTTGACAACTGCTGTCTCCTGTCACTTGCAATCGATTCAGTATTAGCAGTTGTGTGAGCGGTACTTGAAAAATCAGTCCACAACATGTTCATGAAACCCATGTCTAACGCCACTTTGGCTGTGTGCACCACGAACACCTCTTCCATTTTGGCCTCTATGGCTTGTGGGAGAACCAACACCGGTGCTATGTGCTGGGAATGCCTCCAACAAATGGTTTACTAGAGTTGCTTGTTTGTTCGCCAATATTATCTCTAGGTTCTCCTGTGACATGATGTTTTGTAATTTGCCTTTATAGCGTGGATCCAGGATGCTGGCCAACCAGTAGTCATCATCCTTCATCATTTTGGCAATGTGGGGGTCCCTTTTTAGGATTCGCAAGGCATAATCACACATGTGGGCCAATGTTCCAGGTGTCAATGATGCACTGCCAGTGGTGGGTGGAGGAGCACTTTCATGGAAATCAACATCCCTCCAGTCACGCATAAACCCTGTATCTGACCTTGGCACGCCAACATTATCTCCCTGAGAAGCATCCTCCTCCCCAAAATAATCATCCCCCTCATCCTCCTCATCCTCTTCTTCCTCCACCTCATCCAGGTCAGTCACCCTTGCTGACAATGGCTGACTGTCATCAAGGCTTCCCTCCTCCTCTTCCTCCTCCTCTGCTGCAGACGCCTGATCCTTAATGTGCGTCAAAGTTTGTATGAGCAGACGCATAAGTGGTATGCTCATGCTTATGATGGCGTCGTCTGCGCTTACCAGCCGTGTGCATTCCTCAAAACACTGAAGGACTTTACAGAGGTCTTTCAGCTTTGACCACTGCACACCCGACAATTCCATGTCTTCCCATAAACTGCCTGCCTGAGTATGTTCCCACAAATGCATTACAGCCTGCCTCTGTTCGCACAGTCTCTCAACCATGTGCAGGGTAGAGTTCCACCTTGTTGCAATGTAGGGAAGATGACCTGATGGACAGACTGACTGGTTAGATTTAAAAAGGGAAAACAGCTAGGAAAGTGTAGGTGACGTGCAGTACCTTGAACTGACATTAGAGAGCAGGGAGGAGTGCAAGCATAGGACTTGACATCAGCTTAGGGCTAAGAAACTATTGGTCAGGGGGGCGGAGTTATAGGGAACCGGGAAAGTTATACATTTGACAGGAGGGTTCCAGAAAGTTCCAGTCCCCAGGGGGAGCTCAAGTGACGAAGAGACTGTGACAGTTGCTGCACTGTGAGGAAAACCCAACCAGGGGGACTGAGGAGAAAGGAAGTCAGGGGGGTGGTCCTGACATAAAGTACCGCAGTATAGACGAGGCTCCGGGTGTAGGACACTGTATTTGGAGCGACGTTTGACCAGTAAAATTACTGTTGGTGCACAGGCCTACGGCGGCCACAGTGACGGAGCTGTCAGAAGCGTTGCAGAGTGTAAAAGGGGAAGGTACATTGTTGTGAGTTCATTTTCCCCTTTATTACTGACGCTCGAGGAACTCCCTCTTCTGGTAAAGAAAGGTAGTGAGCCTGATTGTCAAACACCTGAGGCTGATTTTGATGACTGGCTGAGTGGAGTTACGGACTGGATATAAGGCTGCCGACGCCCTTCTGCCCTGCGGGTGATTTCTCTGTGGGATCCTTGGAGACCAGTCTGAATTCCTGCTCCTCCAAAGCTAAGTTTGCTGCTCGGCCTTTTGCTTTTGTGCTTTGACTTTGTTTTTGCTTTGTTTTTCTGGATTTCTGCCATTCCCTGCTGGGGTGTGCTGAATTCATTTAGCTCTGTCTTCTGAAAATACCTGAGTGCTGATTCAGTTTTTGAAGCCTAACTGCTTCAGGGCCTTTTTCATATCAGCTGGTTGGCTTATGTCTTTGATAGGGTTTTGGCAGATTGCAGACAGCAGCCTTCCTGTCCTTTCCTATCTAGGTAGTTTTGGGGCCCCGTCTTTGCTCAGTCTATCTTTCTGTCTGTGTTAGTATTTTCTTCTTGCTTCACCGTCATTATATGTTGGGGGCTGCCTATTGCTTTTGGGTCTGCTCTGGGGCAGTTTAGATTTCCCCTTTCTTTCTTTAGGCCTATGTATTTCTCCGGCTGTGATCGAGGGGTCTAGGGCATCATAGGAACCCCCCACGGCTACTGCTAGTTGTGTTGATAGGTTCAGGGGTCTGCAATCTGATAGTTGCCAACTTCTCTGGTTTTCTGGACTTAGCTTGTATTTCTGCTTTTGCCTCCTATGGTGACTCATTCATAACAGAATCACCCGCCAAACCGCAGATTCTAGGGTACTCAATAGCAGGAAAGAATTGTAAAAAAAAAAAAAAAGTGTATATTTTTTCCTCTATATCTCTGAGGCCGTAGGGGGAATTTTTTTTTTTTCTCTCAATGGAGATAAAGCAATTGACTGATCGTGTGGAGCAGCTCGCTGCGGAAGTGCGGGGAATTTCCGCCTACCTTGCTCATTCACATGCTGCTGAACCAAAGATTCCTACACCTGATGTATTTTTTGGGGATCGGTCTAAATTTTTGAATTTCAAAAATAATTGTAAATTATTTTTTGCCTAGAAGCCTAACTCGTCAGGGAGCTCCGCGCAGCAGGTTAAAATTGTCATCTCTTTGCTGCGTGGCGATCCCCAGGATTGGGCGTTTTCTTTGAAACCAGATGATCCTATTCTGACTAATGTGAACGCATTCTTTCAAGCTTTGGGGTTGTTGTATGACGAACCTAATGCCATTGATCAGGCTGCAAAGACCTGCTGGCATTGAGCCAGGGTCGTGATTCTGCAGAATTGTACTGTCAAAAATTCCGAAAGTGGGCAGTACTTACTACCTGGAATGATAATGCCTTGGCTGCTCTCTTTCGGAAGGGGTTGTCAGAAGCCGTAAAAGATACTATGGTGGGATTTCCTGTTCCCTCTGGTCTTGACGATTCTATGTCATTAGCCATTCAGGTTGATCGGCGTTTGCGCGAACGCAAAGCTGCACGAGAGGTGTTGCCACCTGTTGAACAAATGTCTGAACCTATGCAATGTGATAGAGTTTTTTCCAGAGAGCAGCGTCAGGAGTTCAGAAGGCGTAATAAGTTGTGTTTTTTCTGTGGAGATGCCTCGCATATTATTTCTGTCTGTCCCAAACGAGAGAAACGCTTTGCACACACGTTTTCTGTTGGGGGTGTTCAACCTAAGTTTCTTCTGGCTATTACTGTGATCTGCTCCCTGTCCACATTTTCCGCCAAGGCGTTTGTGGATTCGGGAGCAGCCCTAAACCTAATGGACTTGGATTTTGCTAAACGTTGTGGATTTTCGATGACACCTCTGCAGATGCCTATCCCTTTGAGGGGAATTGATGCTACTCCTTTGGCTAAAAATAAACCCCAGTTTTGGAACCAGGTGGTGATGCGGGTCGCCCCAGACCATCAAGAAAATTGCAGATTTCTGGTGTTGCATAATCTGCATGATACTGTTGTTCTGGGGTTTCCCTGGTTACAGATTCATAATCCAGTTTTGGATTGGAAATCTGTGTCTGTGGTGAGTTGGGGTTGTCGGTGTGCCTTTAGTGAGGCTCCGGTGTTTTCCACCTCTCCTCAGTCGCATGATGTTCCTGATTATTTGGCGGACTTTTATGATGTATTTAGTGAGAATGAGTCTGCGTCTCTGCCTCCTCATAGGAGTTATGACTGTGCAATTGAACTGAGCCCGGGGTGTAAATTTCCCAAGGGTCGCCTCTTCAATTTATCTGTACCCGAGCACGAGGCTATGCGATCCTATATTAAGGAGGCGTTGGAGAAGGGTCATATTAGACCATCCTCGTCACCCTTGGGTGCCTTTTTTTTTTTGGAGCCAAAAAGGATGGATCATTAAGACCTTGTATTGATTATCGTGCCCTCAACAAAATTACTGTTAAATATCAGTATCCGTTACCCCTGATTTCTGATCTATTCTCCAGAGTTAAAGGTGCTTGCTGGCTTACCAAGCTTGACCTCAGGGGGGCGTATAATCTTATGAATGGAAGACGGCGTTTAATACTCCGGAGGGACATTTTGAGTACCTGGTGATGCCTTTTGGGCTCACTAATGCCCCTTCTGTCTTCCAGTGCTTGATGAACGATATTTTCCGAGATTTTGTCAATAAATTTTTGATTATCTATCTGGATGATATTTTGATCTTCTCCAAGGATTGGGATTCTCATGTGGAACATATTCGGACTGTGTTCCGGATCTTGAGGGAGAATTCCATGTATGTCAAGGGATCTAAATGCCTTTTTGGAGTACAGAGGATTTCTTTTTTGGGATTTATTTTGTCCCCGTCAACTATTGAAATGGACCCGGCCAAGGTACAGGCCATTCACGATTGGGTTCAGCCCACTTCTTTGAAGGCCCTCCAGAAGTTTTTGGGTTTTGCTAATTTTTATCGGAAATTTATAGTAAAATTTTCTAGTATTGCCAAGCCATTGACTGATTTGACTAAAAAGGGTGCTGATGTGTTAAATTGGTCTCCGGAGGCTGTTTCTTCCTTTCAGGAGTTGAAGCGAAGATTCACCTCCGCCCCGGTTTTGCGGCAACCTGATGTCTCACTTTCATTCCAGGTAGAGGCTGATGCTTCTGAGATTGGTGCAGGAGCTGTTTTGTCCAAAAAGGATCCTGTAACATCTAAAATGAATCCCTGTGCTTTCTTTTCCCGAAGGTTCTCTCCATCTGAACGTAACTATGATGTGGGGAATAGGGAACTGTTGGCCATGAAATGGGCATTTGAGGAGTGGAGACATTGGTTGGAGGGAGCTAAGCATCAAGTCGTGGTCCTCACTGACCACAAGAATTTGATTTACCTAGAGTCGGCTAAGCGCTTGAACCCTAGACAGGCTAGGTGGGCCTTGTTTTTTACACGTTTTGATTTTGTGGTTTCTTTTCTTCCTGGAACAAAGAATGTCAAGGCAGACGCCCTCTCTAGGAGCTTCCTTGCTGATTCTCCTGTGGTGACCAAGCCTGCTACCATCTTAGGTGAAGGGGTAGTTCTTTCTGCCATCTCGCCTGATTTGAGACGTGCTCTGGAAGAGTTCCAGGAGGACAAACCTGAGCGTTGTCCCAGTGGAAAGTTGTATGTTCCTGACCAGTGGAAGAAGAGAGTGATGTCTGAAGTTCATTGCTCTGCTTTGGCTGGTCATCCAGGTATTTTTGGTACTAGAGATCTGGTGAGTCGGTTTTTTTGGTGGCCCTCCTTGTCTCGTGATGTCAGGAATTTTGTGCAGTCCTGTGGGACGTGCTCCCGGTCTAAATCGTGTTCTCGCTCTAGTGGGTTGTTGATGCCTTTGCCTGTCCCCAAGAGGCCATGGACCCATATTTCAATGGATTTCATCTCTGATATGCCTGTCTCTCAGAGGATGACTGTTATTTGGGTGATTTGTGATAGATTCTCTAAGATGGTTCATCTTGTACCACTCCCTAAGTTGCCGTCTTCCTCTGAGTTGGTGCCCCTGTTTTTACAACAGGTGGTTCGTTTGCACGTGATTCCTGAGAACATTGTATCTGACAGAGGAGTCCAGTTTGTGTCTAGATTTTGGAGAACTTTCTGTTCCAGGCTGGGAATTCAGTTGTCCTTCTCCTCTGCTTTTCACCCTCAGACCAATGGGCAGACAGAGAGAACAAACCAGACCTTGGAGTCATATTTGAGATGTTTTATTTCTGCTGATCAGGATGATTGGGTTTCATTTTTGCCCTTGGCCGAATTTGCTTTGAATAATAGAGCTAGTTCTGCCACTGTGATGTCACCTTTTTTTTGTAACTTTGGGTTTCATCCTCGATTTTCTTCACAGCAGGTGGAGCCCTCTGCCTGCCCAGATGTTGACACTGTGGTGGAGAGAATGCACCAGATCTGGGACCAAGTGGTGGATAAGTTATCTCTCTCCCAGGAGAAGGCCCAGCGGTTTTCCAACCGACATAGGACCATTGGTCCCCAGTTTAAGGTTGGTGATATGGTGTGGTTATCATCAAAAAATATTGCTATGAAGGTGGCTTCTCCTAAGTTTAAGCCTAGATTTATTGGACCTTACAAGATTGTGGAGATTATTAATCCGGTCTCTTTTCATTTGGCTCTTCCTGTCACATTTAAAATCCATAATGTGTTCCATAAATCTTTGTTGAAGAGGTTTGTTGAACCTGTTGTTCCGGGGGTGGCACCTCCAGACCCTGTATTGGTTGAAGGTAACATGGAGTATGAGGTAGAGAAAGTACTGGATTCCCGTCTGGCTAGACGGAGACTCCAGTATTTGGTTAAGTGGAAGGGTTATGGTCAGGAGGATAATTCCTGGGTCTCTGCCTCTGATATTCATGCCAAACGATTGGTGCGTGCCTTTCATCGGGCTCACCCTGTTCGCCCTGGTGGCGTAGTTGAGGGTTCGGTGACCCCTCCTCAAGGGGGAGGTACTGTTGTGAGTTCATTTTCCCCTTCATTACTGAGGCCCGAGGAACTCCCTCTTCTGGTAAAGAAAGGTAGTGAGCCTGATTGTCAAACACCTGAGGCTGATTATGATGACTGGCTGAGTGGAGTTACGGACTGGATATAAGGCTGCCGACGCCCTTCTACCCTGCGGGTGATTTCTCTGTGGGATCCTTGGAGACCAGTCTGAATTCCTGCTCCTCCAAAGCTAAGTTTGCTGCTCGGCCTTTTGCATTTGTGCTTTGACTTTGTTTTTGCTTTGTTTTTCTGGATTTCTGCCATTCCCTGCTGGGGTGTGCTGAATTCATTTAGCTCTGTCTTCTGAAAATACCTGAGTGCTTATTCAGTTTTTGAAGCCTAACTGCTTCAGGGCCTTTTTCATATCAGCTGGTTGGCTTATGTCTTTGATAGGGTTTTGGCAGATTGCAGACAGCAGTCTTCCTGTCCTTTCCTATCTAGTTAGTTTTGGGGCCCCGTCTTTGCTCAGTCTATCTTTCTGTCTGTGTTAGTATTTTCTTCTTGCTTCACCGTCATTATATGTTGGGGGCTGCCTATTGCTTTGGGGTCTGCTCTGGGGCAGTTTAGATTTCTCCTTTCTTTCTTTAGGCCTATGTATTTCTCCGGCTGTGATCGAGGGGTCTAGGGCATCGTAGGAACCCCCCACGGCTACTGCTAGTTGTGTTGATAGGTTCAGGGGTCTGCAATCTGATAGTTGCCAACTTCTCTGGTTTTCTGGACTTAGCTTGTATTTCTGCTTTTGCCTCCTACGGTGACTCATTCATAACAGTACATACAAATAACATCCCCGGAGAAAGTACGGTGTCGCAAGGTGTTCTGTAACCGGAGAGCTGTAAAGAGAAGTGCGGTGTGCTGTGAGGCCGTCTGGCGGATGGCGAGAGAGAGAATAAACTTGGACCTGTTGCACCTGAAACTTGCCTCCAGCTTGTGTCTGTACGTCACCGCGTGGTATACAGAAGGACCACCCCCCAGCCCGGCCCAGCAACCCTACACTTGGCATAGTTGGCAGGATCAGCGCCGCTAATACAATATCTTCTGCGGCAGGCCTGCCTCTGAGGAATGGGGATGGACTTGGACTGCACTGTGTGGATTATAAACACCTATGGATTACAAATTACCAACCTGTGGATTACAAATTGGGAGCGCTGTGGCGTATCTGCGTTGCCAGCAGAGGATCCGGGGCAGTACCAGGTCCGGAGTAAGATGGCGGTGCTGCTTCAGCGCAGAGGAGAGATCCAGGTGTTTGCCGTTGTCCCCTCCTACGTACCCTTGGGGACGGCGATATGTACCAGGAGGCCGACGCTCCCACATACTGGACCCTGACAAGTGGTTGGAAAGGCCTGCCGTCGCCCCACCCAGCAGAGGGAGTGGCACAGAGGAAAAGATTGTCTGTGGCTGTTTGGCGCCATTCGATTGCTGCCCACTGGATGGGATGCGACGCTGCGGTTGTAGCGGCATCGGCTGCCTGGAGTGGCGATGGCGGCGGGAGGTCGAGCTCCGCCAGAAGATCTATACCTCAGAGTCATGAACAGCCAGTCCGGTCTCGGGTGGAGGAGCGGAGCCATGGCGGATCCCATGGGAGCGGCCACCCAAGATACCAGCAGAGAGCCCCTCCGCAGAACCTCTGGGCCTGGAGGCCAGCCCCACTGGTTGGTGGAGTGAAGAGCGGAGACTGAAGGAGCAGCCGCGGAAAGATGTGACGGAGACCGCGGCGCCGGGGAAAGTGAGAGTTCCCCTGGCTTTGCCAGTGGCTCCGCAAGCGGCCCCCACCACTCAGCCACAGTGCGCGGCCTCCTGTGATCCCGAAAGTCTGGCCAAGGAAGATCCCACTGTCTATGCGGAGCTGAGTGGGGCCTCCACTCCCAGCCCCGAGCCACCCTGCCCGGTGACGCCACACCCGGTGTCGCCTAAGCGGAGCCTGTTTCCCGAAGACGCTGTTGCGTCCCCCCTGCAAGTGACGACATCCTCCCTGAAACCAGCTGTTACTCCGGTTATGTCGGCTCCGGCTGAAGCTCCGGATGCAGTCCACCCTGCTGCCGCGGTTATGCCGGCATTGGAACTGGCTGCGGCCTATTTGTCAGGCCCTGTGGCTCAACATCCGGAAAACTTGTGTGCCCCTATCCGCCACCTGGCCCCAGCGGCTGCTGGGCTGCAAACATCACCAGCTGCCTCTGCCCTGTTTTCGTCCCCGGCTAAGTCTCGCCCACCGGACTCCCGGGCTCACACCAGACCCTCCGTTTGGGTCGCAGAAGTGGTAAAAAAGAAGAAAGCCAGGGAGCAGGAAGTATGGAACCTGCTTCATGCAAAGGGGGAGGCTGGCATGGCGGCAACACGATCTTTGGGATGGCTCGTGTATACGAATATATCAAGGGGTTATGGGTTCATACACGATCTGGCTACCGGCCAGAAGGTTTATATTAATGTGGCCTCTATTCGTCACGGCCGGGCTCTACACGAGGGGGACTTGGTGTCGTACTACAAAGAGTACTGTCCCCGCGGCTACTACGCGGTAGCTGTGATTGCTGAATCCGAAGGTCACGAGCCCCCGTAGAAAGAACTCACAGGACACTCCTTACATCCCGGGAGCTCCACGACTGTGGGGCCTCTCGCTGCCGGCCACTAGGAGGTGGCTTAAACTTTCGAAATTTCGTTGCACCGTTGTGCAAATCACAAGGACAGTTTGCGTCCAAGTTAATGGGAAAAAAAGTTTAATATAAAAGTTGAGGTTTTGTTTGTATTAAGCCTGGCAAAGCGGGGATGTGATGAGAGAGGAAGTGTCCATGTTAAAGGAAGGGGGAGGAGAAAATCTGTTATGTTTATGTTTATTATATGTTGGTTTTAATAAGCAATAGAAAAAATGTTCTGGTGTATGATATGCACAAGAAAGTGCGACAGGTCCGGGTAAGGGAAGGTCTGTGTGACTGAAGGAAGCATGAGACCGAAGGGGTCTATGAGTTGAGAGGGTCTGGGAGACCGGGATGCCGACCATGACTGGTAACTAAGAGAAAGACAAAGAGATGGAAGATGTGAAGCAGACAGTAGTCCTAGGTCAGGTCCTAGACACCACGGACACCCCAGGAAGAGGAAGGCGGGCGCCGGCGATGATCTGGTAGGTGTAAGGCCTCGATCATGGCGTACCAGATTGTGAAAAGTGACAGAAGGGAATAGTAGGAGAGTAAGATTGTCGGGGATGACAATAGACAAAGGAAGGAGGTGTGTAGGGAAGGTGACCTGACGGACGACTGACTAGTTAGATTTAAAAAGGGAAAACAGCTAGGAAAGTGTAGGTGACGTGCAGTACCTTGAACTGACATTAGAGGGCAGGGAGGAGTGCGAGCATAGGACTTGACATCAGCTTAGGGCTAAGAAACTATTGGTCATAGGGTCATGGGGGCGAAGTTATAGAGAACTGGGAAAGTTATACATTTTACAGGAAGGTTCCAGAAAGTTCCAGTCCCCAGGGGGAGCTCAAGTGACGAAGCGACTGTGACAGTTGCTGCACTGTGAGGAAAACCCAACCAGGGGGACTGAGGAGAAAGGAAGTTAGGGGCGTGGTCCTGAAATAAAGTACCACAGTATAGACGAGGCTCTGGGTGTAGGACACCGTATTTGGAACGACGTTTGACCAGTAAAATTACTGTTGGTGCACAGGCCTACGGCGGCCACAGTGACGGAGCTGTCAGAAGCGTCGCAGAGTGTAAAAGGGGAAGGTACATACATATACGTCCCCGGAGAAAGTACGGTGTCGCAAGGTGTTCTGTAACCGGAGAGCTGTAAAGAGAAGTGCGGTGTGCTGTGAGGCTGTCTGGCGGACGGAGAGAGAGAGAATAAACTTGGACCTGTTGCACCTGAAACTTGCCTCCAGCTTGTGTCTGTACGTCACTGCGCGGTATACAGAGGGACCACCCCCCAGCGCGGCCCAGCAACCCTACAGCAACATCTATGATTAGGCGGTGCTTTGGGAGTTGAAGTGATCGCTGAAGCTTCTGCATACGACTGGAGTGTACGGGCGAGCGACGGATGTGCGAGCACAGTCTTCGCACCTTATTGAGCAGGGCTGTTAACTTCGGATAATTATGTAGAAAGCACTGCACCACCAAGTTCAAGGTGTGAGCCAAGCAAGGTATGTGTTTGAGTTTTGCTAGGGTTATGGCTGCCACAAAATTCTGGCCGTTATCACTGACTACCTTGCCTGGATCAAGATGTAGACTGCCCAGCCATGACTCAGTTTGTTGATGCAAGTAGTCGGCCAGTACCTCCACGGTGTGTCTTTTGTCGCCCAAACACAGCATCTTTAAAACAGCCTGCTGCCGCTTACCATTAGCTGTTCGATAGTGGGACACCTCGTGTGTAACACTGGCAGCTGCGGATGGAGTGCTCGTGCGATAGCTCTCTGTGGACGAGATTTCGCTTCTGGAGGAGGAGGAGGGTGGAACGCCTACAGCCAACTGTTTCCTATACCGTGGGCTAGGCAGCACTGTTCCACCACCGCTGTTCCCTGTGGAGCCAGCATCCACCACATTAACCCAGTGTGCAGTGATGGACACGTAACGGCCCTGGCCATGCCTACTGGCCCATGCATCTGTTGTGAGGTGCACCTTTCCACTCACTGATTGTTTGAGTGCATGGACAATGCGGTCTTTCACATGCAGGTGGAGGGCAGGGATGGCTTTTCGAGAAAAGAAGTGCCGACTGGGTAGGTCATAGCGTGGGACAGCGTAGGCCATGACGTCTCGGAACGCTTCGCTTTCAAAGAAAACGGAAGGGCATCATCTCTAATGAGATCAGTTTGGCAATGTAGCCATTCAAAGCCAGTGTACGCGGATGAGATGATGAGTACTTTCTTGTCCTACTCAGAGTGTCTGGTAGGGTGAGCTGGACTTGAGAGCTGCATAGGGGGGGAACTAGCTCTGGACATAAAGGACTGAGGGGGTTGGTGATGGTGGTGTTGGTTATGGCCTTGATTCAGTCTTTTTTTCCAAAAACATTGTGATTCCCTGACTGCCTGACGACACCTCAACATTTCTTGCTGGTGGTGTGCTTATCGGTGGCCTTTCAGTGGGGGAAGCAATGTAGCATTGCTGGCTACCTTCAGTTGGAGCAGGTGCACATGTGCTACCTGAGGTTTTGTAGTCCGTCCACGCTTGCAAGTGCATGGTGGTAAAATATCTAAGCATGCAACTGGTGTTTGAATTTCAGAGATTTTTACCTCGGCTGAAGGTCCTTCCGCACTTCTTACAGATAACTTTTGCCTCATCAATAGGATTTGGTCAAAAAAGTGCCACACCGCACTCTTCCTACTATGTAAAACTGGGTCTGAGCAGAAAAAGTAAATTAATGTGCATGCAAAATGTAATTGCATATGAACACAGAGAAAAACAAAAACAAAACACAAAACAAATATCCTGGAATAAAAAAGGAAAAAATATATATTGCAAAAATTGCATGAAGGTAGTAATAATAGTAATAATAAGGGTATTTAGTTAACATAATTTTGATCAAAATAATGTAGAAGCCATCCCGCCACGTAAAGGCAACGTCAAAATTATGTTAACTAAATACCCTAATTATTACTATTATTACTGCCTTCATGCAATTTTTGCATTCTTTTTTACTTTTTTATTCCAGGATATTTGTTCTGTGTTTTGTTTTTGGTTTACTCTTCCTACTATGGTATACATTGTCAGGGCTTGCATGGTGTGCAAATTTGACTGTCTGACCAAGCTGTCCTGCAACTCTATTTGATTTTTTAACAAGTTTTGGTACAGCTACGGACCTGCCAGATAAGCGCTGCTGTGATGTCGATGCCAGCTGCGGATCCTTCTCCTCTTCTGAGCTATTGCCAGCGGCACCCTCTTCCCCCAATGGATGCCAATCCGGGTCAACAACTGGGTCATCCATCACCTCCTCTTCAATTTCATCTGCACCTTCCTCTGTGTCACCGTGTAAGGTGGTATAGTATGCGGGAAGTGGCACCTGAGTTTCATCAGGGTCTGATTCTGGCTCACTAGACTGCAAGGCAAATGTATTGCTCTGGGTCAATGTACCAGCAGAATCATCTAGCAGTGGCTGTGCATCAGTGCACTACATGTCAGATTCATCTTGGACTGGGGAATTCAGGATTTGACTTGATAACCCAGGCATGGTAATTGAAAAGAGCTCCATGGAGTAATCTGAAGTGTGGCCTGCCGCATCCTTCACTTTTGGTGTGAGTGAAGGACACAAGGAAAGTTGTTGTTCCTGACCAGAAGCCTGCACTGACAACTCAGTGCTTGCAGTTTTTGAAACTTCATAAGAGGAGGCAATAGAGCTGGAGGCTGTTTCGGCAATTTAAGCCAAAACCTGTTCGTGATGCTCCGGCTTTAAAAGCGGTTTACCTACTCCCAGAAAAGGGAACCTTAAATGCCTTCTTGTGCCAGACGATGATGCAGGTTCAACACCTACTGCCTTAGCTGCTATTGCGCTTTTGCCATAACCAGCAGATGCACCACCACCACTATCAGTACCAGCTGTGCCCCCCGCCCACGTACGTGGCCTATTCCACCAGACTTCCTCATGCTTGGGAAAATGTACCAAAAATACCAGCAGAGATATGGTACTGTATGAGAAGTGGACAGCTCTATACGGTGTATTGAAAAATGGAAAAGTCCGTATATATATTTACAGAGTCTCACACACACACGCTGATTCAGTATAGATGTGATTGTAAAGCGAACAGCAGATATACAATACTGTTAGAGAAGCGGACAGCTCTATACGGTGTATGGAAAAATGGAAATGTCTGTCTGTGTATTTACGGACTCACACACACACACGCTGTCTCTGTATAGATTGGACCATATCAAACAGCAGATATAGGATACTGTTTGAGAAGCGGACAGTTCTATATGGTGTATGTATGGAAAATTGTAATTCTCCATCTATTTTTTAACGGAGTCACACACACACGCTGTGTCTGTATCTATTTGAACGTAATCAAACAGCAGATATAGGATACTGTTTGACAAGCGGACAGCGCTATACGGTATATGTATGGAAAATTGTAATTATCTGTCTATTTTTTTAGCGGAGTCACACACACACTGTGTCTGTATCGATTTGACAGTAATCAAACAGCAGATATGGGAGACTGTTTGACAAGCGGACAGCTCTATACGGTGTATGTATGGAAAATTTTAATTATCCGTCTATTTTTAAACGGAGTCACACACAGACGCTGTGTCTGTATCGATTTGACCGTGATCAAACAGCAGATATGGGATACTGTTTGACAAGTGGACAGCTCTATACGGTGTATGTATGGAAAATTTTAATTATCCGTCTATTTTTTAACGGAGTCACACACACACACGCTGTGTCTGTATCGATTTGACCGTAATCAAACAGCAGATATAGGATACTGTTTGACAAGCGGACAGTTCCATACAGTGTATGGAAAAATTGAAATTTCTGTATATGTATTTACGGAGTCTCACACACGCTGTCTCTGTATAGATTTGACCGCAATACAAACAGCATATATACAATACTGTTTGATAAGCGGACAGCTCTATACGGTGTATGTATAAAATGAAAATCTCCGTCTATCTTGTTACGGAGTCACACACAGATAGCATGTATTTGTCCGTGATACCAGCCGATACATGGTAGTGTGTGAGGAGCATACACTTCTATACGGTGTGTGAAAAAATGAACGCTCGCTCACTGTGCAGAAAAAAGGAATAAAAGTATTTTTGCTTTGAAAAAAGCAGTCTGCACAGCAGTGTGCACACAGCAATGCAGCTATCAGGTAGCCTTATAAGGCAGCCTAATAACCACCAGAGCTGCTGCACACAAAAATATCCTCCCCTGTCACTGCATACTAACTGTTGTGTTGTACAGTGAAAATTGCTATCAGCAGATGCACAGTTGTAGTTTTTTTCCTGTCTAAACACTCTCCCTATTGAGAACGAGCAGCAGCAACCTCTCCCTATGCTAAGATCAGCAGAAGTAAGATGGCGGTCGGCGTTCAGGGCTTTTATAGCCACTGTGACGCCACACAAAGCCAGCCAATCACTGCAATGCCCATATATAAGATGGTGGTGGCCGCTGCCTATGTCATCTCATTGCCCACAGTGTGCGTCCTTGATCATTGGCTGAGAAAAGGCGCTGGAAGCATGATGGGAAACGCGACTTTGGCGCGCGGGTGCTTTTTTCTCGGACAGCACATTGTCATTGACCCATAACATTTCTTTGATCCATACACAGTTTAGTTTTGAAAATGAGTCTGTGTCTTCGATCCCGTAGACTCAGAGCAAGTCCTATTTTCATCCTTTTTGTATATACGACTCGGCCATTAGAGTCCATGGGGATCTGTCTAGAAACTAGTAATACACACTCTATACTTAAGACTTACATCCTAGTTTCATCTGTTAAACGTCAATGGATAAAAAAGATCAGTCTACCTGCTTTAATGAAAAAAGAGATTAATGTAAAACTGATGCAACTAGGATATAACTACGAAGGGACTAAGATGCAACTATATGATACCTGAAAAAAATCAATCTGTTTCTTTCATGTGGTAATACTCATGTGAATGTGTGAGTCTAGCCATGTAGAAATGTTGGTGAAGAACCTGAAGTGAGCGGTACATAGAAGAAAAGCCACCAATGTTACTAGGATGAAGCTGTTTTATATGGAGGAATGGGCTAAAATTCCAATGTGCAGGACTAGACAACATTTACAGGAAATGTTTTGATGCAATTACTACTGCACAAGGGGTCACAACAGATACTGAGATAAAAAGGCTCATATACTCACAGACAAGTGATATTGGATTATTTTCCTCAATAACAAAGTTGAACATTTTTGACTCATCTGTTTACTTTGGTTTTCTTTATCTACTTTAGGATTTGTGTGAGAATCTGATGCAGTTTTAGGTCAAATATAGTAAAAAATATGTATAATTCTGAAGGGTCCATAGAGTTTCAAGCAGCAGTGTACCATCTGAGCACACCATAGATATCATTTAATTATATTGTAACACTTACCAGGCCCGTTTCCTTACATTTTTGTCTAGCCCCCTGACAGTTTTTTACTTAAATGAATATATTTTTGACTGAAAATGTTTTTTCTGATATACTTTTCAAAAAACAGAGCTGATTTGTTTGAGTTATGAAGGCTCTGTGAAACCTAGTACATAACTGGCTGTAATAAGGAGTTCATGGTAAAAATCTGTCAGAGGGTTTAATTATGGCCATTGTAACAGGATATTTTCAATGAAGAGATGGAGAGAAGCCTTGCCTTGCTTTATTACTCAGGTGGACCAAAGGATCAGGCATGACAAGCTCCAACATGCCCCATCCTTTTTTTCTAGCTTCTGATAAGAAGGTAGGGTTGTCATACCACAATATACATTAGGTCATTTTCCTTCCCAAATGAAGGCGTCAGCCAATGTTCAGCTAAAGCGTATGGGTTGTAAGAACAAATTTGTGAAAATGTATTGAGTTTTCTTTTGTTTCCATCGTCTAATGCAATTAAAAATCTGAAACCATTGTCAGAAATATGAAAATACTTAAAAAAGTTGAACTATTTTAACACCTACTATCTGTTTTAAGCATCTATCCTTAGCAGTTTTGCTGTATGACATACAGTAGTTGACTTAATGGAACAACCATATATGACAAAAGTGCAGACTGGTTTGTAAAATAAATGGATAACACAATTACTTTTGTGTTCTATATAAATGCTAAGCTCATAGAAAAGTGTACAGCCAAGACACAAAGGTCAGAATTTATCTGCAGCTTTGCCTGCACAGTATTTATCTTTTGTGCTAATTTATGACAAGAAGATAATCCTTGACAGTTTGATATACTGGCTTCTTGAAATAACCCACAATATTTCCCTCAGGAGAATTTTATCAGCTTGATAGATATAGGCCATATAGGTTCCCAGATGCCCTTCCTTGCTGTCTTCTTGTTCACTCTGCTTAACTATTATCTGTGTATAAGAAATCCTATATCTCACTTCAGTACTATCATATCGTCTTTGGGATATTCTACCTACCCCAATATAATAACATCCCCTAGACTTAAAACAACTGTACAGTATTGTGCTCAAAAGTCAGATATAAGTCAATACTTTTAGTTGATGCTCACCTGCTATTTATTTTCTTCACTTCTTAGCTCTACTCCATCATGCAGAGCTGTGATCAGTGACTACAGCTTATCTAAATTGACTCCATCATGCAGAGCTGTGATCTGTGATTACAACTTATCTATATTGCCTGCAGGTAGCCCCAGGTGGTCTGAGGCATGCCCCCTCTCTTGTGATTGGTTCAGGCTGCTGCTCTCTCCTTCACTCTGCAGTGCTGTCTTCTCAGATAGGTGATGGAATGGTGCGGAGAAGAACCATGTTATACAAGATGCACAGCTAGTCGAAGACCTACATGACAAAACATCTCTTTTTTGCTTATGTGCTCCATAGTAAAGCAAATAAAATAAAATGATTGTATTGGAAATGACTTGGACTTTGATGCACTTTTTAAATCTTGCCAGTTAGGCCCAACATGTCTTTGTGCTGCACTTCTTTTCATACATTCTCGTACAGATCCCTAAGGAAAGATTGCAATGTTTGATCTGTATTGAGAGACACACTATAATTTCATTTGCAAAAGCAAGAAAATACATCATATAAGATAATGTCACTCTTCCACATGACTTGGGTTCAGATCCAGACTTTTTAAAGTCAAATCAAAACTTTAATTGCATCTTAGCTAAGGGATATATATTAGTTCTTGGTTCTGTGTTTTGCACTTGTCCTGATCCTGCAACTTCAGAGCTTCAACTTTTTTTTTATAGATGACTGGACAAGAGCAGCATTACATACAGTGGCATGTCAAATTCTGGTCACCCTCTGGTCAAAATGACTGTTATTATGAAGAGTTAAGCTGAAGAAGAAATGATCTCTAAAAGGTCTAAAGTTAAAGGTGAAAATTTTCCTTTATATTTTAGGCAACAACAAAAATAGTTTTCATCTTTTACATTTTAAAAAACTGCTAAAAGGAAAATGGATCGATGCAAAAGTTTGGCCACCATGCATGGTTAGTGCCTAAAACACAGAAAAACACAGTAAAGCAAACTTATAAAAATACTCTGTTGTAAAAAAGTAACATTAAACAACAAGTGCTAGTAAAAGATGATAACAAAACAGGGTATTTGGTTGATACGTTTTTTGCACATTGGACATAACCTGCCTGAATCTTGCTCATAAAGGTACTATACACATGATCAGGTTTTTAAATACATCAGTTAGGACTGCTCTTAGATGGGTATACCTTGACGTTTGGTAGAGCGGCTTAGTATACATTTTTTGCAAAAAACGTATCAACCAAATACCCTGTTTTATCATCTTTTACTAGCACTTGCTGTTTACTGTTACTTTTTTACAACAGAGTATTTTTATATGTTTGTTTTACTGTGTTTTTCTGTGTTTCAGTCATTTGGTGGTTTGAACACTGTCTTACCGACTTGTTCACTGTGTGCCTGGCCCATGTGTTTATGATAATTATCCATGTGTAGAAGCCATCCTCTTTTTAACTCTGCTTTTTTACAGCTGGTGCTATGTTTGTGTTAGCAGTGGATTAATCAGCGTAACATCTAGAGTCAGCAACACAGAATGTAGATTTATTCATATCCAGGTTGAACAGCTTACAGCATGAAATTTGATCAGTCTGGTATCTGCTGTGGCTTGCAGCATGGGAGCATTACAACAACAAGAAGAGAAGGAGGGGGCATCCTGTCTGTTTTTTTTTTTGTCACTGAACTTTGTTAACAATCTCACAATATGCACAATATATAAAACAGAACAGTAGTAGTTGTTGCAATACATACAGATCAATATGCATTATTCCAACAGTTTGCATCAAGAATTTGTTGAAATTTAATTGAATTCCTTCTTCCCTCTACCCGTGAAATGTTCCCTGTGCCACTGGGTGAAACACAACCCCAAAGCATGATTGATCCACCCCCCATGCTTAATGGTTGGGAGATGTTCTTTTCCTGAATTTCAGTGACCTTTTTTCTCCACATATACCTTTGAACATTGTGTCCAAAGAGTTCTATTTTAACCTCATCTGTCCAGATGACTTGTTTCCATAATGCATCAGGCTTATTTAAATGTTCTTTTGCATAGTTCTGATGCTGAATTTTATGGAGAGGATGCAGGAAAGGTTTACTTCTGATGACTCTTACATGCAGGCGATATTTGTGCCGGTGTCTCTGAATAGCAAAGAAAAAGGCAGAAAAAACTCAGACAGTATATTAAACCCATAAAACATGATTTATTTGAACAATTTAAAATGACAAAAAAAGTAGCAAATCCAGAGGCTGCTGAGCACAATGCAGTGACTCACACAGATATAAACAGTAGTAACACGTACATATTAATGCAGAAATAGTGGTATAGCCCTAATATTCATAAGTGTCATGGGAAAGACTTTCCCCTAATGAACAGGATGGGTAAACAATTGACAGTACCATTACATGCACAGAACACCGGTACCTGCGACGTCCCCGCCGCACCAACACGTTCCGTTCTGTCCTCATCAGGAAAGAACACCTTTCTATCTTTTTATAGCATTCTCCTGCTTTGTAGACCTACACCATTTTTATTTTCAGAGTACTAGGCAGCTGCTTATAAGAACCCCTGGCTGCCATTTTTTGGCACAAGGTTAGAGCAGGTTCGGTTTTTATAAAGTTAGAAAATTTACATCACCTGGCCTTTCCCAATGATGATATTGAACAATCTATAACCCTAGCAGACTAATTAAGGTCAGAAACCTTGGTCAAAGTTATCTGAGCACACAAATCTCCAAGATTGTCAAAACTTTTGCATAAGTCCATTTTGTTTTTTGTAATTTTTAAAATGTAAAGCATGACAATATATCTTTTCTTGCCTAAAATGCAAAGGAAATGTGTCATCTTTAACTTTAGGCCATTTAGATATCATTTCATTTTCACCTTGCTTAACTGTTCACAATAAAAGTAATTTTGACTAATGGTTCCCAAACTTGTACATGCCATTGTAGAAAAGGAAGAATTCATGGTTCCCTTTAGTAATAGAAAATTTTCCTGTGCCTAGGACAGCAGAGCATTGTCACACGATCATACTACCACCACCATGCTTGATTGTATGTATTGTGTTTACTATATAATCTTATAGTACATTAACTATAAATGAAATTCAAGATGCATACAGTTCTTTTAATGTTCATTAAGGGGTTGTCCACTTTTGGGGACATATTTTTCTTCTAAGGCTGGTTTCACATTAGCGCATTTTCAGCGCGCGCACGGCCGGGGGTAGCTCCGCCCCCGAGCCGGCTCTCTGCCCGGCGTGCCCGCCCCTTCCTTGTAGCGCCGCCTCCTAGCGGACAGCGGCGCCTGCGATCGGCGCACCCTATCTTTAGCATAGGGTGCGCCGATCGTGCGCAGGCCGTGCGCTAGTTGCGCTTTGACCTGCGCTGCGCACTTTTGACGGTGCGCCGTGCGCGCCAAAATCCGAAAAGTTTGATTTTGGCGCGCACGGCGCACCGTCAAAAGTGCGCAGCGCAGGTCAAAGCGCAACTAGCGCACGGCCTGCGCACGATCGGCGCACCCTATGCTAAAGATAGGGTGCGCCGATCGCAGGTGCCGCTGTCCGCTAGGAGGCGGCGCTACAAGGAAGGGGCGGGCACGCCGGGCAGAGAGCCGGCTCGGGGGCGGAGCTACCCCCGGCCATGCGCGCGCTGAAAATGCGCTAATGTGAAACCAGCCTTAAATGTATGTATTTGGGGCTAAAGAACTGAGAATCTATCTGTCAGCCTGCTATGATGGACTGACATTGAGTGTGTAACTCTTTTGTCATTTTTTTAGCTCCTTTCAACTAATGTTCAGCAACACACTACATCAAAGTTGAATGTGCAGGGAAACGAAAAGCCTATAAATCAAAAAGGTGCAAAGTTTTAGATGAAACTCAATTGCAAAAATTAATTTTATCCCCAAGTACATGCATTTAACAAAAATAACAATAATAATATTAGACCCCAAAGATGGACAAACCCTTTAACCCCTTTCTGACATCGTACGTAATATTCCATCCATGTCACCTGGGCCAATTTGACCATGGATGGAATATTATGTTCGAGCAATTGCTCACGCACACGGGAAGTGCATGGGCGATCGCCGCCGGGTGTCAGACATCTCTCCATTACTAAGCTGTGGGCTTGATGTCACCTGACAATACATAGGTGACATCAACCCCACAAAATTGATCCTTTACACTAATGACCGCGAGACTTTGTTATCCCGCGAGACCGTGACATCTCGCGGTCATTCGTGCAAAGGATCACTGGGACCGGAGCATGGAGAGAGGCAGGATGGCTGAACGCGATGTCGGAAGGTGAGAATAATAATATTTTTTATTTTTTTTATTATTTTTTACACCTGATCGTCTTGCAGCGATCAGCGATACCGGCAGGGGGGCCGCTCGCTGATCGCTGTCACACACAGCGATCTCGCTGGTGAGATCGCTGTTACGTCACAAAAGTTGTGACTCAGCAGCGATCTCGCTACTGAGATCGCTTAGTGAGACGGGGCCTTTAAGTACTTGTCTTGTTGCTCAGTTGTGCAGCGGGGCCTCCCACTTCTCTTTCTACACTGGTTAGAGCCTGTTTGTGCTCTCCTCTGAAGGGAGTAGTATACACCGTTGTAGGAAATCTTCAGTTTCTTGGCAATTTCTCGCATGGAATAGCCTTCATTTCTAAGAACAAGAATAGACTGTAGAGTTTCACATGAAAGTTCTTTTTTATGGTCATTTTGAGAGTTTAATGGAACAAACAAATGTAATGCTCCAGATTCTCAACTAGCTCAAATCAAGGTCAGGTTTATGTTAGGCGTCAGGTTTCTGCATCTGCTCTGCAGGAATACAGACCCTTACATTCTGCGGTCTCTTGCTGTTTATCTACCATAGAGGAGATTGCCTTGCAGCAAATCTCTCCAGGGGCTAAGTCCCTCTGTCCTCCTACTGAGCATGCTCATGAGACGATTTCCCATTGGAGATCGGGAGTCATGTGCTCAGGTCCTGCTCCAGATCTCATTGGTCCATCTCGGAGATCTGGAAGCTTCCGGAAAGTCCCGGCTGCTATAAAAAGCGCACATGGTCGTTCCACCATGCGCTAGTATAGTCTCTAGTTGCTACTGTGTGAATGATGATGGATGTATGATTCTGGTGAATGACTCATTTGAAACCCCTTCCCTCTGATATTATGTATGTGGACAAGGGACTAAGCTTAGAGTCAGCGCCAGCGCGCCACTACTACATCATCCACAGTTGCTAGCGTCCGACATTGCGCTTGCGTACTAGCTTTGTCATCTAGCGGAAGTGTCCTACGCCGCGCTGCAGTTGCAGCCCTCCTTGGCATCCGCAGTTGTGACGTCGCACGCACGGTAGGTCTAGACGGACGCAGTTCTGCTGTCTTTGGCTCTGCTCCTGTGACCAGATACCGAGTGTGCATTTACTCTGTGTACTGTGACTGCAACAGGCTCAGCCTTATTGTATTTGTCTTTGTTGGCACCTCTGTGACTTAATAGAGATTGCTCTGCGCTCCTGGGTGATGTTTAACCCACGTGCGCATTTCCGCCATATTGCTTGCCTGCCACCACTTAGCAGCAGCATTATCATCTACTGCACAGTGGACCCCAAGCCGCGAACGCACTTTATTATTATTTTTATTTAGTGCGTTCCGCCATTCCTAACATTATACTAGCGCCAGGGTCTGGCTAGTGATGGCAGAACAGCAGCAACTCTTACAGTATATTCGGCAGCTCGAGGGACGGTTGGCTACTCTTGAGAGTGCTATCTCAGCTGTGAAATCCACTGAAGATGCTGTACAGGCAATCGCAGACGAGGTTTCAAGTATGTCCACGGCCTCCCACGCGCCGACAGTTACCTGCCTCCCGTTGCCCGATAAATTTTCTGGCGATGGTGCCTCCTGTAGGGGTTTTGTCAACCAGTGCTCTATCCAGCTGGAGTTACTGGCTGCGCGATTCCCTACGGAATGGGCCAAGGTGGGGTTTATTGTTTCCCTTCTGTCGGGCAAGGCGTTGGAGTGGGCTACGCCACTATGGGAGTGTGGTGACCCAGAGGTTCGGACCGCTGCTCAGTTTTTAACAGCTATTAAGCAGGTCTTCCTGGGACCACGGGTCACGCATGACACCTCTCTTCAGCTACTTGCTTTGACTCAGGGATCCCTCTCGGTTAGTCAGTATGCCGTTCATTTTCGGACACTGGCTTCCGAGCTGGAGTGGTCTGATAAAGCCCTCATCCCTGTGTTTTGGAGAGGTTTGGCGGAGCATGTTAAGGATGCCCTCTCTACCAGAGAGGTTCCTGCAAGTTTGGAAGAGCTGATTGCCATTTCCACCCGCATTAATCTCCGTTTTTCGGAGCGCGGCCTGGAGCGTGCTCAATCCAAACGGAAGGTTACCTCGGCTCCCAATTTTTTTGAGCCTCTGGAACCACCCGAGCCAGAGACTCCACTCCCAGAACCCATGGAGGTGTCTTGCGCCATTCTCGAGGCGCGTCTGGCACAAAAATCCATTTGCGGTTACCATTGTCAACACACTGTTTCTCAGGACAACAGTTCCCCGCAATGGCCAAACTCTGTGCCACCGGGCAAGACCTTTGTCCCTCCCCACCTTCGGCTGAGGGTTCTCGCGTGGGCACATGCCTCCAGGAGGGGTGGTCACTGTGGCTACATGCAGACCACAAAACTCCTGGCAGGGTCGTATTGGTGGCCGCACAGGGCTCGGGACGTTAAAAAGTATATTCGGGCCTGCGCCTTTTGTGCTCGGAATAGCTTCCTTAAACAGAGAGTCGACACACTGAGGCGTTCCACTTTAGCTTCTGCTCCTGGCGATTTTGCCGCCCCCGTTGTCTCCCATGCGTCCCTTCTCAAACCTGGCGACCTTGCCGCCTCTGATGCCTTCCACGTGTCCTGGTTTTCCTTGTCACCTACCGGGACATCAAAATTGCTTTCGGACGGGTCTGAGGCCTATGCCCCTGATGGGCACAATGTGGTGGATCAGAAGGCTCAGGGAGGAGGGGGCCCTAGGAGGGGGGGTAATGCTAGGCATCAGGTTTCTGCATCTGCTCTGCAGGAATCCAGACCCTTACATTCTGCGGTCTCTAGCTGTTTATCTACCGCAGAGGAGATTGCCTTGCAGCAAATCTCTCCAGGGGCTAAGTCACGACAACGTCATCCACAGTTGCTAGCGTCCGATATTGCACTTGCGTACTAGCTTTGTCATCTAGCAGCAGTGTCCTACGCCGCGCTGCAGTTGCAGCCCTCCTTGGCATCTGTGACTGCAACAGGTGCAGCCTTATTGTATTTGTCTTTGTTGGCACCTCTGTGACTTAACAGAGATTGCTCTGCGCACCTGGGTGATGTTTAACCCACGTGCGCATTTCCGCCATATTGCTTGCCTGCCACCACTTAGCAGCAGTCATATCATCTACTGCACGGTGGACCCCCAAGCGGCGAACGCACTTTATTATTATTTTTATTTAGTGCGTTCCGCCGTTCCTAACAGTTTATAGCTTCTCTAATCAGCCAAACTGTTTTCAGCTGTGCTAACATACTTGCACAAGGGTTTTCAAGGGTATTCTAACCATCCATTAGCCTTCTTGCACAGCAAACACAAAGTTCCATAAGAACTCTGGAGTGATGGTTGTTGGAAATGGGCCTCTATACACCTATGAAGATATTGCATTACAAACCAGCTAGAATAGTCATTTACCACATTAACATGGTATAGAGTATATTTATGAATCATTTAATATTATCTTCATTGGAAAAAACTGTGCTTTTCTTTCAAAATTAAGGAAATTTCTAAGTGTCCCTAAACTTTTGAACGGTAGTGTATTTTTTGGTTATATTCAATAAAAACTTATTTTAACTTTTTATTATTGATTACTGACCCAATCGGCGAGCTCTGCAGACAGAAAACATGATTTCAGCTATGTGTCGCTGTAGTTTTGATAAAATCAAAGAAGGAGATTATCACTAGAGAACTAGTAAACCTGCTGCAATGTAGTCCTAATCTTTACCACTGATAGGCAGCTTACTATTTATATGCAGAACAAACAGAAAGCTGCCAATCAGGGTTGTGAGCTCAGCATTCAGAGAGCTGGAAGATTTGCAGCAGATAAAATTTATCAAAACTGCAGCAAGCAGCCAAATAAGTGACATATCACTGTAATAAGGGTCTCTATCCCTACATAATGCTGCTTTCAGAAGGTATAGCAAGAGTTTGGTGACAGATTCCATTTTTATCTGACTATATAGATTAGAATAGATGCATTAGTAGTGAGGCCAATGACTAACCCACTAAGACTACATAAACATTTGTATTTGTCATAAAGTCTATATATTTTACATATTTGATAAGCTGCAATTGTTGTTGCTTTATTGATATAATAAGGAATGAATTATGTGAAAAGATCTGACATATTTGAATATCCACAACGCATGTTGAGTTATCTGTGAGAAAAATCTGCAACGTATAGTACATACATCTCGTATTAGTTTTCATTTGCTTTGCTGCTAAAATTTTATGCTGCATATTTGTTCTGGGAAAATCTGCCCAGAAAATAGTGCAAATTATCTGTCAATGTGCATTCACATTAAAAGTTCCCATACATGCATTATATACACTTATCCAAGAGTGAATTATTGGTGAGAAGTACGGGAGCTAGACTTTTCTTCTCAGCGGCCTTCGCTCATCAGTCCTTTACAAACATGAACAGTACATTCAATACAGATTTGCTGTGGATTTTTCATCTAGATTTGTGGGCAGCTAAGTGAATCAGATTTGAACAAATACTATATATCACTTCTTTCTGGTGATTGTTCCCGGATTTGTAGCTGATTTTCCAGCTCAGTTGAACTTATTTACTGTACCGCAAGGAACTTATACATTAAAAACCACACATGAGCCATGCACATGCTGTTTACTGTTACATATATTTTTTACAGCAGAGTATTTTTACACGTTTGTTATACTGCGTTTTTTCTGTGTTTCAGTTTTTGGGTGGTGTGAACATTGTCCTACTGACTTGTTCACTTTTGTTCATGGCTCATGTGTGGTTTTTAATCTACTAGTTCCTTGCTTTTGCAAGTTTTTGGAGATCCCCGCCCCTCTCTTGTGAGCCATGCACATAAAAAGCCGTCTTGCACAGCGATTCCACATCAGGCATTGCCTTTCTGAATCCTACTCATATAGGTACTGTTCACATTATCAGGTTTTAAATACATTGGTTAGGGACTGCTCTAAGATGGGTATACCTTGACGTTGGTGGAGTGGCTTAGTATACATTTTTTGCAAAAAACGTATCAACTAAATACCCTGTTTTTGTTATCATTTTTTTTTACTGGCACTTGCTGTCTACTGTTACATATCTTTTTTACAACAGAGTATTTTTACACGTTTGTAAGGCTAGTTTCACATTAGCATTTACGGCCGCAGCGTTGGGCTGCGCACGGCCGCCGCTAAGCCCCACCCTCTGCCGCTCCTCCGCCGGTAGCTCCGCCTACGGATGCATGACGCTGCATGCGTCCTGCGTCCCTTATCTTTAGCACTGGGGACGCAGGCCGTGAGCAGTATGCGTTTGGCGGCACAGGTTGTAATTTGGTGCGCTCGGCTCAGCGTCAAGAGGACGCATGCGCCGCCAAACGCATACTGCGCACGGCCTGCGTCCCCAGTGCTAAAGATAGGGGACGCAGGACGCATGCAGCGTCATGCGTCCTTAGGCAGAGCTACTGGTGGAGGTGCGGCAGGGGGTGGGGCTTAGCGGCGGCCGTGCGCAGCCCGACGCTGCGGCCGTAAACGCTAATGTGAAACTAGCCTTATACTGCGTTTTTTCTGTGTTTCAGGCAGACATTTTTGCGGGAAAAGTGTCATTAAAATTTGCATTTTATTTATTGAAATCATTGATATTTGTAGGAATGAGTCCAGTGGGTGGCCCTCCTCAGTGATTGACAGTTTTCTATACATGACTTTGAATACAGAGAATGCGACTGGAAAATGTTTCGCGTCACAATACGAACCAGTTGCGATCCTGTGCTGTCCTGTCTGTATACTCTCTTTTGCGTCCTCCCCTGCCCAGGAGATGTGGTATGATCAGACCATGTCCCTGTACAGACAGACACAGCCATTACACAGTAAGCAGCAGGGGAACATTTATAAGATCATCTCAGCACAGGAACATTTTTTTAAACACATCCAATTGTGGAAATTATTACTATTCCAAGATCTATTGATTAAAATGAACTTTGTTCATGAGAAAACCCGTTTAAACAATTTTTAAAGTTGTCTTCATTTTATTTTCCATGCTTTAAACACAGCTGGTTACTACAGTTCACACGAGGGACTAGAGAAATAGAAATATATCTTTATTAATGATAATGTCGTTATTATTTGTGGACTAATATACATTGGGATTCGCCAGTTTAGACGATGCAGTGACATGACATAAAGCCGTGTAATATGCCCCACAAGGCTGCGGCACAAGTCACAAGATCTGCCGCCAAAGTCACAAATCCCTGTAGCCAAAGAGTGCGAGGCAATGTTTCTTCTGGGTACCGCAGTGTTGTCCCTCTCTCTACCCCCTCTGCCGGGCCCTACTCTTTTTTACTATGGTAATAGTGACATTCAGCAGGAAAGGCTAGGAGCAGACATCAAAAGCCTAGACAGTGCTGGTGATTTCTCCTTTCAAGTCCCTGTGTGTCTATCTAAGAGCCTGACAATGCTGGACCAGAGTCATTCCTTGGAGATGCACCCTCATAGCATCACCAGCCAAGGCTGGATGGAAGATTTGGAAATGTGGAAACCCAGATGCTAAAAAAAACATTTTCCTGGACAACTCTCTGGATATTAAGCCTTTTTATTAGAATTGTACTGCGATATCTGCTGGTCAGATACACTGACTGTATATGGCAAAGTTTTTTGCAGAGCTTCTGGGCTGCACATTGAGAGACAAGGGTGGGTCTCCTACATTTGAGGTGAGTCTCCATGTGTTGGGTGGGATGCTGCAGTGCTGGACCTCTCACCTTGCATGTTGTCTGGGGATGCTGCAGATAACTTTACAGTCATTGAGGATGCAGACACCAAGGTGAATTAGGGTAGCGGCCATGCCTTCACGTGTCACGCTATAGGACTTGGAAATGCCTGTTATTTGTATTCCTACACATACGATGTCGTGCAGTGATGCTGACAAGCTTCACAAACATGCGTAGGACACTGCAGAGGAGACCTTTGTGAATTATCTGCCTGTTATTCTTATTTTTAAGTAATGTCTTTTCCTCCGACTGTAAATTTGACGTTGTGCCCATTTTTTTATTAATTAAAAAAAAAAAAAAAAAAAAGCATATGAAGTGAATCATGTCGCTTGTATTGCAGTATATTATTTCAGCATTGTGCACATGGCCGATAATATGATGGACGTTATGTTTTCAGCAGTCAGACTTTCTTGGATTTAAAGTGACAGGTTGTTTTTTTTTAAATGAGCACTTAAATGTATGTGACCTAGCTGTTTATTTATTTTTTTCTTGCATTAAGTTGATTCTTTACCATAAACGTAACCTAACATTATAACAATACTTAATGGTCACTTTAGCTTGTATTTTAGTCACTAATAGACATTGGTAAAGTTAGTGAGTTTGTTTTGAACAACAATAAAACTGTAATAGTGATCTTGTCCCCAATATCATTATAACCACAGCAATGTCTGTTTATTAAAAAAAAACAAAAAAACCCACAAATTTCTGTGCCTATATAATCCAGTACTGAAATAGTATTATACATCTCCTGTGTAAGGCCGGGGTCATAGAAATACATGCAGCCGCACACTCTGGTCCCGAGTGCCGGTGGCAGTGCCGGGTATTGATGCGAGAGACTCGTGCGAGTTTCTCGCATCACACTCACAAGTGTGACCCCTGCCTAATACTGCTATGCATTCACCATGTATAAATGCAACACCATACCCAAATGTCATATCATCACATGGTCCTGACAAAATATCAGGCTGTGCGCTGCTATAAACCTTATAATTTTGCGCAGTATAAGACAAAAATGCAGCCATGCAGAGCACAATTATAAGTTCTATACAATGCTAGGACCATCAAGGCATCTATAAAGGAATGTGTGCACATCTATTTCTCAGGTTGTAAAAAGCGTCAAAAATAATGTAGCTATACCATGCATGCACAACTAAAAGTTCTATACAGTGCTCAAAGGACGATCAAGTCATCAATAAAGGTATATGTACACTATGTCTTTTTCAGGTTGTAACCCACCTGAAAAAAGCATTAAAAATAATGAACATATGTACAGTAATGTCAAAATGACATGCTGTGCGTATGTTCTAGGATTTTTTAAGTTTTTTTTTAACCGCTTTAGGCTTTGAAAGCCGTGATTTAGCTAAAAGAAGTGATTGGTCCATTCTTCAGGCGGCTTTTGCTTGGAAGTCACCACTATTTTATAGGTTAAATTAGAACAAATAAAAATCTGTCTCCAAAAACATTTAGAGAAGAAACTTCAGGGAAATCACAGAATTTTCCTTTCTGCTTCAAAACCGATGCAGGTATACTGGAATCTAAAAGACACCGTGTGCACATACTCTAATCAAAACACAAGTGTAGCAGTGCCAGTCAGTTTACCCTCTACCTGTCCCTGCCAATATCCAGTTTCCCTCTACCTGTCCCTGCCAATATCCAGTTTCCCCCTTTATTAGTACCACCCAGGGTTTCTTGTACAATGTTCCCTTCTCCTTACTACTCTTGCTGATCCCTTATGTCAATCTAAGCAAAAAAAATAAAAGTTTGTGATGTACAGAAGGCAATGTGCCGTCTTGTGCCAAACTCTATCATTTTATATTAGTCTTGAAAATAATGCGGTGTGATTGGCAGAAGTGGTCATTGACTTATTACTCCTGTTGACTGTTCTGTTCCCGAGGAATACGTCCCATTGCGGAAATGAAATTCTGGCAAATATGAAAATGAACAATATAAATGAAAATATTTAAATAAAAAAAGAACTTAAAGCAAACATTATTTTTTTTACAAAAAGTAATCATTTCATTTGCCTGACCCCCTTCGTTTCATAATGTCAATTTAGTGGAACATATCAATGAAATCGAACCTGTCTGCTAATACATGCAGTCATGATTTTCAGCCTGGTATGGTTGAGATTCTAC
This sequence comes from Dendrobates tinctorius, assembly GCF_039654945.1. Taxonomy (NCBI): domain Eukaryota; kingdom Metazoa; phylum Chordata; class Amphibia; order Anura; family Dendrobatidae; genus Dendrobates; species Dendrobates tinctorius. The sequence goes on from NW_027361679.1 coordinate 62,033,184, forward strand.
AACGAGTGCCTAATATATGCTGCATCACTGAAAATGATAAACCATGCTAGCATTTGTCATATATTTGATTTTTCTTGTGTAATTAGTCATTTCTCTGGTTTTAGGCTGATAAAACTCTTTAATTATTATATTTTATTATAATAACTTGAAATATTTTACAGTAACATAATGTATATGGAGAGGTGACCCCCCTTATGATTTTCAAAAGGTCGATCACTAATTCTTGCTTGACTAATGAAGAATGCTGAGTTCTGTACTCCAGCAATCCAACACTTATACTGTAACTCAAGGGTGGAGAACCTTTTTTTCTGCCAGGGGCCATTTGAATATTTATACCATCAAAATTATCAACTTGAAAATTACCCTTCTATATTTGGTCAAACATTTAAATAACTAACCCCTAATGTGATGGCGGGAGCTGCTTCTTGTTGATGCAACGTGTGATGTTAGGTGGTATTGATGATGATTTTACTCACAGCTGCTTTTCCCAATTTGTGTCGGTCTGAAATGCAGTTGACTCTTCACAATGAATTTTGAAAAGAACTCACAGGAGTAACTTCTGAAAACAGATGCATATTACACAGCAGGTCTCCTCACAAGGGGCAATTGCTGCTCATGTTACATTTATAGAACTCAAGCAGTGGGGGACCTGCAGTACATACTGTACATCACGTAGGAGACACCCTTTACGTGTGGCTCAGAACATTCCTGGATGCAAACTACATCATTTGCATGTCTCTTGCATACCAGTTCTGTGTTGGAGTAGCTGTTGATACTCAAATCTTTATTTTGGAGTTTGGTAAAATATAATGTGTTGTTTGTTCATTTCCATATTTGAATTGTGTTCCCCTCACACATATTGTGTCATCCTGATAGTTGGCATTGTGGTGCAGTTTACTTTATCCCTGTCAGTCTTTATCTGTGGTTTCCATTATGGTTCACCTCCTGGGGTGGGGAACGAGGGTTTAGCTCAGGGCTGGACAGGAGATAGGGACAGGTCGGTGACTCAGGCCTCCTTACCATCAAGGGTACCCCTGAGTTAAGGATTGACAGGGCTCCCCTAGCCTGAGGGGCAGTTTAGGGGCACGGTACCTTATCTCCTGTTTTCTTATTGCTTCCTGTGACATTATACTTGGCCCAAAAACTTTACCTTCCATGGATCCCATTGTTGCTCTGACTAGACAATTGAAGGCTCTGTCTATCCAGGTTACAGAGCTTAAAGGGACTGTTCAGCAACAGGCCTTGTCAGCTTCTGCGGTGCAGTCAGAGGCATTGACCAGGGCATCTGAACTAAAATTGGCCTTTCCAGAGCAGTTTGCAGTGCATTACAGTAAGTTTGTTTCTTTCCTGCAAACTGTATCTCTGTCTGGTTCCTCTTTCTTCCTGGGGGGTGAGGCTCAGCGTGTAGGTATAGTGGTTTCATTGTTAAGTGGGGACCCACAAGCTTTTCCTCTACTCTCTGATTCCCCTGTTTTGAATCAGTGGACTTTTTTGGGCACTAGGTCTAATCTATGATGATCCAGATAAACTGGCTTTAGCCGAGTCCAAGATTCATTCTCTTGTTCAGGGGAATCGGCCGGCCGAGGATTAATGTGCCAAATTCTGCCCCTGGTCTGTGTATACTCAGTGGAATGACTCTGCTCTTAAGAGTCAGTTTTTGCATGGGGTTTCTGAGAGGATCAAGCAGGCTTTGGTGATGTATGAGACTCCCGCCTCTCTGGAGGTTTCTATGGCACTTGTAGTCTGTATTGACTGCCGGTTTCGTCAAAGGTCTCAGGGGACCATATCGGTATGTGAGAAGGCAGTAACATCATTATCAACTCCGGAGACCTCCGTAGAGCCAATGCAGATGGCTGGGATGTCGCATGAGAATAAAAAGCCCTTTATCCTTAAAAGAGGAGGGGTCTGTTTTTTCTGCGGCAAAAAGGGACACTATATTAATGCTTGTCCCATGGTACTGATGAAAGGTGTGCTGGCGGAAAACTGGTAGGCTCAGGGGGTTCAGAAGATCCCAGCCTGAGCCTACGCATATCCTCCATGAAGGCGTCTCAGTGTATTCTCCTCACAAGGGTAATAATTGGGGGTCAGGAGGTTTCTATTGAGGTATTCTTGGATAGCGGTTCTGCAGCGAATATTGACGAACATTTTGCACATCCGGGTTAAGAGTCGACAAGCTTTCTAGTCCTATACGGATTGTTGCCATTGATTTGTCTCCACTCTCTCAAGGGGCTTTTAAGGAGTGTGTACCGGTTTTTGGAACTCCACATCTCCATTCGGAAAGTTTAACGTCTAATGTGCTCAAAAAAACTACCTGCACTGGTGGTTTTGGAGTTTCCTTGATTACTGGTTCACAATCCAGTAATTGGCTGGAAGACACAGGACATAGTCCAGTGGAGTGCATTCTGCAAGGAGAACTATCTAGGCGCGTGTATTTCAGCTGTGATTCCTAGTATTCCTAAACCATTACTGGAGTATTCTGATGTGTTCTCTGAAAAGGGGTGTCAGGAGCTGCTGCCACACCGGCCTTATGACTGCACTATAAGGTTGAAACCAGGGTGGCTAAACTTCCTAAGTGCAGGATGTATTATCTGTCCGGTCCGGAGAGACAAGCCCTTAAAGAATATATTGCTGAGAGATTGCTCACGGGTCACATTAGACCACCATCGTCGTCTCCAGTGGCAGCTGGTTTCTTCTTTGTCAAGAAGAAATATGGCGGATTTTGCCCCGTCTGGACTTTAGGGAGCTGAACCAGATTACAGTTCGTGATCCGTATCCTATGCCGCTGATTCCAGATCTGTTAAATCAGGTGTCGGGTTGGGTGCTAAATGGTTTACTAATTTTGACCCCAGGCGGCGTACAATCTCATAAGAGTCCATCAAGGGGCTAAGTGGAACACAGCTTTTAATTCTCCTTAGGGTCACTTCAAAAATTTAGTAATGTCTTTTGGTTTAACCAACGCACTGGCAGTTTTTTAGCATTTTATAAATGATGTATTCGCTCACTTCTTAGGTAAATTTGTGATTATTTACTTGCATGACATTCTCATTTGTTTGCTTGACCGAGATTCACACATGGAGCATGTTAAACAGGTGTTGCAATTGCTCAGGGAGAACAAGCTATACGCTAAACTTGGAAAGTATGTTTTTGCCGTACAAGAATTACTGTTACTAGGATACATAATTTCTGCCTCGGGGTTTAGGATGGATCCTGCTAAGTGGCAGGCTGTGTTAAATTGGGACCGTCCCTATAACCTCAAAGTGTTACAGCGGTTCTTGGGTTTTTCAAATTATTACAGAAAGTTCACAAAATTTTTTCTGTGGTTGCTCAACCTTTAACCAACATGACTAAAAAGGGTACAGACTTTACTAGCTGATTTGAGAATGCGGTAGGCGCTTTTGATTGTTTGAAGAGAAGCTTCGCTTCAGCGCCTGTCCTTGACAGCCCGATGAGTCTCTTCCCTTCATTGTGGAGTTGGATGCTTCTGAGGTAGGGGTGGGGGTGAGCGCGGGGGCGGTGTTGTCACAAGGCCTATCTCTTGGTATATTGTGCCCTTGTGCTTTTTCGAAGAAGTTGTTGACAGCAGAGGCAATTATGAAACAGGTAACAGGGAATTGCTAGCTATTAAGTTGGCTTTTGAGCAATGGCGACATTTCTAGGAGGGGGCCACTCATCCTGTTACGGTGATTACTGACCACAAAAATCTCTTGTATCTGGAGTCAGCCAATCATCTTTCACTTAGACAGGCTTGCTGGTCACTGTTCTTTAAGTTTAATTTCTTTGTTACTTACTGACTGGGTTCTAAAATACTAAGGCTGATGCATTGTCCATAAGTTTTCCTGGTGGAGAACCACATGAGGAGCCGTTTGCTGTCCTCCAGAAGGGTGTGGAAGTATCAGCTCTCAGTACTGACATGGAAGCTGAGATAGCTGAGGCTCAGGAGGAGGTACAGCCAGTTCTTCCAGTTAACAAGTCTTTTGTTCCTCTGCAACCTCGTCTTAAGGTGTTGGGGGAGCATCATGATTCGGTCTTGGCTGGTCATCCAGGGTTTAAGGGCACATTGGAGCTTCTGTCGAGTCGATTTTGGTGGCCCAAAATTCAGAGGGATGTCGCCTTCTATGTATCAGCCTGTTCCACTTGTGCGCGTTCCAAGTCTTCGCACTCTCGTCCTTCTGGTACTTTGCTTCCGCTTAGTGAGCTTAGCAAACCATGGACAGAGATTTCCATGGATTTTATTATGGATCTACCATCCTCTGCTGGTAACCCTGTTATTCTAGTTGTGGTCAACCATTTTTCCAAAATGACACATTTAGTTGTGCTACCATCCTTACCCAATGCCAAGATACTGGCTTAGATATTTATTTGTGAGGTGGCAGGCTCCATGGGGTTCCATCTTACATTGTATCTGATAGGGGTAACCAGTTCATTGCTTTCTGTTCTCGCTTGGGGATTAAGTTGTCTCACTAGTCGGCTTTTCATCCTTAGTCGAATGGACAAACAGAAAGCATGAATCAAAATCTAGAACAGTATTTGAGCTGCTTTGTCTCTGACAATCAGGAGGAGTGGTCGGCTTTCCTTCCTCTTGCGGAGTTCGCCATTAATAATCATCGTCATCAATCCTGTGGGGAGTTCCCTTTTTTCTGTGTTTATAGTCAACACCCTCAGTTTAGTACTCTTCGGCAAGGGTATTTTTCCGGGGTCCCTGAGGAGGATCGGGTGGGTGCTTCGTTATCGTCTACATGGAGGAAGGTTAAGCAGTGTTTTCATAATATGGGTTCTAGGTACAAGCGTGTGGCTGACTGTAGACGTGTGCCTGGTCCGGACTTGGAGATGTGGGTGATTTAATGTGGTTATCCATTAGGAACATCAAACTCAAGTTACTATCACTTAACTTGTGTCCCTGCTTTATCGGTCCGTTCAGAATTCCATCTGTCATCAATCCACTGGCCTTCCAGTTGTACTTACCTGCCGTGTACAGGATTCATAATGTTTTCCATAAGTCTCTTCTGAAGAAGTTTGTGGGTTTGGGGGGTGTGACTCCCGCTCCTCCACCACCAGTCTGGATGGCTCTTTAGAGTTTGAGGCATCCAGGATATCCACATTGCATTGCTCTTTCGGCCAGGGGTAATGAGACCCCACTTTCTGACCCCTGATGAACTCTCATCGGATTAAGAGGGGGAAACGCGTCAGGCTTTCATCTGTGTCAATTGGCTGATAAGTATGTTTCTGCACATTATATCCGGCAGACCCTTTTGTGGTACTGAGTATTGAGATCGATCTTGCTGAGAAACTATGCTCTGCTGGTCTATACATTGTATGCATTACTATTGGAATATTTTTGTACCACATGAGAAATTATAACTGAAGTGAATTTGTTAGCCTCATCCTTTTCATGTATGACCTGTGTGAGATAGCACAATTAGTGTGTGTTTTTTCTTATGTGCAGACATTGTATCTGAGCTGGATTGTGCCTCATAGTGAAACAGGGTGATGATTAACCCCTACTTCCAAATAGTGGCCGCCGCATGTGCAATGAAGGATTCATTTTTCTGCCTTTTAATGTGCAGTCTTTTGACTATTTTCTAAGTGCTTGTCCGGGGATCCGGACAAATGAATTGTCATATGTGCTACTTATTTAATTTCCTTGTAGCCGTTTTTTACTGATTTTGCTATTTGGTAATTGGGTCTGCCTATTGCAGTTTTGGTGACTAAGAGATAAGTCTTACTTAAAGCTGCATTTTGATACTACCCCCTTTTTTCTTTCTTTTTACTATGAGATAAGCTTATATTTTGGGGTATCTACATTATCAGAATTACTACGAGATAAGTTCATAGCACTTTGGTATTGTCTATGAGACTATTTATGTCTCTTCACTTTTGTTTTCGGTATCATAAGTGTGTGTGTGTACATTTTTTGTGTCCTTTTTTGTATACGCAGGGAGGCTTAGGGGCTATTAGGGATACCGACGTTGAGCGGGGGCGCCATATCGTCAACAACTAGGAAGGGCTGAAACAGGGTGGACTAGGGCAATTTAGCCTTTGGCACATATTTTGTTATGACTACATAGATATATAACAGTGTTTCTGCCACTCTTCATTTTTTTTTTCCTCTACACCCCCCCCTTTTTTAGTCATTTCTACTAATGTTTTTTAGTGATTGAATTAAAAGCTACATTTTAGGTTTTTTTTGTGTTGCTTCAATTCTTTATGTATTACTCAGAACATTCCTGGATGCCAACTATAGCATTTGTGTCTCTTGCATACCGGTCCTGTGCTGGAGTAGCTGTTGATACTCAAATCTTTATTTTGGGAGTTTGGCGAAGTATACTATGTTGTTTGTTCATTTCCCTATTTGAATTATGTTCCCCTCACGCACATATTGTATCGTTCTGATAGTTTGCTTTGTGGTGCAGTTTACTTTATCCCTGTCGGTCTTTATCTATGGTTTCCATTACGGTTCACCTCCTGGGGTGGGGGTTGGAGGATTAGCTCAGGGATGGACAGGAGATAGGGACAGGTCGGTGACTCAGGCCTTCTTACCATCAACGGTAACCATGAGTTAAGGAAAGACAGGGCTCACCCAGCTTGAGGGGCAGTTCAGGGGCACAGGTTCCTTATCTCCTGTTTTCCCATTGCTTCTCGTGACAGGAATATTGTTGTTTATTTTAATTCTGTTACAGGAGACCATGGCTTCTGTGGACTTGGTGATGATGTGAATATGGTTTAATTTGTATTCACTAAAGGAGCCTGGGTCATTCTTTCATTTAAAGGACTTTTTTTCTGGCTGTGTGATTATTTACAGTATAACGATAGGATTAGTAATGAATAGACGTCTTATAGATGCCTCTCCATTACTAACCTGTGGGCTTGATTTCACAGGACAATACTAAGGTGACATCAACCCACAAATATGAACACCACTTGTGACCTCCACAGGGCAAGTGAGAAGAGCCAGGCAAAGAGCAAGAATTGGCCCATCTAATAGATGCACCATTTCTGGGTGGCTGCGGGCTGTTATTTTTAGGCTGGGGGGGCAATATCCATGCCCCCTTACCAGCCTGAGAATTAGCTTATAATTAGCTTATTTAAGTAATTTAAAAAAACAGCATGGGAAACCCTCTTTTCTTGATAACCAATTTTTTTCTGCTCTGTTCCCTTGTCTGTGCAAGTAGTGTGCATAACCAATTGTTTATACTCTGCATGTGTCTGTGGGAGTAGTGTGAGTAACCAATTTTTTATACTCTGTAACCGTGTCTGCAAGTAGTGTGCCTAACCAATTCTTAATAATCTGCACTTTGTCTGTGCAAGTACTGTGACTAACCAATTGTTAATACTCTGCATCCGTGTCTGTGCGAGTAGTGTGTCTAAAAACCACTTAAAAAAATGAGGATAGCATCAAATATGTGGACGTGGCCATGGTGTAACAGCTGCAGGAGGAGGATGTGGTCATTCTGTGCTTGCTGCCTATTGAAACACCTTCCTCTGGTGTATGCAGGCGATGAGTACCATTCACGAATGCTGGGGCAGTGTTAAATTGGATGGCTGAGAGTACATCCAATTCCTTCATCTGCAGAAAGTGCATAGTTGGCACCTAAGGACCATGGTCATCTGCAGGGGTGAACCTAACCTCTCTGGTGCCTGAGGCAAACAGCAAAATGGCGCCCCCATACTAAATTTTTTAAAATTGGTAGAAATTAATCTGGTTCATATAGATTTAAATCTATCCTGTAAAAATTTGTACAATAGTGGAGATTTTAATTTAGAGAAACAGAAAAAAGATATCTGAACACAAAGATGTCGGCTCCATCACCGTACATACAAGAACCACACAGAAATATCCAGAACAAGGATCATTAATGGCAAGCTTGTGGTCCTGTAGGCAGACACAGCCCTGCTTCCTTATAGCACAGGAGGCAGCACTGATAGCTAACCTATTATCTCTGGCACACGCTTACAAAACTCTGGACAGCTCCAATGTGGCAGCTGCCTGGCACTAACTAGTCAGACATGTCCACCATGCAGCATCGTCCACACACCACATACAACAACCTGAAGTCTGAGCATCAACACGCAGCCACTGCACTAAGCAGGTAAAATGGTGCGCCTTCCCCAACAGACCATGCCTCCTTCTACCAAAACGCTTAGCCAATCACAAGCACCACACACGGGGCAGTCCAGAGGTAATACCAGGGGCCTTTCTATTGGGTAAGGGATGTGAGAGTGGGAAGGTGGACGAGCGCCACCGACCAACCGCCGATAAGCAGAAACATGGCTGCATGCCTGTATGCACTGTATGCACTGAGGGGTGGCATTGGATGTGATGTGTAACTTATGACCAATCAGTCCTGCAGCAGAGACGAAGGTGAAGGGGACAATGCATCCTGTACCAGGGGCATACATAGAAATCATGAGGCCCCATAGCAGAAGTTCTAATTGGGCTCCCCCCCAAAAAAATATATATATTTGGCTGGGTCACATAGGTACATATCTCACAACTCCACAACCCTTACAAAGTAATTCTCCTTCTATTGAAGCCCCTACATTTCTTCTTCATTGCCCCCATGAAGTACGATGACAACAAAAGTGCCCCACAAACACTGTATAATCCCCCACAGTGAATTCTTCCATGGTACCCTCCACAAACACTATATGATGAACCTACTGTACCCCCCTCAACTAGTCTGGCACAGTATAATCCCCAACTGTGACCCCCACACAGCCCTCCATGTAGTATAATGAACCTATATACAGTATAATGTCCGCTACACCTCTTCACACTGTAAAACGGCCCCCAACACAGCCATCAAATAGCCCTCTATAAAGTTAAAAGGCTGCCTCATAGCCCAAGTATTATCATGGCTTCCATATAGTATAATTGGCTCCATATATTATCATGCACCATCCATAGTCCTCCACATATATAATACACCCTATAGTCTTCTGTATAGTATAATACACCCCCATTGTCCTCCATATATTATAATGCACCCCTAGCCCTCCATATAGTGTAAAGCACCCCCATAGTCCAATAGTCCACCAAATAGTATAATGCACTCCACATAGTCCTCCATATAGTATAATGCACCCCATAGTCCTCCATATAGTATAATGCACCCTATTGTCCCCCATAGAGTATATCGCACCCCCTATAGTCTGCATATAGTACAATGCATCCCCCATAGCTTTCCATATACTGTAATGCACCCCCATAGTCCCACATATAGTATAATGCACCCCCATAGTTCTCCATATAGAATAATGCACCCCCATAGTCTTCCATATAGTATAATGCATCCCATAGTTTTAATATAGTCCTCCATATATTATCATGCCCATCCCAATAGTCTTCCATCAGTGTACTCACGGATTTACAAAATAAAAAGTAAATACGGTACGCACCTCTCTCCTTGCTACTCCGGTCTCCTCAGCGTGTGTCTGACGCTCTGCACGGTTCAGTAAAGGGGCGCTCAGTGATTACGTCATTGCTCCCCATCATGCTGAGCTGCAGAGGTTAGACAGCAGCGTCTGGCACCTGGATGAATTCATTCAAACTATAGAAGCGGGAGTGGCATCCACTGGGGGGCCCGTGCTACCACTAGGCCCCCTGCGAATGTTCAGGTCACCTCATGATAGGTGCGCCCCTGTCTCCCAGATGCCTAGCATCCTAAATCCCACTGAAACCTGCTGGATTGGATGAAGAAGAGGCAAGGGGGTCCATGTCTACGAGAAAAGTGGGAAAAGTAAGCTCCCAGCCAGGACAGCAGGGCAGACTCTCAAAATCGGGACTGTCCCGCTGGATCCAGAACGGTTTGGAGGTATGAATGCTCCCCACAATACACTGACCTCGTACATGCACGGCTCTGCACACCTCATACACACACGGTTCCACTTTGACTCGTACACACATGGCTCCACTCTGTAAACCTCGTACATATGTGGCTATGCTCCATACACCTTGTACACACGCAGTCACGCTACATACACCTTGTATACACATGGCTCCACTCTGTAAACCTTGTACACATGTGGCTCTGCTCCATACACCTTGTACTCATGCAGCTCTGCTCCGTACACCTCGTACTCATGCGGCTCCGCTCCATACACCTTGTACACATGCGGCCATGCTACATATACCCCGTACACACATGGCTCTGCTCCACTTCGTACACACACTGCTCAGCTTCGTACACTTCGTACACACAGGGCTCCAGTTCGTACACCCTGTACACACGGGGATCCATTCCATACACCTTGTACACACACGGCTCCACTCTGTACACCAAGTACACACACTGCTCCGCTCCATACACCTTGTACACACGTGTCTCCGCTCCACACACTTCGTACACACGGCTCCGCTCCACACACCTCGTACACACACGGCTCCGCTCCGTACACCTCGTACACACCAGGCTCTGCTACATCCACCCTGTAAACCCCTCCTGACCCCACACATAAACTTTCCCTCATCCAGCACCATGACAACCAGCACAGCAGACTCCTGCATACACTGCAAAACACAAGCCGCGGAGACACCATCACATGTTTCTCAACGCAAGCAATGGCTAGCCAGGTCTTTCCCCAGGAAGGAACAACCACAGGAAGGGCAGTCTCCAATGAAGGAAACCACCTATGCCAAAACATGGTATCCATCCACAGACAGCTGTTTCGGGGTATTGCCCCTCATCAGTGTGGAGTAGGATTCTGGCTAGCAGGAGCAATGCCTAGTAAAAAACTGTAAAATGAGGATGAATGAACTCATGGAGATCAACATCCAACACTGCGGAGACACCATCACATGTTTCTCAACGCAGTGATTCTAGAGCAATGCTCCCATCCCTTATGGAAAATATGCAAAAACATGCAAAACACAAGCCGCGGAGACCCCATCACATGTTTCTCAACACAAGCAATGGCTAGCCAGGTCTTTCCCCGGGAAGGAACAACCACGGGAAGGGCAGTCTCCAATGAAGGAAACCACCTATGCCAAAACATGGTATCCATCCACAGACAGCTGTTTCGGGGTATTGCCCCTCATCAGTGTGGAGTAGGAAACTGGGTAGCAGGAGCAATGCCTAGTAAAAGACTGTGTAGAATGAGGATGAATGAACTCATGGAGATCAACATCCAACACTGCGGAGACACCATCACATGTTTCTCAACGCAGTGATTCTAGAGCAATGCTCCCATCCCTTGTATTGGCATAGGTGGTTTCCTTCATTGGAGACTGCCCTTCCCGTGGTTGTTCCTTCCCGGGGAAAGACCTGGCTAGCCATTGCTTGCATTGAGAAACATGTGATGGTGTCTCCGCGGCTTATGTTTTGCATGTTTTTGCATATTTCCCATAAAGGATGGGAGCATTGCTCTAGAATCACTGTGTTGAGAAACATGTGATGGTGTCTCCGCAGTGTTGGATGTTGATCTCCATGAGTTTATTCATCCTCATTTTACACAGTCTTTTACTAGGCATTGCTCCTGCTAGCCAGTTTCCTACTCCACACTGATGAGGGGCAATACCCCGAAACAGCTGTCTGTGGATGGATACCATGTTTTGGCATAGGTGGTTTCCTTCATTGGAGACTGCCCTTCCCGTGGTTGTTCCTTCCCGGGGAAAGACCTGGCTAGCCATTGCTTGTGTAGAGAAACATGTGATGGTGTCTCCGCGGCTTGTGTTTTGCATGTTTTTGCATATTTCCCATAAGGGATGGGAGCATTGCTCTGGAATCACTGCGTTGAGAAACATGTGGTGGTGCCTCCGCAGTGTTGGATGTTGATCTCCATGAGTTCATTCATCCTCATTTTACACAGTCTTTTACTAAGCATTGCTCCTGCTAGCCAGTTTCCTACTTCACACTGATGAGGGGCAATACCCCGAAACAGCTGTCTGTGGATGGATACCATGTTTTGGCATAGGTGGTTTCCTTCATTGGAGACTGCCCTTCCCGTGGTTGTTCCTTCCCGGGGAAAGACCTTGCTAGCCATTGCTTGCGTTGAGAAACATGTGATGGTGTCTCCGCGGCTTGTGTTTTGCATGTTTTTGCATATTTCCCATAAGGGATGGGAGCATTGCTCTAGAATCACTGCGTTGAGAAACATGTGATGGTGTCTCCGCAGTGTTGGATGTTGATCTCCATGAGTTCATTCATCCTCATTTTACACAGTCTTTTACTAGGCATTGCTCCTGCTAGCCAGTTTCCTACTCCACACTGATGAGGGGCAATACCCCGAAACAGCTGTCTGTGGATGGATACCATGTTTTGGCATAGGTGGTTGTTCCTTCCCGGGGAAAGACCTGGCTAGCCATTGCTTGCGTTGAGAAACATGTGATGGTGTCTCCGCGGCTTGTGTTTTGCATGTTTTTGCATATTTCCCATAAGGGATGGGAGCATTGCTCTAGAATCACTGCGTTGAGAAACATGTGATGGTGTCTCCGCAGTGTTGGATGTTGATCTCCATGAGTTCATTCATCCTCATTTTACACAGTCCTGAATACACTGAGGCCCCTGATCATGTGACCCCTGACTCCTCCCCCATTACCTCATCACAGGTCCTGTGTGCACAGAACAGCCATATATGAGCAACCCGAGCAGATGCAGGAGAGGAGAGACTTCAACTTCGGGACCTGTGATGATGTCACGAACATGTGATCGGTCACGTGAGCCGGGGAAGGCTGGCTGAGGGGATCCAGGTTGGTTGGGAGCCCTGAATAGAGTAGTAACAATCCCACAACAATCCCACAAGCAGAGAAGGTGATCAGTAATCCATACTTCACAGAGCCCACACACCTCATACTACACACCGGCACAAACGATATCCAACAAGAGACAGTCACTCAGGACCTAACAAAACTCGCAATAGCAGCCCAGCAAAAATTCCCCAGAACCAAAATAATCCTGTCTGCGCTGCTTTCAAGGAAAGAAATAAACCAAGAGGTAATCCAGCAAATCAACTCAGAGCTGGCTGCCAGTATCGCCTCAACACCAAATATACAGCTGGCAAGCCACCCCAGAATAACGCTCCGTCACCTATACGACGACAAACACCTCAATAAACAAGGGGTCAGCAATCTAGCAAAAGAGCTAAAGGACATGGTTCTAAACAGACCTCCGAGACTACAAGCAAGACGCCCACCAAACAGATGGCAAACCACAGCGATCCCTGGAGAGAATCCACAGAGAGGGCAAAGGAGACAACATGCCCCACAATGGCAACGCACAGCGATCCCCAATGAGAGTCCACAGACAGGGCACAGGAGACAACATGCCCCACAATGGCAACACAGAGCAAAAGAGAACAGCAACATGGCTGAAATAAGGACATTGCTCAGCACACTATGTAGCCAACTCATGGGACACCCTTAAAATATGCCACCCAAACCCACCACAAGAACGTGTTACGTCCTATGAAAATCTTTCTTCATTATAAGGTATATCGACCAAATATGACATCCTTAGTTATCAGCAGCTGGAACATTCAAGGACTGAATGCCTCAGCCTTTGGGTCCAAGACAAATGACCCAGACTTCAAGCAAAAGCTAAAGAACATTGACATCCAGATCCTTCTGGAGACATGGGCCCGGGCAGAGGAGGAATCCCTGACACCCATGGGCTACAGGGAATTTTCTCTCTCTGCCCAGAAAAACAAGAACATCAAACAGGGCCGTTGTTCAGGGGGCATACTAATATGGTACAAGGAGGAAATCAAAGAGCACATCAAGGCAGTAAAAAGAGGAGAAAGCCATATCTGGATGAGGATAAGCAGCGCCATCCTCACCTCTCAGCAGGACATCTACCTCTGCGCAGCCTACATTCCTCCATCAGAATCCCCATACTATAAGCCGGACATCTATGAGGTCATACAGAGAGAGGCAGCCCAATTCCAGTCCATGGGCAGAGTGCTCCTCTGCGGAGACCTCAATGCCAGGACGGGTACAGAGAAGGACTACATCTCACCTGACGGAAACACATATGTAATGGGAGATGGATCCTTCTATAATGACTCAGTACAGACCGCAAGAAACAGCTATGACAGAGTGGTGAATAAAAGCGGCAGAACCTTGCTGAACCTGTGTCGGAGCTTGGGGCTGTATATAGTGAATGGACGCATCAGGGGGGACTCACTAGGGAGATTTACACTAAACTCCCACTTGGGCAGCAGTGTGGTGGATTACGCGATAACGGACATAGACCCAGCAAACATAAATGCCTTCATAGTCACCCCTGAAACCCACCTGTCAGACCACAACCAGACACTGCTGTACATGAGATCCACGGACAAACAACCCATAGAAAAGCCACACCTGACCAGTTTACACAACCTGCCACCATCCTACAAGTGGCCCAAACAGTTATCCACTGAATACACCAACATGACTAACAGAACCGAGATCCAAGAGCTACTTGTAAATTTCAACACAAGTAGTTACGCATCAAACCAGCAAGGAGTCAACTGGGCAGTGAATGACTTTAACAACATCCTATACACCATGGCAGAGCTAGCAGGCATCAGAAGAACCAACCCCAAGAAACCAACAAATAAACAAGGCCAAAAATGGTTTGACAAAGAATGTAAGTCACTACGCAACTCCCTAAGGGTAGCCTCAAACCAAAAGCACAGAGATCCAAACAACAGGGACCTAAGAGCGGCCCATGACATCCTACAGAGGCAATACAAACGCACTCTCAGGGAGAAAAAACAGAGGCATATCTGCCAAGAACTACAGAAGCTTGAGGACTCCCTTCAGGACAACTCATTCTGGGAGACCTGGAATCATATCGGCACAAAGCCCAAGCAGAGCACCCTCCACATCCAAAATGGCAACATCTGGCACAGCTACTTCAAAGGCCTCTACAAGAACATACCAGAAGAAGACCTAACCCCAGAACAGAAGCACCTAACCACTAAACTCAGAGACATGGAGGAGACAATCAAAGACTTCCAAAATCCTCTGGACATACCAATCAGTGTGATGGAAATAAAAGACAGTATCAAATTTATGAAATGCAAGAAGGCCGCGGGCAGTGACGGCATCCTGCCAGAGATGATCAAATTCAGTTCCCCAGATATACATGCAGCACTGGCAAAACTATTCACCCACATCCTGAGTGCTGGCTACTTCCCAAAAAGCTGGAATCAAGGTCTCATAACGCCCATCTACAAGAATGGAGACAGATATGATCCAGCAAACTACAGAGGAATATGTGTTAACAGCGTTCTGGGAAAACTATTTAACAGCATTATTAACAAAAGGATCATCACCTTCCTCACCCAGCGGGACACCCTCAGCAGAAGCCAAGCTGGGTTCATGCCAAACCATCGCACCACGGATCACATCTACACCCTGCAAAGCCTCATCAAGACCCACATCCATAGAAAAAAACAGGGGAAAATATTTGCATGTTTTGTGGACTTCAAGAAGGCCTTTGACTCAGTGTGGCACCCAGGTCTGTTCCTGAAACTCCTGGAGAGCGGAATAGGTGGCAGAACCTACGACGTCATCAAGAGCTCATACACTGAGAATCGGTGCAGCGTGAAGGTGAATGGAAAGAGGACGGCCTTCTTCCGGCAGTGCCGTGGGGTAAGACAGGGCTGCAGCCTGAGCCCAACTCTATTTAACATCTACATAAATGGACTGGCAGCGGCCCTGGAATCCTCCTCTGCCCCAGGTCTCAGCCTACACGACCGAGAGGTGAAGATCCTGCTGTATGCAGATGACCTCCTGCTGCTTTCCCCAACCGAGAGAGGCCTCCAAGATAGCTTGGCCGTGCTGGAAACATTCAGCACCACATGGGCGCTGCCCATCAACCAAAAGAAGACCAAAGTCATGGTGTTTCAAAAGAGGAGTTCTAAAGAAACCTCCACTTCCTCCCTCACACTAAATGGTGCCACGCTAGAGAAGACAAGCAGCTATACCTACCTCGGTCTGGAGCTAAGCCAAACCGGGAGCCTCAAGCAAGCAGCAGAGACCCTGAAAGGGAAAGCATGCAGAACCTTCTATGCCATCAGAAGACAAATGTACCACCTCAAACCACCGGTGAGAGTCTGGCTCAAGATATTCGACAGCGTCATCACACCTATACTGCTATATGGCAGCGAGGTATGGGGTCCAGCAACCTATCCAGACCAGAAAAAGTGGGATTCCAGCCCAACTGAAGTCTTCCATCTGGAGTTCTGCAAATATCTCCTCCAGGTACATCGCAGCACCTCAAACATAGCCTGTCGGGCAGAGCTGGGCCGATTCCCCTTATGGCTCACTATACACAAGAGGGCGCTATCACACCAGGCGCATATACAGAACAGCAACCCCAGCTCCTACCATCATAAAGCCCTGCTGAGCCAGAGCCAAGAGCAAGCCAGGAACCTCGGCAGCCAGCTCAACCAAAGTCAGCAACACACTCTAACTAAAGCCCAAATAAAAGAGATCTCAGAGAGCTGCAAGATGCAATACATAGAGGGTTGGAAGAGTGAATTGGAGAACTCCCAGAAACTCACCATCTACCGGTCACTGCAGAGGGACTACACACTGGCTCCATACCTGGAAAGGCTACGCCACCCCAAAGACAGGCAGACCCTGAGTATATACAGATTAAGCGCCCACAACCTAGATGTGGAAACAGGGCGGCACCGACAGACATACAAGCCACGAGAGAACAGACTGTGCCAGCACTGCCAGCAGGGGTCTCTGGAAGATGAGGTGCATTTCCTGCTGCACTGCAACAAATACTCAGCAGTGAGGGACTCCCACTTCCAGAAACTTACCACCCATACCCCAGACTTCCCATCCATGGACGAGGAGAGGAAACTCTGCATCCTGCTGGAGGAAGAAGAATCAATGGTGGAGGTCGCCGCCCAATATGTCACCACATGTCATAAGATGAGAGGAACTAAAGACCTCCAAATGGACAATCACTCCCCATCCCCACTACCCTAATCCACTCCCCTGCCACACTTCTTTTCTTGCTTTGGCAACACTAATTGTATTTTGGTCCTGCCAATAAAGCCTATTTGAATTTGAATTTGAATTTGAACTAAACCTACATCTCCAACGCAAGTTCAGTTACTACACCGGCAGAATCTGCCACCCCCTCTCTTCAGGGATGCACCGCTGCCTGAGGCAAAGTGCTCAGCTTGCCAAATGGTAGGTACGCCCCTGTATGCACCCATGTCTGTGATACTACTGTGTGTAAAAATACATTTTTCTAATCTGCAACCATGTCTTTAAGAATCATATGCATAAAAACAATTTTTTCTAATCTGCAATCGTTTCTCTGGGGGTCATATGCGTAAAAACAAATTTTTCTACTGGTATGCACCCATGTGTGTGATATCACTTTGCTTAAAAACTAATTTTCTACTCTTATGCACCCATGTCTGTGATATTTCTGTGTGAAAAAAACAAAATTTTCTAATCTTCAATCGTGTCTGTGGGAGTCGTGTGTGTAAAAATAATTTTTTCTTCTCATGCACCCATGTTTGTGGAAATCACATATATAAAGACACATTTTTTTACCCTTATGCACCCATGTCTGTCATATTACTGTTCATAAAACAATTTTTTCTTATCTGCAACCGTGTCTGTGGGAGTAATGTGCCTAAACTCACATTTTTCTACTGGAATGCACTCGTATGTGATATTACTTTGCTTAAAAGCTAATTTTCTACTGTTTTTCACACATGTGTGTGATATTACTGTGCATAAAAACTAATTTTTCGAAACTGCAACTGTGTCTGTGGGACACAAACAAATTTTGCCACTTTCATGTGTAGGGTCGGTGGGCCGGGCTGGGGGGTGGTCCCTCTAGATACCGTGCAGTAACGTACAGACACAAGCTGGAGGCAAGTTTCGGGTGCAACAGGTCCAAGTTTATTCTTTCTCTCGCCGTCCGCCAGACGGCCTCACAGCACACCGCACCTTTCTTCACAGTTCTCCGGTTACAGAACACAGGGTGACACACTTTCTCCAGGGACGTATATTTACGTACCGTCCCCATTACACTCAGTGACGCTCTGACAGCTCCGTCACTGTGGCTGCCTTAGGCCTATACACCAACAGTAATATTACTGGTCAAGCGTTGTTCCAATACAGTGTCCCACACCCGGAGCCTCGTCTATACTGCGGTACTTCATGTCAGGACCACCTCCCTGACTTCCTTCCTCCTCAGTCCCCCTGGTTGGGTTTTCCTCACAGTGCAGCAACTGTCACAGTCTCCTCGTCACTTGAGCTCCCCCTGGGGACTGGAATCTTCTGGAACCCTCCTGTCAAATTTATAGCTTTCCCGGTTCCCTGTAACTCCGCCCCCCATGACCAACGATTTCTTAGCCCTAAGCTGATGTCAAGTCCTATGCTCACACTCCTCCCTGCCCTCTAATGTCAGTTCAAGGTACTGCACGTCACCTACACTTTCCTAGCTGTTTTCCCTTTTGAAATCTGACCAGTCAGTCGGTCCGTCAGGTTACATTCCCTACACATGCACCCATTTTTTTGATAGTATTGTGAAGAAAAACTAATTTTTCTAATCTGCAACAGATTTGTGGGAGTCAGGTGCGTAAAAACAAATTTTTCTAATCTGCAATCGTGTCTGTGGAAGTCATGTGCGTAAAAACTAGTTTTTCTACCTTTATGCACCCATGTCTGTGATAGTACTGTGCACAAAAACAATGTTTTATTCTGTATCCATGTCTATGGGACTGCTTTGCCTAAAAACACTTAAAAAAATGAGGAAAGCATCAAATATGTGACTTGGACATGGCCATAGTGCTGCTTGTGTAGCGTGCCCGTAATATAGTTTGGGGGTTTGGGAGAGCGTCTACGGTCCATAATTTGATTGCTTTTTTCCATACACTCATTGACAGATTCATGTTATGGTGGTCTGCAGTCAGAAATTCATCAAAGGAGGCAAAATTAACTAATTGAATAACAATTCGCACTTCATGTCTTCAGAACTTCCAACCCTTATCCTGGGAGACTTCAACATCCCCATTAACAGCCCTACTTCCACATCTGCATCCCAGTTTCTATCACTAACCACCTCTCTAGGCCTCTCACAGCTTTCAACCTCTGAGATGCACAAGGACGGTAACACCCTTGATCTGGTCTTCGGTCGGCTCTGTTCAATCTCCCACCTAAATAACTCACCGCTTCCACTCTCTGACCACAACAATCTCTCCTTCACGCTCACAAATCCTCGCCCACCCCAGCTCACTCCTACCTACCACACAGTCAGAAACCTACAAGCCATTAACCCTCAGACACTTTCAGACTCCCTACACTCATCACTGTCCCCAATCTCCTCTTTTTCCTGTCCTAATGTGGCTGTTCATCACTTCAATGACACTCTTAGAAGCACCCTTGATCAAGTAGCTCCCCTCACCCTCAGAACCTCCAAGCACAGAGTAAAACAGCCCAGGCTCACATCGCAAACTCAACTTCTCCATCGATGCTCTAGGAGTGCTGAACGCCTATGGAGAAAAACCCGCACACCAGAAGACTTCATCCACTTCAAATTTATGTTAAGAACCTATAACGCTGCCCTTCACCTCACCAAACAGACCTACTTCACCACCCTGATTTCCTCACTAGCCAACAACCCCAAGAAACTTTTTGACACTTTTCACTCCCTCCTCAGGCAAAAAGCACAAGCCCCTGTGCTGATGACCTGGCCTCCCACTTTACAGAAAAAATAGATAATATCCATCAGGAAATCTGCTCCCAACCACCAAGTGCTGTGACTTCCATCCCTTCCTGCATCTCCCCTGGCTCACTTTCCACATTTGAGCCCATCACAGAAGAAGAAGTCTCCAGACTCCTCTCTTCTTTTCGTCTGACTACATGCACTACTGACACCATTCCCTCACATCTCCTCCTCTCCTCCAGTCTCTCTCTCCAGTCATCACAACCCACCTAACTACAATCTTTAATCTCTCCCTCTCCTCTGGCATTTTCCCATCCTCCTTCAAACACGCCATCGTTACTCCATTACTAAAGAAACCCGCTCTCGACCCATCCTGCACAAACAACTACAGACCAGTCTCCAATCTCCCCATCATCTCTAAACTTTTGGATCGCCTAATTTACTCCCGCCTTACCCGTTACCTCTCCACTCACTCCCTTCTAGACCCTTCACAGTCCGGCTTCCGCCCCCTACATTCGATTGAAACTGCACTCATCAAAGTGACCAATGACCTTCTGACAGCAAAACGTAACGTTGACCACTCTCTGCTCATTCTTCTTGACCTATCTGCAGCTTTCGATACTGTTGACCACCATCTCCTACTCTCTAGGCTCCAGTCACTAGGCATTAAGGACACTGCTCTCTCCTGGTTCTCTTCCAATCTCTCTGACCGCTCCTTCAGTGTTTTTTTCTCTGGCTCCACTTCATCTCCTCTTCCTCTTGCTGTCGGGGTACCTCAGGGATCAGTCCTTGACCCCCTTCTCTTCTCTCTCTACACAGCCCCAATTGGACAGACCATCAGCAGATTTGACTTTCGGTACCATCTTTATGCTGATGACGCACAACTATATACTGTATGTCTTTCCCCGACCTTACCCCCTCTGTACTACAGAACGCTAGTGATTTTCTGTCCGCAGTCCCCAATATCATGAGAGAAAAGAGAACATAGAATCCAGATCCATTTCAAACATATATATATTTATTTGTCAAAAAGTAGACACACATCAGAGATACAGGATAGTAAAAAGAACCAATAAAATGGGTAATCACATAAGGCCCGATACTAGAAAAGACAAGTGGACGACCTGTGATGGGTATGGTTGCCCAAGCAAATCCCGCGGGGAATATATATGATTCTATATATGAAATATTAAGTTAACCCCGGTTGGTGACTAAATGCAAATACCAGTAGCTGGTAAATAAATGCACTAGATGTAAGTCACCAGTGCTGCAAAAAGAGAAGTTTTTCGGTTGTATGGCTCCCGTATGTAATAATCCAATATATATGTAATCAGACGGGAGAGAAAAAACAATTAGAAGTGCAGCACTGGTAGTGAAATGGCATTGAAGGTACAGTAGTTATTACACCAAACAGGTGGTGTATGATGAGGTATATTGTTCAGAGGTCGCTTGTGGGAGGCTTCCCCTGGGCAATATTATACAGTATATTGCACTAAACCCAGAAAAAAGATAACAGTGACAATTGCTGGTAGACTGGGTATAGATCAGCCAGTGCTGAGATCGGTTATGTCGCCCCCATATATTGAAAAATAAAGTGACAGTTGACACAATTGTCTGTCACTATTGTATAGAAGTGAGGGAAAAGAGGGCAACCACCGCTCTCTGCCCTGGCCGTAGTATATCCTTAATCTGAGTCTATTAAGAACTCAGCAGTACACCATATCAACAGCATGTAGTGAAACATATAGCAAAGAACCCTGTGGGAAAAGTCAGAGTAAGCTTAAATAAGCTGGGTGAACATACCCATCATATCCTGGTATGTGACAGGCGCCAGGCTTGTGTACCCCTACGCGCGTTTCGCGGTATGCAAGACCGCTTCCTTCGGGGGGAAACGCGCGTAGGGGTACACAAGCCTGGCGCCTGTCACATACCAGGATATGATGGGTATGTTCACCCAGCTTATTTAAGCTTACTCTGACTTTTCCCACAGGGTTCTTTGCTATATGTTTCACTACATGCTGTTGATATGGTGTACTGCTGAGTTCTTAATAGACTCAGATTAAGGATATACTACGGCCAGGGCAGAGAGCGGTGGTTGCCCTCTTTTCCCTCACTTCTATACAATAGTGACAGACAATTGTGTCAACTGTCACTTTATTTTTCAATATATGGGGGCGACATAACCGATCTCAGCACTGGCTGATCTATACCCAGTCTACCAGCAATTGTCACTGTTATCTTTTTTCTGGGTTTAGTGCAATATACTGTATAATATTGCCCAGGGGAAGCCTCCCACAAGCGACCTCTGAACAATATACCTCATCATACACCACCTGTTTGGTGTAATAACTACCTTCAATGCCATTTCACTACCAGTGCTGCACTTCTAATTGTTTTTTCTCTCCCGTCTGATTACATATATATTGGATTATTACATACGGGAGCCATACAACCGAAAAACTTCTCTTTTTGCAGCACTGGTGACTTACATCTAGTGCATTTATTTACCAGCTACTGGTATTTGCATTTAGTCACCAACCGGGGTTAACTTAGGCTACTTTCACACATCAGGTTTTTGGCCTCAGGCAGGATCCGGCTATTTTTAGAAAAAACGGATCCGGCATAAATTTTGGAGAACTGTAGAAACGGATCCGTTTTTTTGCTGGATCCGTCTAGCAGGTTATATCTGTTCCTGGGGGCTGGCCAATTGGATCTGAGCATGCGCAGACTTAAAAAAACCGGATCCGGTGGCTGGATCCGTCTTTTTCTGGATCCGGCGCATTCCGGCGCCCATAGACTTTCATTGTAGCAAAAAGCTGGAAGCGTCGGATCCGGCGCTTCCGGCTTTTTCGCCGGAGACAAAAAACGTTACAGTAGCCGTTTTTTCCAGACGCCGGAATGAGACAAGTTGCCGGATCCGGCAAAAAACGGATGAAACGCCATGCCATCCGGCACGATCCGGCGCTAATGCAAGTCAATGGGGAAAAACTGGATCCGGCATTGCATTTTGCCGGATCCGGTTTTACAAAAAAAAGCCGGATCGCGCCTGAAGGCAAAAAACTGATGTGTGAAAGAGGCCTTAATATTTCATATATAGAATCATATATATTCCCCGCTGGATTTGCTTGGGCAACCATACCCATCACAGGTCGTCCACTTGTCTTTTCTAGTATCGGGCCTTATGTGATTACCCATTTTATTGGTTCTTTTTACTATCCTGTATCTCTGATGTGTGTCTACTTTTTGACAAATAAATATATATATGTTTGAAATGGATCTGGATTCTATGTTCTCTTTTCTCTCATTTAATTGAGAATCGTCTCCATACTATAAGATTTCATGAGACATTATCTATGTACTTTACTAATAATGGAATAAGGATGTTCTTTTGGAGTATTTTTTATATAGTCTCCAATATCATGTCCACTCTCTTTCTGAAACTCAACCTCTCCAAAACTGAACTTCTTCTGCTCCCGCCGTCTACTAACCTCCCTAAATCTGACATTTCCCTCTCCGTGGGTGGTACCACAATAAGTCCCCGGCATCTCCCCACATCTCATATACAATCTCTTGCCCGCTCTTGCCGCTTACACCTAAAGAACATCTCTAGAATCCGCCCTTTTCTCACCATGGAAACAACAAAAACCCTCACTGTAGCATTGATCCACTCCCGCCTGGATTACTGCAACGCTCTATTAATTGGCCTCCCCGTCACTCGACTATCCCCTCTCCAGTCCATTCTTAATGCAGCAACCAGGGTCGTCCATCTGGCTAACCAGTACTCGGACGAGTCCGCTCTTTGTCAGTCATTACACTGGCTGCCCATTCATTATAGGATCCAATTCAAAGCACTTGTTCTCACCCACAAAGCTCTCCACGGTGCGGCACCACCCTACATCTCCTCCCTCATTTCTGTCTATCGGCCTAGCCGATCGCTGCGCTGTGCAAACGACTTTCGACTAACCTCTGCAATAATCCGTACCTCCCATTCCCGACTCCAAGACTTCCCCCGTGCTGCTCCTATCCTCTGGAATGCTCTACCCCAAGAAATTAGGACTAACCACAATTTGCATAGTTTTAGGCTCTCCCTCAAAACACATTTGTTTAGAGCGGCTTATCACGTTCACTAATCAAAGTCATTCTATGTGCATGTGTGCATGTGTAGCCCATTCACTATCTCCATCCATCCTTCACTCCATCAAGATGGCTGGACCTTCATTGTAAATATACAATTGTAAATACACACCTGTACTTTGTATCTCCCTCACCTCATGGTAGATTGTAAGCTCTCACGAGCAGGGTCGTCTTAATTCATCTTATTTTGATTTAATTATTGTATTATTAACGTTGTTACTTATGACTTGTGTTTTGAAACTGTAAAGCGCTGCGGAATATGTTGGCGCTATATAAATAAAGATTATTATTATTATTATTATTATTATTATTATTATTATTAACAATTTGCAGTGTGACTATGTTATCCATGTGTACTCAGTAATTGTGGTAGAGGACCTCATCTTCCAAACTTTTTTAAACTCAATCCACTTCACAATATTTTTAAATTTGTCCTAAAATTTTTCAGAGGCCAAGTAGATGTAAATACTTATGTCCCCCCAAAAATTGAGAAATGTATTCAAGGAGTGATGCCTTTATTGGCTAACCAGAGAAATTATATTTGCAAGCTTTCAGGGCTCAGCATGCCCCTTCATCAGGCTTGATTACAAGTGAATTACTGAGAAGAGATGGCAATATTTACATCTATTTTTCTGGCTAACACGGTACCACAATATTATTTTGTATTGTACATTGTCAGAGGCCAAGTCAAATTCTTGCTTTTTGCCATCTTGTTGTGTTTCTTGCTGTCCCATATCGGTATCATATGCTGGAAATGAGTGTTCATTCGCGTCACTTAAATCTCTTCCACAATCCTTAATTTAATAACTTTCTTCCATACATTCTTTAACAGATTCATGTTTTTTTTTACTGTGATCTGTAGTCAGAAATTCATCAAAGCAGTCAAAATGAACTTTTTAATGACCATTCGTGATTTCACTATACCATCCGTGTGTGCACAGTAGTGGTGGGAGACTTTAGTGTACACTACTGTAGATGGAATTACCGTGGCTGCTGGTACCAAATTTGCACTCCAATAGATGCTGATTAAAGGATTTAAAGCACTCTTCCAATTACAGTGCCTCTAAATTGTCATGGCTTGCTACATCGTCTTGCAACATTAACTGCTCAGAATTGGTTAAATTACAGGACTTCTGCCTTCCTTGGATGTGGTACCCTTTTATGAGGTTCCCTCTCCAGAATCAAACTCTAATTCTCCATTCCCTGTTGTCACCTCACCATGGAATGGAGTCCACGGGGGTGAAAGGGAGAGCAGCTCACTGTGCGGGCAGGTCCCGAAGCAGCAGGTGTACAGAAAACACTACTTGCAAGGGGAGGGTGAGGTCAATGGCCTCCAGAGGACACCACGACTGCCCTGCCTCATTACCCACTCAAGGCGAGGACGTGGAGGCTTATGCGGCGCCTCTGTCAGACTCAGACCTGCCTCCACAGTGGGGGTTCTTTTTTTTACTACATTATTTTAAATCATTTACCTATCCACATTTGTTTGTAGGGCAATTGTGCTGCTCTTACCTATATTTTGCTTCCTTTTGCAGCTCCCTAGTGATTACTATGACCATTTTACAGCCATTTTCAAGCACTGAAGTTCAGGTCGCCATTGACTTCTATAGGGTTCTGGTTCGGGGTCAATTTTGGATACCAAACTGAACCTTGAAGTACATTTCGGCTGAACCAGTCGAAGCCGAACATCCACTGGTCTGCTCATCCTTACAGCTGTTCTGGTGCATATACCCAAAATAATAAGAAAATAATGGCATATAACAAAAAAGAATTATCTCAATTATCTATACAATTAAGACAACAATAAAAATAACACTACTGTATACTAATTGTGTACTTGGGCATAAAATTAATGCCTAAAATTAAATAAAATGGGTTACCCCAATTGGAACACATCGTTAATTACAACACAGACAATACTTCAATAACAATTCAATATTTGACTAGGCAATTTATTATAGATGTATTTTAACAATTAAAATTTAATTAGCCCGGAAGATATTTAACTAGTAATGGTACATTTTGAAGCATTAATTTGATTGCAGTATCTGCAGTAAAATCCCCTTTATACAGTACATTAAACTTTTTCAGCCTAACCAGCCAATATCAGAGGGCTTGGCCTACGCTCTAATGTTTATATGGACCTCCTCAATCTCACCTGTCTCAGGGTAGACGGATCTGGCACGTTTAATTTTGGACTGTCAATCCTTATTATTATCGGTAAGTTAAGCCGCCATCAGAAGAGTCGGCCCGCTTCTATCCTTCTAGCTAACCTAACTGTAACTTGCATACTGGGGAGGGCAACTAATCTTCCAAATTGTCTAGGGACCTTTAGTAGAAATAGAGTTCATTCATGCTTGCAATTCTTCCCTACAGGGGTATTCCGATTTAGAAAACCCATTTTAAATATCCATTTAGGGAATTCTGAGCTAATAGGGGTGAATGAGAAAAGGGATCCTCATCCTTCAACAAGAGCATAGAGTGGATGAAGGTTACAAGATTAGGAATGAGAACTTTCCCCCTTTTACCGAGTCTGCTGTATCTACTTCTAATACTTATATAAGAAATGAATAAAGATTACAGTATACTCCCTGGTTGGGGTACTGACCACGATGCATTTTTTCCTAGTGGCACTAATAGGTGTTTTGTTGTTAGAGGAGAGCATTTTGTGTTAGTATGGGCCACCTGGGTTCACAGTGGGATCCTAAGGATTACTCCCATTGCCACTTTGGCTAGAGGCAGGACAGGTGTAGGGTGCAGGACACAACAATGCTCTCCAATGTGGCATATGATTGGTGCTATGATAGAACGCCGAGCAGAACGTTCCTTATTTAATATTCAGTAATTTTGAATGGGAAAGGCAATTTTTGGTGAAAATAGTAAAAAAAGGAATGAAATTATGGATTTACTACAATAAAATCTCAGATTTGATGTAATCGAAAAACTATGAGCTGGAAATAAAAATGATGATGAAGTGTCCGGGAAGATAGTAAAGAGAATAATAAAAATAACACCAGCGGCACTGCTCCACAAAAGTGAGGTTATTGCACAAATTCTGTTTTATTATTCTACTGTTGATATCTTACTTAAATCTATTAGACAAACAGTTACTATCAAAATGTCCTTTGATACATAAGAAGGACTTTGAAAATTACTAAATAAAATAGGTAACATAAAATAAATAATAAAATTCAATGAAGCAATTTATTTTTCTACAGTGTGTATACCGCTCACATGAGTAGCACAGATAGTACTTTGTGACTCTGCACCACTGCAAATAAAGGCATGTATTGCTTCTCTTATCAAGGTAACCACCTCATTACATTGAAGCCAACCCGGAGGCAGTTTTTGAAGGATTTGGTGTTTACCTGGGAGATTTATTAACTCTGCTGGGAGTCAAGGAAGTCTCCTCCACATCCAGATCAGGGTATCTCAGAAATTTATAGAGGACTATTCATCAGTTTTAGCATCATAAACTTGCCACACTATGGAATAATGGCTGCAGAGCTGAATAATATTTTTCTCATCTTCATTGCTTACATATTAGTAAAGTTTAGATGAAATTTTCCACTGGCTGTGTTCACACACAGCGTTTTTTTAGCGGTTTTTACCGCGGTTTTCGCTATAAAACCGCTATGCATTTTTCACTTTTTGTGCACATTGATGCGTTTTTACCGCGAAAAAAACGCATCGCGGTAAAAAACGCAGCATGCTCATTAATTTTGCGGATTTTCCCCGTTTTAGGCCTCTTCCATGCGGTTTTAAACCGCTGCAGAAAAAAACCGCATCAAAAACGCATCAAAACTGCGCAAAAAACGCAAGCGGAAAAATAGGTGCGGTTTCTGGGAAGGGATTCAGGTTTTTGAGCAGAAAATTTCTGCAACGTGTGCACTTAGCCTTACCACGAGTGATTTAGTAGAGATTCCTTTCTGGTGTCGTTTACTTTTTCTACTGCATGATGTTGACCCATTATAAGCAGGAGGCATCTGTCACGGTTCAGCCCTTCAGTGTGTCTGGAATACAGTTGACAGCTCAGCCATCCAATCTGGTACGGGGCGTGCTGAGCTGTCTGTGTGTTGATTGACAGTTCAACTGTCCAATCTCAGGCTGGGAGGCACTGGCTGTCTCCGAGTGTTCCTTATCCCAGGTGATTGCCTTGCTACTTAAAGGGAATCTGTCATCTATTTTTTCATATATAAGATGCGGCCACCGCCATCAGTGGCTTATCTACAGCATTCTGTAATGCTGTAGATAAGCCCTCGATGTAACCTGAAAGAGAAGAAAAATGAGTTATATTATACTCACCCATTGGTGGTCCAGGTCCGGTTCGTGTCTGGAGGGTGTCGTGGTCTGGTCCGGCGCCTCCCATCTTTTAGTGATTGCATCCTCTTCTTTGCTTCCCGTTGCAGCTCTGACGCAGGCGCACTGCTCTGCCCTGTTGAGGGCAGAGCAGAGTACTGCAGTTCACAGGCGCCAGACCTCTTGGCCGTGTGAAATGACTAACATCACAGCATCATGTCATAAACAAAGAAAAAAAAGAAAATGACCCAGAAACAGTCAGAATCAGCATTTTCTGTGTGATATGGTAAGACATGTAATGACACAGATCTCTGCTTTCCACTACAGATCACACACATCTCACCGCCGGCAACTGAGTCAGGGGGTGAGATTTGATGTCTTACTTGCTCCCCTTCCCTCTGATTGTCTCCTGGTTGTTAATGTTTACAAATGTGTCCAGAAGCCTTTGTCCGTCCCCGCGTACCCATGGGTGAGCCTGTCCCTCCACCCCAACCGTTAGAGGTCCAGCCGGTCTCCTAGTCAGCCATAGCTCTGGGGGCCACACATTCCCATCCAGCCACAGCGGGTCCCTTCCGCATGTCCAGGCAGGCCGCCTGGGTGGAAGGGGTGATCCTTGACAAAAAGCAGTGAGAGAGGGAGGTTTGGAGAGAGCTGTGACAGCCTGGTGGGGGCGCTCTGGGGGGATGACACACCAGTGGCTGGCTGGTGTATACCGACACTGACCAGGGCTATGGCTTCATCCGGGAGGAAGGTACGGACACCAAGGTCTATGTCAACATCATGTCCGTGAAATTTGGGCGGTTGTTAAACAAGGGAGACCGGGTCTCCTTCTTTAAGGAAGACTGTCCCCTCGAGTATTACACGGTAGCGGTTACCCACTATGACGAGGATGACATGGACCAGGACTGTTGCCTGTGCATCATGAACTGCGGTGCATACTGGATGCGGCTTATGTTAAGCCAAATGACGTTGTTTTTTACAGTTAAAAAAAAGAAAAGTTTTATTATTATTGGTTTTTGTATCATGCCTTGGTTGAGGACAACCAAGTTCAAGGAAAGGAGCAGTGTAAGGGGGTAAGATTTGATGTCTTACTTGCTCCCCTTTCCTCTGATTGTCTCCTGGTTGTTAATGTTTACAGATGTGTTTATGGTAAATGCCTTCGGTTCTGCTACATATAAATTATGTATTATCGCTCATCTTTAATGGTATTGCCACATGTATGTGTTACCATTTTGTAGAAAGTTGTAATATATTATCTTGTATTCTTATATCATATTATTACATAATATAATGTGTCTGTTGTGCAAGTACAGTTAGGGAAAGTTAGTGCATCCTTTTGGGGACATCAGAGGAAGGCACTTTTAGTATATAGCTCCTATAGACTCAGGTAAGTGTAATTCTGTTGAGGGCCACTAGATGGGGGCATACTAGTGGGTCTGATAGGTGTAGCTGATAGGAGGGTTAATTTTAGGAGGTGCTGCTGTGTATTAAGAGGAAAGTTGTTTAGGAAGTTAAGTCAGACAGGGCCAGAGCGCCCCAGTGTCTACATGGGCTATAGGCCTGGACAGCTTGGCAGCCACGCAACGTTCAAGTGCTGCAGCCACTTTTCCATGGCCACTGTGTGTCATAGCAGTGGGCATTACAGAAATGGGAAGATGTGGTGACTTGTCACTTGGGCCAATGCTTTTAGGACAGGAGTCGGCTGGACAGCTAAAGTGAAGGGAGCTGGAGCTTCAACGAGTTCGGTACAGACAGGCCGGAGGCTTTACCAGAGGCAACTAAACCTGGTGGCTGAAGATATTGAGTCTGGGCAAAACATGCAGAAGGAATTATCATCATGGTGAGGTTAGGCCAGGAAGGAACTAGGGAGCAGTCTAGGATGGTCCAGTCCGGGCGTGTACTGCGCAGAAGTGACAGCCAGAAAGGGAAAGATGAGGAAACAAGCAAATGTCACCACGTACCAACTGTGGATGTAACGTGTGAGGTACTTAGTAAAGAAAGTGTTGAAGTTAATCTGAACTGTGTGTCCATTGATTGGGGTCACCTGATAGAGGGACAGGTATTGCCTGGGAAGTGCCCAGAGGAAGCTGATTCTGGGGATGCAGGTATGCAGAAGAGAAGAGTACATTTTCTTGTAGGGGAAGGACTGGACATGGATATTGCAATTGTTCAGGTCACGACTACTGTCCTGTCACTCCCTTACAGTGACACTTCTAGACCCACGCTACAAAGAGAACTTTCTATCTCTTATTCCCGAGGCGGACAGGTCTACTAAAATGGGACAGTACCAGACAGGGCCGGTTTTAGATAAATTGGGGCCCCTTGGCAAAATTCAACGTGGGGCCCCCATGTCCATATAAAACACATACGTGTTACACCGATATCAGTGTCACCAGTGTTTTCAATCAGTGTGTCTTCCATGTGCCATCCGTGTTTTTCCAGTATGGATAATGGAAATTAAATTACAAAGCTTCTCATATATATTGCTCAAAAAAATAAAAGGGAACACTATTCCTTTTGCAAAAGGCTGTTTGTGTTCCCTTTATTTTTTTAAGCAGTATACTTTCCATGTTAAACACGGATGGCACACAGATGGCACATGTATGGCACGTTTACACGGACCCATAGACTTGTATTGACCCTTGTCATCTGTGCTGCTGGGAAAACACAGACATGAGTGCAGCACCGTAGGTTAAATAGGAGACACGATTAAGTGGGAGAGGGGAAAAGAGTTGACTACAGAAGAGCTAGGTGTCTTGAAATGCACCACTCTAAAGCTATTGCAGGCATCGGCGAATAATGATAGCGGAAGCAGATTTAGAATGATACAGTGAAGGAAATAATTATTTGATCCCTTGTTGATTTTGTAAGTTTGCCCACTGACGAAGACATAAACAGTCTATAATTTTAAGGGTAGGTTAATTTTAACATTGAGAAATAGAATATCAAAAATAAAATCCAGAAAATCACGTTGTGTAAATTATATAAATTTATTTGCATTTTGCAGTGAGAAATAAGTATTTGATCCCTCTGACAAATAAGACGTAATACTTGGAGGCAAAACCCTTGTTGGCAAGCACACAATCAGACATCTTTTGTAGTTGATGATGAGGTTTGCGCACATGTCAGGAGGAATTTTGGCCCACTCCTCTTTGCGGATCATCTCTAAATCATTAAGATTTTGAGGCTGCTGCTTGGCAACTCGGAGCTTCAATTCCCTCCATAAGTTTTCTATGGGACTAAGGTCTGGAGACTGACTAGGCCACTCCATGACCTTAATGTTCTTCTTTTTGAGCCACTCATTTGTTGATTTGGCTGTATGTTTTGGGTCATTTTCTTGCTGGAAGACCCAGCCACGACCCATTTTTAATGACCTTGTGGAGGGAAGGAGGTTGTCACTCAGAATTTCACAGTACATGGCTCCATCCATTCTCATATTGATGCGGTGAAGTAGTCCTGTGCCCTTAGCAGTGAAACACCCCCAAAACATAATGTTTCCACCTCCATATTTGACAGTGGGGACAGTTTTTTTTCCGTCATGTGCAAAATTTATTTTCCTCCAAACACGGCGGGTTAAGTTAATGCCAAGGAGCTCAATTTTTGTCTCATCTGACCACAGCACCTTCTCCCAATCACTCACAGAATCATGCAGGTGTACATTGGCAAGCTTCAGATGGGCCTGCACATGTGCCTTCTTGAGCATGGAGACCTTGCGGGCACTGCAGGATTTTAAACCTTTACGGCGTAATATGTTACCAATCGTTTTCTTGGTGACTGTGGTTCCAGCTGCCTTGAGATCATTAACAAGTTCCTCCCTTGTAGTTTTAAACTGATCTCTCACCTTCCTCATGATCAAGGATAGCCCACGAGGTGAGATTTTGCTTGGTGCCCCAGATCGATGTTGATTGACAGTCATTTTGTATTGCTTCCATTTTCTTACTATTGCACCAACAGTTGTCTCCATCTAACCCAGCACCTTAAGTATGGTTTTGTAGCCCATTCCTGCTTTGTGCAGGTCTATGATCTTGTCTCTGACATCCTTAGAAAGCTCTTTGGTCTTGCTCATGTTGTAGAAGTAAAGCCCCCGTTACACACTGCGATATCGCTAGCAATATCGCTGTAAAGTCACCGATTTTGTGACGTTGCAGCGATTTTGCTAGCGATATCGCTGCATGTGATACTTACCTCTGACCGGCTCCCCCGCTGGTTATCGCTGATCTCGTGAGAAGCTCCTGGACCATTCCTCGTCGGTCACTTCCTGCGGCGCTTCCTGTGGCGCCGACGAGCGACGCGTGGAGCCGGGCGGGAGGACGCAGGATCGCCGCGTCTGACAGGTAAGTAGCGATCCCCGTCCCCAGCGATGTCGCTGGTGAGATCTGCCTGTGTGGCAGCTCACTAGCGACCACCTTGCGATGCACCAGCGATCCTGACCGCGTCATATCGCTGGTCGGGATCGCTGGTGCATCGCTAGGTGTAACGGTACCCTTAGAGTCTGACTGATTAATTGAGTCTGTGGACAGGAGTTTTTTTTTTTATAAGGGTGACTATGTAAGACAGCTGTCTTTAATGCAGGTAACAAATTGATTAGGAGCGTCTAACTGTTCTGTAGGAGCCAGAACTATTAATGCTTGGTAGGGGATCAAATACTTATTTCTCACTGCAAAATGCAAATAACTTTATATAATTTTTACAATGTGATTTTCTGGATTTTATTTTTGATATTCTATCTCTCAATGTTAAAATTAACCTACCATTAAAATTATAGACTGTTCATGTTTTTGTCAGTAAGCAAACTTACAAAACCCGCAAGGGATCAAATAATTGTTTCCTTCACTGTATATATGACATCTTGCAGCACTTATTTCACAGCACTATCAGCTCTGCTCTTCTCTCCCACCACCAATGCTGTCAGTGCCATTAATTGAGAGCTGCAGAGTGTGATAAACACTTCTCTGGATCTGTTTCCGCTATCAAAGCAGTATTCCTTATTTCCTGAGATAGATGCAGAAATTAGTATGTAATGACACACAGCTCTGCTCTCCTCCCCTGCTTTTGTAGTCACACTGAATGCCAGCAGTGAGATCTGTGTGATCTGGGGAAGAAAGCAGAGCTTTGTTTCATTACATGTGTTACTATATTACATCCACGGAGGATGTTTTCTTGTTGTTTTTTTCTGCATGACTCTGCTAAAATATGATTGGTCTATGCCATGATGCGAAAAAAGTAAACACACCCAGAGAAGAGTCTCTGCTAATGCCCCTTTAGATATAGTAGAAATTAGCATGTAAACTTTACCATCTAATATCTCAGCAATGGAGAAGAGAAATTTAAAGAATGATGTTTTAATCATCTTTGCAGTGACTATTCCATGATATGGCCAGTTCAACATGCTAAACCTAGTGAAATGTCCTCTTCCTCTTTTAGGTGAGCTGGCAAATATAATTGACCTTTACTGTCTGTCAAAGATCGCAGCCTGGAAGGTCACACAGATTCACCCGCTGTTATCTTTGGAGCAAACAGCTCTCTGCTGCCTCCTATCATTCAGTCAATTATGCTATTCACCGAGGATCAACGGAGGAGTCTGCAGGCTGTTTCCACTAATAGACAGGTTATCAAGAAACTAACAGTGAGTTTATGGTATATATATACCTCCAATTCCAATGCATGTAATATACTGTATATATATATATATATATATATATATATAAAGGGCAGCACTACCAAAATTATGCAATTGGTACAGAACCTATTCAGCAGTGTCCAAACAACCGAATTAATAAATCAAGAAAAATTGCCAGCACTCCAAATTAAATGTGAAAAAAGTGGATACTTTACTGATCCTCAGGTGGCGACGTTTCGACGGTGACCCGTCTTTATCAAGTCTTTATTTGGAGTGCTGCCTATTTTTCTTGATATATATATATATCTATATACATATATATATATACCCGATACAGTCACAGCGAACTCCAGGCATGGTTTATAGAAAATATACAAAAGATTTAACAAAGGGGACTGTCATGATCCAGGCCGAGTTTTGTTTAATGTCTCTCTTTCCCGGTCTTATCATGTTAAGGGTTAACTTTTCTCTGCCTCGTTCTGGCTTCAAGCTGGCTATTTCTTGTCACTGCATCCTGCAGTGTCAGTTGTCAGTTATAGTTTCTGCCTACGGCGTGTGTATCTGACTCTGCTTGTCCTGATTTGTTCTGCTGCTTTTGCTGACTGTACCCATGTCTGTTTATTTCCCTCTTCCTGTCCCTATTCTGTGTTCCCCTTCTTGTGTTTTGACGCCCTGATATTTGACTTGGCTTGGATCCTGACTTGCTGTTTGTCTCTTGTTTTTGCCATATCTGCTCCTGACCAATATTGACCCATTTGGCTTGTTTCTAACTCTGTGTTTGTTTATTCTTTTGTGTACTGCTCTACAGACTAATATCGACCCAGCTTGTTTAACTTTTCTGCTGCCACCTGCTGGTAGCCTCGCTGCTGCGCTGCAGGTCTGCTCCTGCTGTGTGCAGTCCTCCCTCCACTCTATTGCCATCTAGTGGATCTGCATCTACCTGCATTGCAGCAACATGACAGGGACAAAATAATGCAGTATATACAATTACATAAAAAAAACAGGATTAACAAAAGAACTTACTACACCGACCACAGAGATGATTCAGACTATTAGATGGAAGCAATCTTATTGAAAACGTCTGGTTAACAGGATCAAGCCTACACTGGAATGTTTCTTCCTCAGCATTGAACACAGATCCTAATTTGTCTTGACCATTTATCAGCACCTGAGTTACACTCACACACTCTCCATGATGACCTCATATGGGCCGGGTTGTGAGATGTCCTCAGCCATTTACGATTTTATGAAATTCCCAACTTATGCAATATCTTACTCCTGATGATAGCAGAAGTTCGAGATCACCGACATATTTTTTATTGCGATTTTACCATTACTCAGAGACCAAACATGACGTGGCTGTTGTCAGCGATCTGCCCACTCTTGATTTGTGGCTTACAGAGGTTACAATTATGAAAAAATATGCATCTTCTTCCCCGATTCATCCTGAAGCTGAATATGTATGTCCCATCACTATCGGATGTATGCACACTTTAATATTTCTATCTGGGCCATGGAGCCAGGGGGTCCCTTTTGTAGACTTGGAAACAAAGCTTCTCAGGATGTACTTTCTGGAGAGACAATATGTACCCTTTTTTAATTACCTGTCCAATCTATAAACCTCTGTCTCACGCACATAAGATTCCTCATTTGCACTACATGGGGTCCATTGCTTTAAAAAGCACCTGTCTGCATGATAGTTAAGATTTTCACTGTCCAGCTGTACCTTATTTCCTACTTCTTTATGTCCATTGTACCATTCTAATTCTAGGAGACTCAGGATGTCAGGTATTGTTTCCTTACTGGGAATCTGTGTGACAGGGAAGGAGGGAGGGGGTGAATGCCCCTCTCTCAAGTGGCTGCAGAGATTTTATTATTTTTTATGACACTGTCTTATGAATGGTGTCTATCCCTCTGTCAAACACCTTAGATGCTGCAGTCTCTTATTGACCACAGAATCTAAATGAGTTAGACGATTTTATTCCTCTTCCAGTTGTTCTGTTTTGCAGTAGAGCGCTGCTGATTGCAGGCACAGAGGAGACACTGTGCACTGACCAGCGACTCCCATTGGGCCAGACCTAGCCAATTAGCATACAGAGCTAGAAAATAATAAGAGGAATTTTCTAGATATATGGGGGAACTGGGCACTTATGTATGGGTTGATGAAGTTTTGGGAGTTTTGTTCAAAACTGCTTAACCCCTTTCCAACATCGGGCGTACATTTATGCTGATGTCGGACTCCCTCCCTTTTATGTGGGATATGGCGGTGAGCCCACATCTTTCCTGAAACATGTCAACTGTTTTGAACAGCTGACATGTGCTTGGAATAGCCACGGGTGGAATCGCAATGCACTCACGGCTATTAACCCGTCAAATGCCGCTGTCATACGCTTACAGCCGCATTTAACAAGCACTTCTGGCATGTGTGCCGGAAATCTGCCTATTGGTGACCCACGTCATCTGATCGCGGGTCACCGTTGTGTTGGCATGACAACCAGAGTTCTCCTGGAGACCTCTATGGTGGTCACTGCCGGCTTGCTGTGAGTGCCACCCGGTGGTCGGCGCTCATATCAAGTGAGTAATTCTACTACATACAGCCAAAATGATCATCGCCTATATGTAGCAGAGCCGATTGGGTTGTGGTAGCTTCTAGTCCCCCATGGAGACTATTGAAGCATGCCAAAAGTAAAAAAAAGTTTTTAACAATGTTAAAAAATATAAAGTTGAAGTCACCCCCTTTTTGCCCCATTCAAAATAAAACAATAAAAAAAAATCAAACTTACACACGTTTGGTATCGCCGCATTCAGAATTGCACGACCTATCAATAAAAAAAAGGATTAACCTGATCGCTAAATAGCGCAGTGAGAAAAAAAGTCAAAAAGCCAGAATTATTATTTTTTGGTCGCTGCGACATTGCATTAAAATGCAATAACAGGCAATCAAGGATTGTATCTGCACAAAAAATGGTATCATTAAAAACGTCAGCTCGATGAGCAAAAAATAAGCCCTCACCCGACCCCAGATCACGAAATATGGAGACGCTCTACAGGTATCGGAAAATGACGCAAAAAAGTTTGGAATTTTTTTTCACCACTTCGAAAAAAAGAACCTATACATGTTTGGTGTCTATGAACTCGTAATGACATGGAGAATCATAATAGCATGTCAGTTTTAGCATTTAGTGAATCTAGTAAAAATGCCCTAATAAAACAAGTATGGGATTGCACTTTTTTGCAATTTCACCACGCTTGGAATTTTTTTCCTGTTTACTAGTACACCATATGGTAAAACCATTCGACTAACCTCTGCACTAATCCGTACCTCCCACTCCCGACTCCAAGACTTCTCCCGTGCTGCTCCTATCCTCTGGAATGCTCTACCCCAAGAAATCAGGACTATCCACAATTTGTATAGTTTTAGGCGCTTTGTCTAAAATTCCAGCAGAGCATTGTAAGAAACTCATTGATGGTTACCAGAAGCGGTTGGTCGCAGTTATTTTGGCTAAAGGTTGTGCAACCAAGTATTAGGCTGAGGGTGCCAATACTTTTGACTGGCCCTTTTTTGGAGTTTTGTGTGAAATGATCAATGTTTTGCTCTTTGCTTCATTCTCTTTTGTGTTTTTTCATTTAAGACAAATTAAATGAAGATAATAATACCAAAGAATTTGTGTTTGCAATCATTTTCAGGAAGAAACTGAGTATTATGTAACAGAATTGCAGGGGTGTCAATACTTTTGGCCACAACTGTATATATATATATATATATATACATGTCATTGAGACACATATATATTTATATATTTATATTTCACAGAGTTCTTCATAGCAGAATAGCCGCTAATTCAATTGCTGGCTTCTGTCAAATCATTCCCCAACCCGACATGAAATGACACATGGTTTACATACAGTAAACCATTTCATTTCATGTTTTTTTTCTATGTCCCTGACTAATAATTAGATGAGGGTTTGTGTGCAAAATTTGGGTGGTGTAGGTGTTATTTTAAAGGGTTAATTCGTTGTAAAAAAATGCATGGGCTCCCGCGGTAATTTGTCAACCAGAGAGGTTAAGCAGGTGAGTGAGGGCAGATTTTAATAGCCATGAGAGGGACCATTGTTTTTGCCCCCCCGGCTACAAAAATCTGCCCCCAGACACCCCAGAAATGGCGCATCTATAAGATGTGCCAATTCTGGCACTTATCCTCTCTATTCCCATTGCCCTGTAGTGGTGGCGAATGGGTTAATATAACAAAGGGTTAATGTCACCATTCGATTGTAAGGTGACATTAGGCCAATTAATAATGGAGAGGTGTCAATAACACACTGATCCATTATTAACCCTATACTAAGAAAGGGTTAAAAATCACACACAGACATTAATTAAAAAGTCATTTAATGAAATAAATACACCAAGTTTTTGACAAATTTGTATTAGTCTGGTAATCCCAAAAAACCATGACCTGCAAAAAAATAACATAAAAATCACCAATATCCTTACCTCTCCGCCGTTCAGTCATGTCCCACGCTGCAATCTATCAGAAGGGGTTAAATATTTTACAATGAGGACCGGTGCTAATGTGACCAGCCTCACTGTAATCTACTACAAAATTAATTAATTCAGCTCTGTGCAGCCTCAATGGCTGCGTGTAGATGATCTAATTACCATGGGAAAGTTTCTGACTTTATTCCCACGGTCATTAGTTCATTCACAGATCAGCCGAGGACTCCTGCTGATGTCACTGAGGCTGCTGTGTCTCAATGACATGTGTATATATATATATATATGTATTCTATGTGTATATATCTATTCTTTCGTTTCTTTATTAAACCTGTCAGTGTGAGTTTACTGTATAGCGCACTGAATTGCCGGCTTTTGTAAAAGACACCTGGTGCGTATTTCTCGCAACTCACATGTGTGGTCCGTGTGTAATGCGTAATTTTTACGCACCCATAGACTTTCATTGGCGTACTACGGGCGTAGTACGCTGACAATCGCAGCATGCTGCGATTGGCACCGACCGTAGAATACGGACGAGAACTATACGGCTGTTGGGAGCTGCCCCTTTCACTTGACCAGTATAGCATGGT
The DNA here is from genome assembly GCF_039654945.1 of Dendrobates tinctorius. Classification (NCBI taxonomy): domain Eukaryota; kingdom Metazoa; phylum Chordata; class Amphibia; order Anura; family Dendrobatidae; genus Dendrobates; species Dendrobates tinctorius. The sequence goes on from NW_027361679.1 coordinate 62,071,950, forward strand.
TAAATATTCTCTTTTGTACAGACATGTAATATGTGTCTGAAAGGCGTAAGGTAGCCTTGCCTGTCATGGTGGATTATTAATATGATTGAAAAACATTCTGAAAAAATGTGAGTTTTCACTTTTTTCACAAAGTTTGGTGATGGAGACCACCTGTTTTTTCCTTTGGATTGGTATTTGTAGCACCAGTGAAACCGCACTGGACATCTCCTGGCATCAGACTGATTGTGGGCACAGAATTATAAATTCTCATACGTTGGGCAAGGAGAAGGCGGAAGAGCAGCCTGTGGTTGCTGCTGGCTACTCTGCCCAACATCGCCCTGTGTGGGGCCATACTGTTGCCCATGATGTGGGTAGTGTCCTGCCTCCTGTGATTGTTGGGAGTACTGGCCAGAGTAATAATGAGGAGGGGCATCTTGTTGGCTGTGGTAGGCACGTGTCTCATACCCACCAAGATAGCCATATCATCCCCAACCAGGTTGGGACCAGCCTCCAACACTGGGTGCGAACAAGTGGCCATATTGGTGTGGTTGGCTAGAGGCAGACATTTGTGGCTGCTGTATTGAAGGTTGGGTAGTTGGAGGAAGGGGGTGAGGTGTAGGCCCACGTATTTGAGGATCCTCAGATCCTGCTTGAGCATGCATTTGTGGAGGGTGCCTAAGGCGCATGAGATTTTTTGGGGAAAGCTGCCACCTCTCAATATATTCAAATAATTCTGGGGGCATGAGATTTCTTGCGGAAAGCTGCCACCTCTCAATATATTCAAATAATTCGTAGGGGGTATTGGGGTATGTACACGCATCAAGCAAGATCTGAAAACATCCTCAAATACGGAGCCTGACCTCACGGGAAAGGGCATGGAGATAAAGGGCCAGGCTGTGTGAGTATGCCTCCTCCCCATCATCACTATTTACTCTGGATAAATAATTTAGGACCCCAGTGTCCACATTAGTGCAGGTATCAGTGGCAGGTATTTGCCGCCTTCGTTTTTTTCCTCGTCGGGATGTGCCAGCAGGCTGTGGGGAGCCCCAGATGTGGCCAGTTGGGCGCTGCTGATGTTGCCCTGCTCCTCTGCTCTTGCTGATGCTGCAGCAGCACCAGATGGTCCTGAGGGTGGGCTTTGGGGCGCAGGCAATGGCACTTCCTGACTAGAATCTTCAGCCATGCTCCTAGTAGGGGGAGAAGATGGGCCAGCCACCTCTTCCCCTGCAGACACAGGATCGATGATGGTGTCGGTTTTGGAGCCAGTTCCTCTGTCCGTAAGGTTGGACTGAGTTCTGTTATGAAATAGAACAGAGCCAAAAATAAATAAATATTTTTGGCCCTGCAAAGTATCTGTGTAATGTGGTGTGAGGTATCTACTTATTGTCCGAGATCCAGAATTGGGGCGAGGAAGGAGAGGCGGTCATAGTATATGTACTTTCTCTTGACGTAGCCCGCATCCCCAGTCCTGGACCGCCGCTGCTGACGTTCCCAGCGGTATTGGTCCCGGATGCTTCGCCAGCGTCTCATCACATCTTCCACTGCAATGTGACAGGAAATATTGTCAAATTCACATATTTGATAGGTCACATTTGCTACCAGTAGTCTAGGCATGGGGCCTTCTGGGGTGTGCTTTCTACCCATGGTGGCATATCTAATTGGGGCATACAGGCCAGATACACAGGGTCACATTAGTTGATGTATCAAGTAACTACACTTAATAACTTGTTTAGCTAGGAGGATGAGGAGCTTGTGGCCTGGCCCAAATTATGGCAGTGTCAAACCACGTGTCACATCAAAATCTAACGGCCTCATGAGGAAAAAAGTACAAGCACAGGAATGGGGGTGCTGATTCTATATTCATTTTTTGTTGTGCGGTAATTTTACTAATTTTTTGGCTTGTACTTACTCAGTTTCTGCTGCTCCTCACGTGGCCGATCACCAAAGTCATGGAACATCTGCCTACATATGCGCCTCCATGACGCCTCCTTTCTTGCCCGGTTGGCATAATGGGCATCACGTTGGTCCCATAGTTTGGGCCGCTCCTGCACCAGGACAATTTGCATTTCCACATTCAGAAAAAATGGCGCCATGACGCTGCTGCACTCAGTGGAGGCTGACTTCCTGGATGTCTGGAGCGCTATTTGAGGTGATTTGCATGCATCAGCTTCCTGATGATGGATTGGTCCAATTCCTGGCAGCAGCCAAAAGACCTGCGTATTTCTCGCAGGTCACACGTGTGGTCCGTGTGTAATCCGTATTTTTTGCGCACCCATAGACTTGCATTGGCGTACTACGGCCGTTGTACGCTGACTATCGCAGCATGCTGCGATTGGCACGGACCGTAGAATACGGATGAGAAATATACGGCTGGTGCGAGGTACCCCATAGAGAATCTTTTGTCCGTGTCCAATGCGTGCTTTTAACGCCTCTCACTCGTCCGTATTCCTCGCCAGTGTGACCCCGGCCTAATAGTCAAAAGTGTGACTTTAAAAGATGCTTTTGCTGGTATTCTTGCGAGAATTTTAAATATGTAGGCAGAAAATGTAGCTGGCAGATTGATCAGAAAGGTTGTGAAAGCCTCTATACAATGATGTAAACTTTTGCTGTTGTGTCATCTTATTAAATTGGTAAAATTGCAAATTAAATGTTAAAAATAAACCACTTTGCAATCTCTTTTTTTATTAAAAAATCCTCTATATTCTTAAGAGTTCAAGGGTTTTTAACTCTGTAGTGGACAAATTGCCTAGAATTCTTTTAAGCAATGAACAAGCATTTGCAGGCTGTTTGCTATAGGCCGGGGTCACACTTGCGAGTGAGAAACTTGCGCAATTCTCTTGCATCAATACCTGCCGCCAGCACTCAGGACCGGAGCGCTAAGCTGCATAGAAATACATACAGCCTCCCACTCCGGTCCTGAGTGCTGGCGGCAGTGCCGGGTATTGATGTGAGAGACTCGCGCAAGTTTCTCGCATTGCACTCGCGATTGTGACCCCGGCCATATACTGTAGCTTGATCGCTGGATCCGACCAGCCTAAGTGCTCCTGCGCTTCTCTCGTGCTTCAGAGGCAAAGCTTCCTTTGTTTGCAGCATGAGAAAGAGCACATTTTGGGCACATTTCGAGTCAGCGGTGCTCCTGAAGAAAGTAGCGTGATATCATACCTTCAAGATCATATACACACTTTTGGAAGCTTAATAAAGAGTAAATACTTAAAAACATAAGATTATGGATAACATTATAATGTTTGGTGTTATTTACAGGCTAATGTGTTAATATATGGAAATGTGAGACGAAATATCCCAGTGGAACAGTTTCACTTTAGAAAGAAAGACACAAAAGAGGCCATCATAGTCATTAACCTCGTATCTTATAGTAAATTCTTGTGTGGTTGAAAAGTTACGTGCCAATTGCCTCGAGCATTTACCATTTATTTTCCTGACTATTCTGCTGTGCATTTTGTCAGTTTTGATGAACAAGAATTTTTCACCTTCATGCTAAAGAATAAAAGATGGAAATGTGCACAACAGGACTAAGGAAATACACTGCGCTCCAGGGATTCTGTGTTAATAACATAAAAGGTGATAATCATCTCTACTGTAATATTTAGAAATGTTTGCAATATTTTTTTTACAATGCTTTCTGACATCACATAGGATATAGAACCTTATCTCTCCTCAATTAGAAATCACTTGAATTTTAAATGACATGGAATTTGATGGTCCTGTTTCAGATTGTTGCATTAGAGATGGAGACCAAGAGCTTTTAACGAGCCTTGTCACGTGACTTAGGATAAAAGCCAAGCCAGAATATCAGTTTGCAGACACTGTGTTTTGGGGTACTGCCCCTCGTCAATGCAAAGTGTGAGATCTGGTTTGGCTTTGTGAGAGGTTTCTGACCAATATCCAAGAAGTATAGTTTCTCCTTGTGGAGATTGACAAGCTAAGTATGCCGAGATGAGGAGACTTAAAGCTGCAATGCTCCTCTGGTCTCGTTAAAGGGTCAACATTGACTTTTAGGATTGCTCCTTCCAATAGGTGGCACTAGAGTTCTAGTCCTCTTCCTCTCTGAACAGACACTTCGCATATTTCCCAGAGGAGCATTGCGGCTTTAAGTCTCCTCATCTCGGCATGCTTAGCTACTTCTTGGATATCAGTCAGACGCCTCTCTCACAGCCAAACCAGATCTCACACTTTGCACTGACGAGGGGCAGTACCTCGAAACACAATTTCTGCAAATTGAGACTCTGAATTGGCTTTTATCCTAAGTCATGTGGCTAGGCTCGTTAAAGGGCCAACATTGACTTTTAGGATTGCTACTTCCAATAGGTGGCACTAGAGTTCTAGTTCTCTTCCTCTCTGAAGAGATAATTTGCATACATTACAATATGAATGTAAATACAGGGCTCCGATTCTTCATGTCCAATATAACCTCTTCAAAGGCATTTACTTACACACAAAAATTGTAGAGCTCATTTTTTGTTTGCCATAAGACACGAGGGAGACTCCCCAAATGTATGGAGAAAGGTTCTGTGGTCAGATGAGACCAAAATTGAACTTTTTGGCCACCAAGGTAAGCACTATGTCTGTCTCCAAACCAACACAGCTCATCACCCTAAGAATATCATCCCCACAGTGAACATGGTGGTGGCAGCTAATAATATATAGAAAACCCTGAGGCACATATTAAATGCTGTACATTTACAAAAGTAGTTTATTCCATCATCGCAGTTGAAACACACTTGGCATGAATAATATACAGATAAACAAATTTCAAAGTTTCGGCCCAATAAGGCCTTGTTCACGATTTATCTAGACAAAGAACAATACAAATGATAAAAAAAAGATTAACAAGTAAAATAGAATAAATCTGTCATCCTAGTACCTAGAAATAATTTTCTAATAGCAAAATGCTTGAAGAGAATCAGCAATGGTGTGACAGCATCATGCTGTGGGGATGTTTTTTGGCAGCAGGGACAGGGAAAATGGTCCGAGTCGAGGAGAAGATGGATGGTGCGAAATCCAGGGATATTCTTTAGCAAAACTTGCTTCAATCTGGTGATTTGAGATTGGGAGGGAGGTTCACCTTCCAACAAGACAATGACCTAAAGCATACTGTTAAAAATGAGCCATGTCATGGAGGATTCATTCCCTGTCCCAGTTGGTGTGGTGCATCTGTGCAGCTAAAAGTAACACTCGAGTGCTTTAAGGGGAAACTTGTAAATGTTTTGGGGTGACCTAGTCAACGGCCAGACCTTAATCTAATTGAGAAACTGTGGTCAGACTTGAAGATTGTTGCTCACCTGAAGAAACCATCTAACTTGAAGGAGCTGGAGATGTCTTGCCTTTAGGAATGGCCAAAAATCCCAGTGGCAAGATGTGGAAAGTTCATACAGACTTATCCACAGCAACTTGCATATGTAGTTGCCGCAAAAGGAGGCTCTGCAAAGTTACTGACTTTAGGGGGTGAATAGCTATGCACACTGAAGTTTTCAGTTATTTTGTTGTATTTGCATTTGAACTAAATGTTCACTGCTGTAGTCATGTTCTTTGCATGAACTCATACAAACCCTCAAAAAAAGAGGGAAACTCCAGGTTGTGAGGTAGCAAAACGCGAAAAATGCCAAGTGGGGTGAATACTTTTGCAAACAACTGTAAACCCTTATTTCCGGTATATGTCACTTACTGGGCTGTTTTATAAAATTACATTTTTATCAGCAGGAAAAGACTAATAAACCTGATGCACAGTGTACACAGAAAGCTGCTAATAAGTGGTGTGCACTTCCAAATTATTATACAAATGGTCGGTGCAAATGACAGTCAGTCTAATAAAAGTCATCACCCGTTAGATTATACATAGAATTTTATTGAAGAAACCTCCCAATGATAACAGTATAATCTACAAAATGAATAAAAGCTCAAATTGCACTGTTCCAAATAATTAGGCACCGTAGAATTTCTAAACATTTGATATGTTTTAAAGAACTGAAAATGCTCATTTGTGGAATTTGCAGCATTAGGAGGTCATATTCACTGAACAAAAAAGCTCTTTAACTCCAAAACATCCTAACAGGCCAAGTTACATGTTAACATTAACATAGGAACCCTTCTTTGATATCACCTTCACAATTCTTGCATCCATTGAACTTGTGAGTTTTTGGAGAGTTTCTGCTTGTATTTCTTTGCATGAAGTCAGAATAGCCTCCCAGAGCTGCTGTTTTGATGTGAACTGCCTCCCACCCTCATAGATCTTTTGCTTGATGATACTCCAAAGGTTCTCTATAGGGTTGAGGGGAAGATGGTGGCCACACCATGAGTTTATCTCCTTTTATGCCCATAGCAGCCAATGACACAGAGGTTTTCTTTGCAGCATGAGATGGTGCATTGTCATGCATGAAGATGATTTTGCTCCTGAAGGCACGTTTCTGCTTTTTATAATGTAGGGGTCAGCGGCGAGGGCGACAGGGCCCAGGCAAATTAGGTGGTGGTGCTGCTGCTGATGCTGATAGGCGGGGAAGGTGTGCTGTGCTAGGTGGTGCTGATCCAACAGGCTGGGGGGGTGACCCACCTCTTGACGCAGACAGACTGGAGACTGAGACAGGAAAGCATATTCAACAGGTCCATATTTTATTCACCAACTCCTTTAACAATTCCACAGACCATGACAGGACTTTTGTGAATTGCTTCTCACACAGACCCGGGTACCTTTACTTGTTCTGTGTGTCACCGTCGTGGTGTCCCCTGTGGTTCTCTTCGCTGTGGCTGCCCTAGGCACCTTCACCACAGCGCTTCACCACCCAGAGTACACCGTTGCCCTCACCCTCAGGGTGTCACTGTCTGCTGCCACCGTCTATTGGGTCACCCCCCGTGACCGTCTTCACTGTCAGGCTCTCTCTGAGGGCTCTCTGCTGCTTCTCTCCTAACAGCAGACCCTCCTTTCTTGTGAGCTCCCCTGGCTGACTGAAGCTCCTAGAAGCTTACCTCAGTCTTTATACTCACAGCCTAGGTAGCCCTGCCCACTGTCACCTGACAGTCACCTCTGACCAATGAGAGTGACCTCGACCTCTGGCAGTTACATAACCTCTCTCATGGCAGTTATATAACTACTCTTTATAAGCTCCCCACTGCCCTCTAATGGTTACTCTCAATATGGCACCCTCTTTCTTAATCTGAATGCCTCTGTCAGGTCAACCTCCCCACATTCTCCCTTCCTTTAACCATTGTCGTCCTTGACATTCTCGTCCTGGGGTGAAAGTGGTGTCAGAGACCTGGCACTGTCATGGTCGGTGTCTGGGTCACACAGACCCTCTGTCACACAGACCCTCGGTCACACAGACCCCTTTGTCACACAGACTCCTGGTCACACAGACCCTCGGTCACACAGACCCCTTACACATGTACCCGGTCTGTCTGTCCCCTTCTTGTCCCGTCGTCCTTTCAACCTGGAAAAGTCGTGGTCGTTATACTCTTTGTACCCGGGACCTGCTGAACATACATTTTCTTTTTACAATAAATAACACTTTAACATTTCAAATGCACTACACACTTTTCATATTTGTAGCAGTCTATTTTTATCAAAACAGAGCTCTTTTTTTTTTTAAACCTAACTACACACACACACAAAAAAACATGTCAACCAGATGAGGACAGGGGTGCCCCCTTCCTTTAAATAAAACACTCTCATTAGGCATCCCTGATGCACCAGGAGGATATGTTTCCTACGGGGATGCGGAACAGTCCCCTCATTGTGCAATGGTGCACTACAGTCCCGGCAGTTCAATGTAGTAGGTGCTCCGGGCCACCTCCTGGCGGACGATGTCTCATCATAACAGGGGGACTCCACAGCCGCGGAGTCTCTGGGATGCCAAAAATACCTCTGGGCCTCGAGTGTCCCTGATGCCCGAGACCCAGGAGTCCTTGTCCTTTTATGGAGGCTTGTACCCCTCAGGATAGGCGGTGACGGCTACCGCGTAATAGCCGCGGGGGCAATACTCCTTGTAGTAGGAGACTAAATCTCCCGGTTGAGGAACCCGGCCATGTCTGATGGAGGCCACGTTTAGATAAACTTTGTAGCCGGTGTTGTCTCTAATAAAGCCATAGCCCTTGTCAGTGTCCATATATACCAGCCACCCGCATGATCGTGGAACAGACATGCTAGCCTCTCCTTTCTCATGCAGCAGCCCCCAGATCTCCCGCTCTCTGGCCTTTTTTCCTTCAATGACCTCCGCAACCCAGGCGGAAGGTCCGGTATAGGCCGCAGAGTCCGGTGGTCGGGTAGCGGTTGAGGGCGGAACAGAAGCGGCCACAGGCTCCGATAGTGAGTAGGCCACAGCTGGCTTTGACAGTGACGTCGGCGCGGCCGCAGCTGGTACCAATGTTTCCACGGGCTCCGGCAAACAAAGCAATCTCAGGTAGGGTCACAGATGAAGCAGCAGCCGCACTTTCCGGTAAGTCAGACACTGCACCTGATGGCCCGATTTCAGTAGTGGCCGGGAGTGGGACCGATGCGTTGGAAGTCAGCTTGACAGGGGCCACGCCATCGCTCAGAGCGGGAAGCACCACAGCGTAAAGAGATGGGTGGGGAGGCCAAGGATCGGTGTCAAGGTCCCGTGGTCTGTCTGCTGCATGGTGCGTGGGGACGGGGTTGGCCTGGGGTGTCACCGGCGGGGCCAGAGGCCCGCTCACCTGCCCAGCTGCCGCGGCTTCCAGCAGACTCTCCCACCGCTCCTTCATCGGCTGTAGATATTCACCCCGCCATCCGACAGGGCCGGCCTCCAGGCCCAACAGCTCCGCGGGGAAGCTCCCTGAGCAGCTCTCCAGACATGTCTCCGATTCTTGGTGCCATTGCCATTCCTGGCGTCCGATACCCCGACAGCTACAGCATCTCATGCCGTCCGAGGTCCAGTAGCTGAATGGCGCCAAACAGCCACAGCAGGTCTCTTCACTCGGGCCTCTCCCGTTCTTGGGGGGTGCGGCGGTGGGCTTCTCCACCCATTTTCCAGGGTCCAACATGAGGGAACAGTTCTCTTCAGATGAACACCACTCCCCTCAGGGGCAGATTTGATAAAGCCCCGGGTCATCCAGTACAATCAGCAATGTCTGTTTCTCTTTCTTTGGGCGCCAAATCACCACAGCCATTTTATTGGCAGCCAGCAATCCACAGTCCAGTTTTTTTTTTTTTATTTGTAATCCACAGGGTGCAGCCACCAACAATTCTTCACCCCACACAGCTTGGGGCCTTTGCTACTTGGTGGCAGGCCTGCCGCTGAAGATGTATTGGCAGAAAGGATCCTGCCGACTACGTCAAATGTAGGGGTGAGCGGTGAGGGCGACAGGGCCCAGGCAAATTAGGTGGTAGTGCTGCTGCTGATGCTGATAGGCGGGGAAGGCGTGCTGTGCTTAGGTGGTGCTGATCCAACAGGCTGGGAGGGTGACCCACCTCTTGACGCAGACAGACTGGAGACTGAGACAGGAAAGTGTATTCAACAGGTCCGTAATTTATTCACCAATAATAAATAATAATAATAAATTTTATTTCTATAGCGCTGATATATTCCGCAGCACTTTACATTTCAGGGGGGACTTGTACAGACAATATACATTACAGCATAACAATAATCACATAGATCATAACAGATACCAAGAGGAATGAGGGCCCTGCTCGCAAGCTTACAATCTATGAGGAAAAAAAAAAAGGGGAGACGCGAAAGGTGGGTGGTAACAGTTGCCCTGATTGTATGGACCAACCATAATGTTAAGTGTGTAACTGTACGGAGGCAGAGGGCTAATGGATGCATAAAGCATGTGGGAACATGATGCGGGGAACCTGGTTATGGTAAAAAACTTTTGGCTGTGCCACATAGGGATAGATTAGGTTAAGGTGTTGAGGTGGTAGGCCAGTCTGAATAAATTAGTTTTCAGGGCACGCTTAAAATTGTGGGGATTGGGGACTAATGGTATTGATCTGGGAAGTGCATTCCAAAGAATTGGTGCAGCACGTGTATAGTCTTGAAGACGGGAGTGGGAGGTTCTGATTATTGAGGATGCTAACCTCAGGTCATCAGCAGAACGGAGGGCGCGGGTAGGATGGCATACTGAAACAAGGGAGGAGATGTAGGGTGGTGCTGAGCAATGAAGAGCTTTGTGGGTGAGGGTAATAAATTTGTACTGGATTCTGGAGTGGATGGATAGCCAGTGTAATGACTGGCACAAGGTAGAGGCATCGGTGTAACGATTGGCGAGGAATATGATCCTGGCAGCTGCATTCAAGACAGATTGGAGGGGGGAGAGTTTGGTAAGAGGGAGACCGATTAGAAGGGAGTAGAGTTGAGCGAAACGGGTCTAAAAAATTCAAAAGTCGCCGACTTTTGGCAAAGTCGGGTTTCATGAAACGAAACCCGACCCTAGGATGAGGTCGGCCACGAGGTCGGCGACTTACGCGCCAAAGTCGCGTTTCAAAAGTTTGTTTTGCGCTCTTTTTCAGCCAATCAGGATCCACGGACACTGTGGGCAACGTGATGACATAGGCACGGGTCACCACCATCTTTCAGAAGGGCATGCAAGTGATTGGCTTGCTTTGGTGGGCGTCACAGGGGGTATAAAAGGGCGTGCACGCCGACCGCCATCTTACTTCTGCCGATCTTAGCATAGGGAGAGGTTGCTGCTGATTCTGTAGGGAGAGCGTTAGGCAGGGAAGAAGACAGAAAAACTGCTTCTGCTGCTAGCGATTTGGCCTGCACAACACACCAGTCACTGTGTGTGCAGTGCAAGGGGAGGCTATATAGTGGTGTATCAGTGGTGTTGGTTGTTGGGCTGCCTTCTAAGGCTTCCTGACAGGCTGGCATTGCTGTTTACCCACTGCTCCGCAAACTGCTTTTTTTAAAAGCAATTCAATCTCCCTTATCCTCTAGTCACTTTAGTCACAGCTGCGCCATCGAGCCTGTCACATAGCGCTCAGATATTCATTGGGCCTCAAACTGCTTTTTTAAAAGCAAGCCCAATTTTTTTTTTTGTCCTGCTGAGAAGAAAAAAAAACTGCTTCTGCTGCTGATAGCAATTTGGCCTGCACAACACACCAGTCACTGTGTGTGCAGTGCAAGGGGAGGCTATATTGTGGTGTATCAGTAGTGTTGGTTGTTGGGCTGCCTTTTAAGGCTTCCTGACAGGCTGGCATTGCTGTTTACCCACTGCTCCGCAAACTGCTTTTTTAAAAGCAATCCAATCTCCCTTATCCTCTAGTCACTTTGGTCACAGCTGTGCCATCGAGCCTGTCACATAGCGCTCAGATATTCATTGGGCCTCACACAATCCAAAAGTGTCCAGTGTCCAAAAGTGTGTGCAGAGATTCAAAATCTCCCTTATCCTCTAGTCACTTAGGTCACAGCTGTGCCATCGAGCCTGTCACATAGCGCTCAGATATTCATTGGGCCTCACACAATCCAAAAGTGTCCAGTGTCCAAAAGTGTGTGCAGAGATTCAAAATCTCACTTATCCTCTAGTCACTTAGGTCACAGCTGTGCCATCGAGCCTGTCTCATAGTGCTCAGATATTCATTGGGCCTCACACAATCCAAAAGTGTTCAGTGTCCAAAAGTGTGTGCAGAGATTCAAAATCTCCCTTATCCTCTAGTCACTTAGGTCACAGCTGTGCCATCGAGCCTGTCACATAGCGCTCAGATATTCATTGGGCCTCACACAATCCAAAAGTGTCCAGTGTCCAAAAGTGTGTGCAGAGATTCAAAATCTCACTTATCCTCTAGTCACTTAGGTCACAGCTGTGCCATCGAGCCTGTCACATAGCGCTCAGATATCAGTGGGCCTCACACAATCCAAAAGTGTCCAGTGTCCAAAAGTGTGTGCAGAGATTCAAAATCTCACTTATCCTCTAGTCACTTAGGTCACAGCTGTGCCATCGAGCCTGTCACATAGCGCTCAGATATCAGTGGGCCTCACACAATCCAAAAGTGTCCAGTGTCCAAAAGTGTGTGCAGAGATTCAAAATCTCACTTATCCTCTAGTCACTTAGGTCACAGCTGTGCCATCGAGCCTGTCACATAGCGCTCAGATATCAGTGGGCCTCACACAATCCAAAAGTGTCCAGTGTCCAAAAGTGTGTGCAGAGATTCAAAATCTCACTTATCCTCTAGTCACTTAGGTCACAGCTGTGCCATCGAGCCTGTCACATAGCGCTCAGAAATCAGTGGGCCTCACACAATCCAAAAGTGTCCAGTGTCCAAAAGTGTGTGCAGAGATTCAAAATCTCACTTATCCTCTAGTCACTTAGGTCACAGCTGTGCCATCGAGCCTGTCACATAGCGCTCAGATATTCATTGGGCCTCACACAATCCAAAAGTGTCCAGTGTCCAAAAGTGTGTGCAGAGATTCAAAATCTCACTTATCCTCTAGTCACTTAGGTCACAGCTGTGCCATCGAGCCTGTCTCATAGTGCTCAGATATTCATTGGGCCTCACACAATCCAAAAGTGTCCAGTGTCCAAAAGTGTGTGCAGAGATTCAAAATCTCCCTTATCCTCTAGTCACTTAGGTCACAGCTGTGCCATCGAGCCTGTCACATAGCGCTCAGATATTCATTGGGCCTCACACAATCCAAAAGTGTCCAGTGTCCAAAAGTGTGTGCAGAGATTCAAAATCTCACTTATCCTCTAGTCACTTAGGTCACAGCTGTGCCATCGAGCCTGTCACATAGCGCTCAGATATCAGTGGGCCTCACACAATCCAAAAGTGTCCAGTGTCCAAAAGTGTGTGCAGAGATTCAAAATCTCACTTATCCTCTAGTCACTTAGGTCACAGCTGTGCCATCGAGCCTGTCACATAGCGCTCAGATATCAGTGGGCCTCACACAATCCAAAAGTGTCCAGTGTCCAAAAGTGTGTGCAGAGATTCAAAATCTCACTTATCCTCTAGTCACTTAGGTCACAGCTGTGCCATCGAGCCTGTCACATAGCGCTCAGATATCAGTGGGCCTCACACAATCCAAAAGTGTCCAGTGTCCAAAAGTGTGTGCAGAGATTCAAAATCTCACTTATCCTCTAGTCACTTAGGTCACAGCTGTGCCATCGAGCCTGTCACATAGCGCTCAGAAATCAGTGGGCCTCACACAATCCAAAAGTGTCCAGTGTCCAAAAGTGTGTGCAGAGATTCAAAATCTCACTTATCCTCTAGTCACTTAGGTCACAGCTGTGCCATCGAGCCTGTCACATAGCGCTCAGATATTCATTGGGCCTCACACAATCCAAAAGTGTCCAGTGTCCAAAAGTGTGTGCAGAGATTCAAAATCTCACTTATCCTCTAGTCACTTAGGTCACAGCTGTGCCATCGAGCCTGTCACATAGCGCTCAGATATTCATTGGGCCTCACACAATCCAAAAGTGTCCAGTGTCCAAAAGTGTGTGCAGAGATTCAAAATCTCACTTATCCTCTAGTCACTTAGGTCACAGCTGTGCCATCGAGCCTGTCTCATAGTGCTCAGATATTCATTGGGCCTCACACAATCCAAAAGTGTCCAGTGTCCAAAAGTGTGTGCAGAGATTCAAAATCTCCCTTATCCTCTAGTCACTTAGGTCACAGCTGTGCCATCGAGCCTGTCACATAGCGCTCAGATATTCATTGGTCCTCACACAATCCAAAAGTGTCCAGTGTCCAAAAGTGTGTGCAGAAATTCAAAATCTCCCCTGTCCTATAGACACCTTGTACCTTGTTTTACATACTATATAGTTTGTTGGATTTTGTCTAAATTTCGACCAAAAATGAGGAAGGCTGGTGGAAGAGGCCGTGGAATTGGGCGGGGGTTGGCAGCTGGTAATGATGGTGTTCGTGGTGGATCTGATGGTAGTGGCAAGAGCAAAATAGGACCGAATGCAGGAGGTGTTGAGCCTGCGTCATCGTCTGGCTACATAAGGCCTCGAACGCTTAGTTTTCTAGGAGTTGGCAAACTGCTTTTAAAGGCAGAGCATCAGGAAAAAGTTTTGTCTTACATTGCTGACTCAGCCTCCAGCTCTATCGCCTCCTCTTCTTCAGTTGTAAAAAGTAAAAGCACTGAGTCGTCATTGGAGGCTCATGTTCATGAACCACACCTTTCCTTGTGTCCTTCACCCCAACCAAGATTGAAGGATGACGCAGGCCATACTACTGATTACTCCATGGAGCTGTTTTCACATACCATGCCTGGATTATCAAGTGAAATGGTGAATTACCCAGGCCAAGATGAATCTGACATGGAGTGCACTGATGCACAGCCGCTGATGGATGATTCTGCTGGTACATTCACTCAGAGCACTACATTGTCCTCGCAGTGTACAGAGCCAGATTCTGACCCTGATGAGACTCAGGTGCCCCTTCCCGCACACTATACCACCATACACGGTGACACAGAGGAAGGTGCACATGACATAGAAGAGGAGGTGATGGATGACCCAGTTGTTGACCCAGATTGGCATCCATTGGGGGAAGAGGGTGCTGCTTCCAATAGCTCAGATGAGGAGCATCCACAGCAGACATCGACATCGAAACAGCTGTTATCTGGCAGGCCCGGAGCACTCCAAAGACAGGTTCCAAACATCAAAAGAGTTGCTGGACAGCTTGTCCAGAGGGTCAAAAGATCACAGCGTGCTAGGCCGCAAAATGTCTGCCAAAGTAGGAAGAGTGCAGTGTGGCACTTTTTTGAACAAAATCCTCATGATCAGGCCAAGGTTATCTGTAAGAAGTGCGCAAAGACCTTTAGCCGAGGGAAAAATCTGAAAAATTTGAATACCAGTTGCATGCTTAGACATTTAACCAGCATGCACTTGCAAGCGTGGACACAACACCAAACCTCAAGTGCCACATGTGCAACTGATCACAACGAAGGTAGTCAGCAACGCTACATTGTTTCCCCCACTGTAAGCCCACCGGTTAGCACAGCAGCAAATGTTGAGGTGTCGTTGCAAGGCCACAGCAGTCAGGGAATCCCACTGTTATATCAACGAAAGACTGATTCTAGGCCATCAGAAAGAACACCAACTCCATCACCATCATCAACCCTCTCTCAGTCCGCCCTGTCCACCGCTACTTCCACCATATGCAGCTCTCAAGTCCAGCTCACCCTCCCAGACACTATGAGTAGGTCAAGAAAGTACTCAGTCTCTCATCTGCGTACACTGGGTTTGAACGCCCACATTGCCAAACTAATCTCGTTTGAGATGATGCCCTTTTGGTTGGTGGAAAGCACAGCTTTCCGCGAACTCATGGCCTATGCAGTACCACGCTATGACCTACCCAGTCACCACTTCTTCTCTCGCAAAGCCATCCCAGCCCTCCACCATCATGTGAAAGACCGCATTGTCCATGCACTCAAGCAGTCAGTGAGCGGAAAGGTGCACCTCACTACTGATGCATGGTCCAGTCGGCATGGCCAGGGCCGTTACGTGTCCATCACTGCGCACTGGGTTAATGTGGTGGATGCAGGGTCCACAGGGGACAGCGGTGGTGGGACAGTGCTGCCTAGCCCACGGTATAGGAAACAGTTGGCTGTAGGCGTTCCACCCTCCTCCTCCTCCTCCTCCTCCAGAAGCGAAAGCTCGTCCACAGAGCGCAGTTGTACGAGCACTCCATCTGCAGCTGCCACTGTTGCACACGATGTGTCCCCCTATCGAGCAGCTAGTGGAAAACGTCAGCAGGCTGTGTTGCAGATGATGTGTTTGGGCGACAGACATACCGCCGAGGTGCTGGCCGAGTACTTGAAGCGACAAACTGAGTCATGGCTGGGCAGTGTACATCTTGAGGCAGGCAAGGTAGTTAGTGATAACGGCCGTAATTTTGTGGCAGCCAGAGCCCTTTCAAAACTCAGCCACATACCTTGCTTGGCTCACACCTTGAACCTGGTGGTGCAGTGCTTCCTCAAAAATTATCCGGAGTTAACAGCCCTGCTCCAGAAGGTGCGAAGACTGTGCGCGCACATCCGCCGGTCGCCTGTACACTCCGTTCGTATGCAGAAGCTGCAGCGATTGCTCCACCTTCCCAACCACCGCCTCATTATCGACATTGCAACAAGGTGGAACTCCACCCTGCACATGGTGGAGCGGCTGTGCGAGCAGAGGCAGGCCATAATGCATTTGTGGGAGGATACACGGCCAGGCACTTTGAGAGCAGACATGGAGTTGACAGGTGTGCAGTGGTCGAAGCTGAAAGACCTCTGTAAAGTCCTTCAGTGTTTTGAGGAATGCACACGGCTGGTAAGCGCAGACGACGCCATCCTAAGCATGAGCATCCCACTTATGCGTCTGCTCATGCAAACTTTGACGCACCTTAAGGAGCAGGCGTCTGCAGCCAATGTTGATGAGGAGGAAGAGGAGGAGGGAATCCTTGATGACATTCAGCCATTGTCTGCTCAGGGACCTCTCCTGGACGAGGTGGAGGAAGAAGAGGAGGAGGAGGATGATGATGGGGATGATTACTTAGGGGAGGAGGATGCATCTCGTGGGGCAAGTGAAAATGTTGGTGTGGCAAGGTCTGGTACAGGGTTTGTGCGTGACTGGAGGGATGTGGATTTGCCAGAAAGTGCTCCTCCAACCAGCACTCGCAGTGCATCATTGACACCGGGAACATTGGCCCACATGTCAGATTATGCCTTGCGGATCCTAAAAAGGGACCCCCGCATTGCCAAAATGATGAACGATGACGACTACTGGTTGGCCAGCATCCTGGATCCACGCTATAAAGGCAAATTACAAAACATCATGCCACAGGAGAACCTTGACCTAATATTGGCTAATAAACAAGCAACTCTGGTAAATCGGTTGCTTGAGGCATTCCCCGCACACAGCAGCGGTGATGGTTCTCACACGAGCCGTACGGGCCGGGGGCAGCTTGGCAGAGGTGTTCGTGGTGCACACAGCAGAAGTGGCGTTGGAGACAGGGGTTTCATGACAATGTTGTGGACTGATTTTTCAAATACCGCTCACACAACTGGTAATACTGCATCGATGGAAAGTGACAGGAGACAGCAGTTGTCAACCATGGTTACAAACTACTTTTCCTCCCATATCGATGTTCTCCCACACAGGTCATTCCCCTTTGACTATTGGGCCACTAAACTGGACACCTGGCCTGAATTGGCCCAATATGCCTTACAGGAGTTCGCTTGCCCAGCTGCAAGTGTGCTATCGGAAAGAGTCTTCAGTGCAGCTGGATCAATCCTGACAGAAAAAAGGACCCGTCTGTCAACCCAAAATGTGGATGATCTAACCTTCATTAAAATGAACCATGCATGGGTTTCCAAGGATTTTGTCCCACCTTCCCCTGATGACACATAGGGTGACAGAAAAATGGCTTGCTTTGGTCCACCTCTTCCTGGGACTTGACCTATTTCGCCTTTTGCATCAGCTGAATGTCCAACATCAACATATGCCACTTTCTAAAACTCCCTAACTGTGCTGCCTCCCCCCCCATGGCCGGGGTCACCACCTAGCGCACGACACCGTGCGAGTGCCGTTGCCCTGGACAGGTGGGTAGGCCGACTCTTGGGCGCGGGCACTGGCACAGGGTCCCTCATAGTGCAATCAAGTGTCTCTGACGGTGGTGGTGCACACCCGCCGTCAGACACACCGCTGTACTATGAGGGGCCCAGTGCCAGTACCGACGCCCACGAGTGGGCCCCCCTTGCTTGGGCAGGGCCCCAGCATTTGCAATCTTTACCTCTCCCTGCTCCTCCGCTGTGTAATCTGGGCCGTCAAATCCATACTGTGCCTGACACCGTCTGAGCCTGCCTCCTGAGACATATATTTTGAATGTGTACGCTATCCATACATGTTATCCGGGGATACGGTACCCTTTCTAACCTTTGTGCAATCACGTGCAATCCATACTGGGCCTAACACCGTCTGAGCCTGCCTCCTGAGACATATATTTTGAATGTGTACGCTATCCATACATGTTATCCGGGGATACGGTACCTTTTCTAACCTTTGTGCAATCACGTGCAATCCATACTGGGCCTAACACCGTCTGAGCCTGCCTCCTGAGACATATATTTTGAATGTGTACGCTATCCATACATGTTATCCGGGGATACGGTACCCTTTCTAACCTTTGTGCAATCACGTGCAATCCATACTGGGCCTAACACCGTCTGAGCCTGCCTCATGAGACATATATTTTGAATGTGTACGCTATCCATACATGTTATCCGGGGATACGGTACCCTTTCTAACCTTTGTGCAATCACGTGCAATCCATACTGGGCCTAACACCGTCTGAGCCTGCCTCCTGAGACATATATTTTGAATGTGCACGCTATCCATACATGTTATCTGGGGATACGGTACCCTTTCTAACCTTTGTGCAATCACGTGTAATCCATACTGGGCGTGAGAACGGCTGGCGAGCTGTTAAGCAAGCTACAGCACCTGTGGTTTGCACACGTAAGTTTTTCATTTTTTCAGGAATGACGGTTAGGCCTAATTCCGGAACTGCAGTTGACCTGCACTTACTGGGAAATCATTGTTCGCGGGTAATAATTGTAATCAGTGATCCCATCACTAACGTTGTTCAGCGGGTTATCTGCACCTGTAAGCGACAAACGCTGGCCTTTTCAGTGTAGCGCACATGCAGCCACGGACATGTAAGGGCATGACACACCAGTTATTGGCCAATCTCGTGTTCCAGAGCCTCACGTGTCCCTCTAGTAAGCCGGACTCGGACCGCGGGGCATGACGGAGTCTCGTTCGTTAACGGAATTAAGCTTGCAATGTGTGCATCTGTTCTGTAGCTGGCATGGTTGAGGTTTCCCAGGTGGAGTCGAATTTAACCGTAGGCTCCACTCCTGGTGGTGCCCTTCTGGACATTCCTTTAAGGTTCAGCTTTGCAACCATACTGCCCACGTAAAACAAACAATTTGCCTTCATGAACGCTGTTTGGAGGGTCATGACTCGTGGGAATAACGCCGCCCAATCAGTTAACCTGCTAGAGAGATCCTTCGTTGCTCCCAAGCATGACATCACACTCCCTAGGAGGAAGGTAATGCCACTGTGGCGACCGTACTCCTGGGGGCGACACAAGTGCACTGATGCCCAGCCACTGCTCGATGAATCTGCTGGTACATTGACCCAGACCACTACATTCCCCTCGCACGCTACACGGCCTGAATCTGACCCTGATGAAACTCAGGTTACCCTTCCCATATACAGTTCCATCTTACATGGTGACAAAGAGGAAGCTGCAGATGAAAGTGCAGGTTCGGCCCACCCGCCATCAGACACACCACCGTACTATCAGGGGCCCTGTGCCAGTGCCATCGCCAACGAGTGGGCCCCCCTGCTTGCTCAGGATCACAGCACTTGCAAGGTTGAAATACTGTGCAGTGAGATGGAAGATGGGGACGACGAGGAGTCCAGACTAGTACAGGGATTCCCTAGCGAGGAGACTTATTTGATTGTTTTCAATGTTGGGACAGCAATTTTTGGGGAGCACGTTACTCTGGAGAATGATAGATGGGGCCCACCATACACTGGAACATTCCAAAGGTGGACATCAGACACTGGAGCAGCATTTACAGGGCCCATTATACACTAGAGCATTAGAAATGGGGCCCATTATGTTTGGAGCATTATTTGGGCCCATAAGACAGTGGAGCTTCATCCATGGGGACCAACATATACTGTAGCATTATGTGGAGCTCATCATATACTGTTTCAAACATTATATGGGACCAATGATTCTGTATGGAGAAATAGATGGGCCTCGTCATGAGATGTAAAAAGTGAAGTATTTTTCATTGTACTATACCGCTATTTCTCTGCCGTATCGGAGCATGATGAGTTTTGGTATGTGTTAAAGGGGCGCTCTTTCGCCCAGGGCACATGAAAACCTGGAGCCAGCCCCCCCCCACAACTTTAGCCAAATAACCCCCATTTTTCAGTGCGTAACTTGTATTATGAAGTTAATTAAGGTTGACAAGCTTAAGTAAGAAGAATTGATGCTTTTGGCATTCAAATGGGTACTGTAGGTGTGTTTCCTGTCCTCCTCTCACTGCCGACTTTTATTCCCCATTGACTTACATTGGGTTTCGTGTTTCGGGACGACCCCGACTTTTCCCTATAATCGGACGATCTTGCTCGACCCGACTTTTGGAAAAGTCGGGTTTCACGAAACGAAACGCGACCCTAAAAAACCAAAAGTCGCTCAACTCTAGAAGGGAGTTACAATAGTCGAGACGAGAATGAATAAGAGAAACAGTCCGAGTTTTTGCATACTCAAAAGTAAGAAAAGGTCGAATTCTAGAAATGTTTTTGAGGTGCAGATAACAAGAGCGAGCCAGTGATCGGATGTGGGGGACAAAGGAAAGCTCGGAATCAAGTATGACCCCAAGACAGCGGGCATGTTCCTGGGGACTAATAATAGAACCACACACATAAATGGCAATGTCGGGTATAGGTACATTAGTAGCGGGAGGAAACACAAGGAGTTCAGTCTTTGACAGGTTCAGTTTCAGATATAGTGAGGACATGATGTTAGACATAGCGTTTAGACAATTGCCGGTGTTTTCTAGAAAGGCTGGCGTGATGTCAGGAGAAGAAGCGTATAATTGGTTGTCGTCTGCATAGAGATTGTATTGGAAACCAAATATACTGATTGTTTGACCAACTCCTTTAACAACCTCCACAGGCCATGACAGGACTTTTGGAAATTGCTTCTCACACAGACCCGGGTACCTTTACTTGTTCTGTGTGTCACCGTCGTGGCGTCCCCTGTGGTTCTCTTTGTTGTGGCTGCCCTAGGCACCTTCACCACAGCGCTTCACCACCCAGAGTGCACCGTTTTCCTCACCCTCAGGGTGTCACTGTCTGCTGCCACCGCCTATTGGGTCACCCCCCTTGACCATCTTCACTGTCGGGCTCTCTCTGAGGGCTCTCTGCTGCCTCTCTCCTAACAGCAGACCCTCCTTTATTGTGAGCTCCCCTGGCTGACTGAAGCTTCTAGAAGCTTACCTCAGTCTTTATACTCACAGCCTAGGTAGCCCCGCCCACTGTCACCTGACAGTCACCTTTGGCCAATGAGAGTGACCTCGACCTGTGGCAGTTACATAACCTCTCTCATGGCAGTTATATAACTACCCTTTATAAGCTCCCCACTGCCCTCTAATGGTCACTCTCAATATGGCACCCTCTTTCTTAATCTGAATGCCTCTGTCAGGTCAACCTCCCCACATTCTCCCTTCCTTTAACCATTGTCGTCCTTGACAATCTCGTCCTGGGGAGAAAGTGGTGTCAGAGACCTGGCACTGTCAATTTCCAAAATTGTGCTGATGTAAAGTAGACGTGGGAAATGTTATTTACTATGAAATTTGTGTGACATATCTATCTGATTTAAGGGCATAGAAATATAAAATTTGAAAATTGCAAAATTTTAACAATTTTCACCATATTTCTGTTTTTTTCATAACTAAACACAAGTCATATAGAAGAAATTTTCCTACTAACATGAAGTACAATATGTCACGAAGAAACGGTCTCAGAATCAGCGGGATACGTTAAAGCGTTCCTGAGTTATAATCACATAAAGTGACAGTGGTCAGAATTGTAAAAATTGGCCTGGTCATTAAGCTGCAAAATGGCTCTGTCACTAAGGGGTTAAAGCAAGCTTTGCAAGCTTGTTGATGAACTTCAAGCTGATGTTTTGATGTTTCCTCTGTTGACCTCAAGAAAACACTGGTTCAATACTAATTCTAAGCTAGATCTGAGGGTAAAGGATGTGCCATGTTCCAGCATGTAGTTTTATCCAAATATAAATCAGTTCTTTAGAACTACAAATGATGTACTCACAGGTTCATGGCAACATTAAATGCCAGTGGCACGGCGTATAGCCACAACATCAGCACTTAACCCCTTTATTTACCTTTGAACCAGAATCAATAAAAATACCTATAGCACTTCAGGGGTCAATGGATCGTGCCATTAATCTAAAAATGCTCCATCCGTAGAAATGTCAGCCAACAAATTGAATCACAGGTTAAGTAGGCTAGGCTGCTGATTCTGTTTGTAAGAGTATTATCACTTATTCTTCCAATTCATTTACAACGGTTGTCTCATAATTCAGCTGTAAGTCATGATACCGTGACTCCCCAAAAGTTCAATGTATTCTTGATTGAGTCAAGAAATCTGTTTATTTACTATGAGTTACTATGAGCAGAAGGCACATAACTCTCTAGCATTTAAGCTTAACTAGCCAAGTAAGCAAGTGCCTGGGAACATATGTTTGAAGGTTAACTGGATCAATAATGCCATATTCCCCTCTTATATTAATGTCAGCAACAGTACAATGCAGAGCAAAAGTGTCAAATACAGACACAGCTTGTGCTTAGTCAGAAAAAAATAACTATTGATCGTGCATTCATTAGTGTTATTGTACGATAGACTAGGCGTGTTTGCATTTCTGGCTCCTGACTCCTTTGTGTCTCGTGTCTCTTTCTCCCTCTGCTTGTGTATGTGACTTAGAACTCATACAATCTAATATCAGTGCATGAATGTTTTTGTATTTTTATATTATACTATCTTATAAAATGGAATATTAAATCATTGATAACAAAAAAGTCACATACTAATTCCTCTTCCATGCATAAGCTGGGCACTTACACTGAGGCAGCCACCGGTGGCTGAAACCACACTGATCAGTGGTAGGCAATGGCAGCACAATTTTTAAGGTGGTCGCTCTATTTTTTCCAAAAAATATTTTTGCCATTTGCCTCTGCCTTGACTACATGTAGCTTTAACAGTGTGAAACCTAGCCTTTGTGTCTTATTTCCAATGTTTTAACTAAACCAAACTTTACCGAATGAACACTGTTGAGCCCAGTTTTGTTCCCATTATGAACTGAGTTCTTCTGTTTGCATTATATTCCATAACCCATATCAGAACATGTCATAAAAGTAAGCTTGTCTGTTTTTATTAGAGACATAACCGAAGATGCTGTGCCTGAATATTGAACCAAGCATGGTTACATAGTTAAACCCAGGGCTGCACTAGGAATTTTTGGGCCCTATACCGGCAAAATTTTCGGGGCCCCCTTGAGAGTCCGCCCAGGCTTCACGCCAGCCCTGCCTCCACCCCTCGAACTGTCCACAGTCCCCCGCCCTTTCTTGGAAAAACTCCATTTCTGCACCATGTCCTCTCAAATAACATATTTAGAGTTCTCGCCATCACCACATACATAGCCAGCAACTTTTATTTGGGCCAAAATATTTTTTAATCCGCCACCATGACTAGGTAGACTCTTTTGGCCAGGCTCTACGCTACTGTAACTTACCAAATATTTGTTAAAATATCCAAAACAATTTAGGTATATTTTTATTTAATTTTCAATTTTTAAAATGACCAATAATATCACAAACAAGTTACAAATACTGCAACAGCATGACCAGACTGCGTATTACTACCACATAGTGACCAAATAATACTACATACAAGGTACAAATAACACCACACCATGTCCAGATCACATATTACCACCACAGTGACCAAATAATAGCACATACAAGCAACAAATACCGCCACACCATGACCCGATTACATATTACCACCACATGGTGACCAAATAATACCACAAAATAGTGACCGAATACTACAATACTGATCATTAATAAAAAAATACTCATATCACCATAAGTGCCATTATACACAGGGGATCTGTGCTTCGTATACAGTGTCCATGTACAGGTAATACAGTGATTACTGGTGACTAGAGTTGAGCGAAATGGGTCTGTCAAATTCAAAAGTCGCCGACTTTCGCTAAAGTCGAGTTTCGCCGAGTGAAACCAGACCATAGTATGAGGTTGGCCATGCGGTCGCCGACCCGAGCGTCAAAGTCGCGTTTCCCGTAATACTTTCAGGCGCCTTTTCTCTGCCAATGAGCAAGGATGCACACTGTGGGCAATGCGATGACATGGGCAGCGGCCACCACCATGTTAGAAAAGGGCATTGCAGTGATTGGCTTGCTTTGTGTGGCGTCACAGTGGCTATAAAAGCCCTGACCCACGACCGCCATTTTACTTCTGCCAATCTTAGCATAGGGAGAGTTTGCTGGCTGCCGCTGTTTCTCAATAGGGAGAGTGTTAGGCAGGAAAGAAAACAGATAGGCAGGGAAGAAAAAACATCCTGTGCTTGTGCTGATAGCAATTGCGCTGTACAGTTAGTGTGCAGTGACAGGGAAGGATTTTTTGTGTGCAGCAGCGCTGGTTATTAGGTTGCCTTATTAGGCTACCTGATAGCTGCATTGATGTGTGCACACTGCTGTGCAGACTGCTTTTTTACACAGCGCTCCTACTTTTATTCTTTTTTTCTGAACAGTTACCGCGCGTTCATTTTTTCCCACACCGTATTCGGGTTGTACACTCCTCACACACTACCGTGTAACGGCTGGTATCACAGACAAATACATGCTATCTGTGTGTGACTCTGGAAGAAAATAGATTTACATTTTTCCATACATACACCGTATAGAGCTGTCCACTTCTGATACAGTACCGTATATCTGCTGTTTGGATTACGGTCAAATCCATACTGAGACAGCGTGTGTGTGTGACTCTGGAAATAAATATACATAGATTTACATTTTTCCATACACCGTATACAGCTGTCCACTTCTGATACAGTACCGTATATCTGCTGTTTGGATTGGGAGAGCATCTGTGACTAAGGAAATATATACGGAGATTTAAAATTTTCAATACACCTTATACAGCTGTACGCTCCTCATATAGTGCCATATATCTGCTGGTTGGATTACGGTCAAATACGTACTGGGAGAGCGTCTGTGACTAAGGAAATATATACGGAAATTTAAAATTTTCACTACAACTTATACAGCTGTACGCTCCTCATATAGTACCATATATCTGCTGGTTGGATTGCGGTCAAATACATACTGGGGGAGCGTCTATGACTAAGGAAATATATACGGAGATTTAAAATTTTCAATACACCTTATACAGCTGTATGCTCCTCATATAGTACCATATATCTGCTGGTTGGATTACGGTCAAATACGTACTGGGAGAGCGTCTGTGACTAAGGAAATATATACGGAGATTTAAAATTTTCACTACACCTTATACAGCTGTATGCTCCTCATATAGTACCATATATCTGCTGGTTGGATTACAGTCAAATACATACTGAGACAGCATGTGTGTGTGACTCCGGAAATAAATATACATAGATTTACATTTTTCCGTACACCTTATAGAGCTGTCTGCTTCTGATACAGTACCGTGTATCTGCTGTTTGGATTACGGTCAAATACATACTGGGAAAGCGTCTGTGACTAAGGAAATATATACGGAGATTTAAAATTTTCACTACACCTTATACAGCTGTATGCTTATCATATAGTACCATATATCTGCTGGTTGGATTACGGTCAAATACATACTGGGAGAGCGTCTGTGACTAAGGAAATAAATATGGAGATTTAAAATTTTCACTACACCTTATACAGCTGTATGCTCCTCATATAGTACCATATATCTGCTGGTTGGATTACGGTCAAATACATACTGGGAGAGCGTCTGTGACTAAGGAAATAAATACGGAAATATAAAATTTTCACTACACCTTATACAGCTGGACGCTCCTCATATAGTACCATATATCTGCTGGTTGGATTACAGTCAAATACATACTGGTAGAGCATCTGTGACTAAGGAAATATTTACAAAGATTTAAGATTTTCACTACACCTTATACAGCTGTACGCTCCTCATATAGTACCATATATCTGCTGGTTGGATTATGGTCAAATACATACTGGGAGAGCGGCTGTGACGAAGGAAATATATATGGAGATTTAAAATTTTCACTACACCTTATACAGCTGTACGCTCCTCATATAGTACCATATATTTGCTGGTTGGATGACGCTCAAATACATACTGGGAGAACGTCTGTGACTAAAGGTACTGTCACACTAAGCGATATCGCTAGCAATATCGCTATAACTTGTGATGTTATAGCGATATTGCTTGCGATATCGCTGTGTGTGATACTTACCTACAACCCGCTCCCCCGCTGGTTATCGCTGATCGTGCGAGAACGTCCTGGACCGTTTCTCATCGTCAGCTTCCTGCAGCGCTTCCTGTGGAGAGACGAGCGATGAGCGTGGAGCCGGGCGGGAGGACGCAGGATCGCCTAGTGTGACAGGTAAGTAGCGACCCCCGTCCCCTGCGATGTCGCTGGTGAGATCTGCCTGTGTGGCAGCTCACTAGCGACCACTTAGCGATGCACCAGCGATCCTGACCACGTCATATCGCTGGTCGGGATCGCTGGTACATCGCTAAGTGTGACAGTACCTTAAGGAAATATATACGGAGATTTAAATTTTTCACTACACCTTATACAGCTGTACGCTCCTCATATAGTACCATATATCTGCTGGTTGGATTACGGTCAAATACATGCTGGGAGAGCGTCTGTGACTAAGGAAATATATACAGAGATTTAAAATTTTCAATACACCTTATACAGCTGTACGCTCCTCATATAGTACCATATATATCTGCTGGTATTTTTGGTACATTTTCCCAAACATGAGGAAGTATGGTGGAAGAGGCCGCGGATGTGTGCAGGGGGGGCAGCTGGTACTGATGGTGGTACATCTGCTGTTATGCCAAGAGCACAATAGCAGCTAAGGAAGGAGATGTTGAGCCAGTGTCATCGTCTGGCTCATGAAGGCCTGTAAGGTTCCCTTTTCTGGGAGTAGGTAAACTGCTTTTAAAGCTGGAGCATCAGGAACAGGTTTTGGCTTACATTGCCTATCGCCTCCTCTTCTGAAGTTTCAAAAACTGCAAGCACTGAGTCATCAGTGCAGGCTTCTTGTCAGAAACTACACCTTTCCTTGTGTCCTTCACCCCCACCAAAAGTGAAGGATGCGGCAGGCCACACTTCAGATTACTCCATGGAGCTCTTTTCACATACCATGCCTGGGTTATCAAGTCAAATCCTGAATTTCTCAGTCCTAGATGAATCTGACATGGAGTGCACTGATGCACAGCCACTGCTAGATGATTCTATTGGTACATTGTGCATAATATAGCGTGGCACTACTGCAGGGTGCACAAGTAGGTTACCCAAACCACTCTGTGACAAGACAAGCGGTGAAAACCGAGTCCAGTCTGACGCCCATCACCACTGACCTCCCATGCCTCATAGGGACCTGCTATACTACCACACGGCAACTAATATAACTACAGAGAAACTGGTAAATAGCCTTCTTTTCAACGTAACAGACTGATGAAGGCCATGTAGGCCGATACATTTTGCAGACTGCAAAATAAAATTTTCTTCTATGTACCCTTAAGTTGAGTGCCATGCTACTTTTCAATATTCTGCTGGTACATTGACCCAGAGCACTACAATGCCCTTGCAGTCTACTGAGCCAGAATCTGACCCTGATGAAACTCAAGTGCTCCTTCCCGCATTCTATACCACCTTACACGGTGACACAGAGGAAGGTGCAGATGAAATTGAAGAGGAGGTGATGGATGACCCAGTTGTTGACCTGGATTGGCATCCATTGGGGGAAGAGGGTGCCGCTGGCAATAGGTCAGAAGAGGAGAAGGATCCGCAGCAGGCATCGCCATCGCAGCAGCGGTTAACTGGCAGGCCCGTAGCTGTCCAAAAACATGGTAAAACAACTTACTTACTTACTTTTGACTCTGCAAAAACTCTTACTTTTTCTCTTATTCATTCTCGTCTCGACTATTGTAACTCTCTTCTAATCGGTCTCCCTCTTACCAAACTCTCCCCTCTCCAATCTGTCTTGAATGCTGCAGCCAGGATCATATTCCTCACCAATCGTTACACCGATGCCTCTACCTTGTGCCAGTCATTACACTG
This sequence comes from Dendrobates tinctorius, assembly GCF_039654945.1. NCBI lineage: Eukaryota > Metazoa > Chordata > Amphibia > Anura > Dendrobatidae > Dendrobates > Dendrobates tinctorius. The sequence continues at coordinate 62,099,805 of NW_027361679.1, forward strand.
GCTACCCATCCACTCCAGAATTCAGTATAAACTTAATACCCTCACCCACAAAGCCCTCCATGGCTCAGCACCACCCTACATCTCCTCCCTTGTTTCAGTATACCACCCTACCCGCGCCCTCCGTTCTGCTTTTGACCTGAGGTTAGCATCCTCAATAGTCAGAACCTCCCACTCCCGTCTCCAAGACTTTACACGTGCCGTGCCAATTCTTTGGAATGCACTTCCCAGGTCAATACGATTAGTCCCCAATCCCCACAATTTTAAGCGTGCCCTGAAAACGCATTTATTCAGACTGGCCTATCGCCTCAACACATTAACCTAATCTATCCCTGTGTGGCACAGCCAAAAGTTTTACCATAACTAGATTTCCCGCATCATGTTCCCACATGCTTTATGCATCCATTAGCCCTCTATGTCTGTACTGTTACACACTTAACATTATGGCTGGTCCATACAATCAGGGCAACTGTTACCACCCACCTTTCGTGTCTACCTCTTTCCTCATAGACTGTAAGCTTGCGAGCAGGGCCCTCTTTCCTCTTGGTATTTGTTATAATCTACTGTATGTGATTATTGTTATGCTGTAATGTCTATTGTCTGTACAAATCCCCTCTGAAATGTAAAGTGCTGCGGAATATGTCGGCGCTATAAAAATAAAATTTATTATTTATTATTTATTAAGTAGACTTGCAGGACAGCTTGGCCAGACGGTCAAATTAGCACAGCGTGCAAGCCCTGAAAATTTATACCATAGTAGGAAGAGTGCAGTGTGGCACTTTTTTGACCAAAATCCTATTGATGAGGCAAAGGTTATCTGTAAGAAGTGCGGAAGGACCTTTAGCCGATGGAAAAATCTCAGAAATTTGAATACCAGTTGCTTGCTTAGATATTTAATCACCATGCACTTGCAAGCGTGAATGGACTACAAAACCTCAGGTAGCACATGTGCACCTGCTCCAACTGAAGGTAGCCAGCAAAGCTCCATCGCTTCCCCCACTGTAAGACCACCGGTAAGCACACCAGCAGCAAGAAATATTGAGGTGTCGTCGCAAGGCCAAAGCAGTCAGGGAATCACAATGTTTTTGCAATGAAAGACTGAATCTAGGCCATCACCACCACCACCATCACTATCACCAACCCCCTGTCAGTCCGTCAGGTCCACCGCTAGTTCCCCCATATGCAGCTCTCAAGTCCAGCTCACCCTACCAGACACTCTGAGTAGGACAAGAAAGTACTCATCCTCTCATCCGCGTACACTGGCTTTGAATGCCTACATTGCCAAACTGATCTCATTAGAGATGATGCCCTTCCATTTAGTTGAAAGCGAAGCATTCCGAGAGCTCATGGCCTACACTGTCCCACGCTATGACCTACCAAGTCAGCACTTCTTTTCTAGAAAAGCCATCCCTGCCCTTCACCTGCATGTGAAAGACCACATTGTCCATGCACTCAAACAATCAGTGAGTGGAAAAGTACGCCTCACAACAGATGCATGGGCCAGTAGGCATGGCCAGGGCTGTTACGTGTCCATCACTGTGCACTGGGTTAATGTGGTGGATGCAGGGTCCACAGGGGAAAGCGACGGTGGGACAGTGCTGCCTAGCCCACGGTATAGGAAACAGTTGAATGTAGGCATTCGACCCTCCTCCAGAAGCGAAAGCTTGTCAACAGAGCACAGTCGCACAAGCACTCCATCCGCAGCTGCCAGTGTTGCACACGAGGTGTCCCACTATCGAACAGCCAGTGGTAAGCGTCAGCAGGCTGCTTTAAAGATTATGTCTTTGGACGACAACAGACACACCACAGAGGAACTGGCCGACTACTTGCAGCGAGAAACTGAGTCATGGCTGGGCAGTCTAGATTTTGAGCCAGGCAATGTAGTCAGTGATAATGGCCGTAATTTTGTGGTGGCCATAGCCCTTGCAAAACTCAGACACATACCTTGCCTGGCTCACACCTTGAACCTAGTGGTGCAGTGCTTCCTAAATAATTATTCGGAGTTAACAGGTGCAAAGACTGTGCTCACACATCCGTCGCTCACCCGTAGACTCCAGTCGTATGCAGAGGCTGCAGAGATCGCTCCACCTCCCCAAGCACCTCCTAATCATAGACGTTGCAACAAGATGGAACTCCACCATGCACATGGTTGAGAGGCAGTGGAAACAGAGGCAGGCTGTAATGCATTTGTGGGAGGATACACGGGCAGGCAGTTTGAGGGCAGACATGGAGTTGTCGGGTGTGCAGTGGTCAAAACTGAAAGACCTCTGTAAAGTCCTTCAGTGTATTGAGGAATGCACACGGCTGGTAAGCGCAGACTACGCCATCATAAGCATGAGCATACCACTTATGCATCTGCTCATGCAAACTTTGATGCACATTAAGGATCAGGCATCTGCAGTGGAGGAGGAAGAGGAGGAGGAGGAGGGAAGCCTTGATGACAGTCAGCCATTGTCTGCTCAGGGAACTGTCCTGGATGAGGTAGAGGAAGAGGAGGAGGAGGATGAGGGAATGATTATTTTTGGGAGGAGGATGCTTCTCGGGGGGCAAGAAAAAATGTTGGCTTGCCAAGGTCAGGTACAGGGTTTGTGCTTGACTGGAGGGATGTGGATTAGGTAGAAAGTGCTCCTCCATCCACCACTGTCAGTGCATCATTGACACCTGGAACATTATTATTTTTTTATTATTATTATTTATTTATATAGCGCCATTAATTCCATGGTGCTGTACATGAGAAGGGGGATTACATACAAAGTTATAGATATTGTTAACAGTAAACTAATTTACAATGACAGACTGGTGCAGAGGGGAGAGGACCCTGTCCTTGCGGACTTACATTCTACGGAACATTGGCCCACATATGTGATTATCTCTTGCTGATCCTAAAAAGGGACCCCCGCATTGTCAAAATTATGAAGGATGATGACTACTGGTTGGCCAGCATCCTCGATCCACACTATAAAGGAAAATTACAGAACTTCATGCCACAGGAGAACCTAGAGCTAATATTGGCAAGCAAACAAGCAACTCTGGTAAACCGTTTGTTAGAGGCATTCCCAGCACACAGCAGCGGTGCAGGATCTACCATGAGCCGTACTGGGCCAAATGGAAGAGGTGTTCGTGGTGCACACAGCCAAACTGGCATTGGAGACAGGGGTTTCATTACCATTTTGTGGACTGATTTCTCGAGGACCACTCACACGACTGTTAATACTGAATCGATTGCAACATACAGGAGACAGCAGTTGTCAACTATGGTTCAAAATTACCTCTCCTCCCCTATCGATGTTCTCCCTCACAGTTCATTCCCCTTTGACTACTGGGCCTCTAAACTGGACACCTGGCCCGAATTGGCACAATATGCCTTACAGGAGCTCGCTTGCCCTGCTGGTAGTGTGCTATCAGAAGAGTCTTCAATGCTCCTGGATCAATCCTGACAGAAAGAAGGACCCAGCTGTCGACCCAAAATGTTGGTGATCTCACCTTCATTAAAATAAACCATGCCTGGGTTTCAAAGGATTTTGTACCACCTTCCCCTGATGACACAAAGGTTGCCAGCAAAATGGCTCACTTTGTCCTCCTCTTCTTCCGACTTCTGCAATTCCTCCATTTGCAGCTGCTGAACATCCAGCCTACACCTCAACATATGCCAGTTTTTCCACCTCCCTAACTGGCCTGTACCCCCCCAGCTCAGGGCACCAGCACTTGCAATACTTACCTCTCCCTGCTCCACTGCTGTGACTTCTTCCGCGTTTCCTGACAGTGACATTCAGAGCAGAAAGCGCGATGATGTCACGTCTGTACACCCTCTGCCTGAACAGTCCAAGTGCAGAGAGTTGGAAGATGGCGACGCTGAGGAGTCTTGAGTAGAGCAATGCCCAGCGAGGAGAGCTATTTCTTTTTTTTGATGTTTGGAGCACTATATGGGGAGTATTATACGCTGGAGAATTATATATGGGGCCCATCACACATTTGAACATCATAGATAGGGTCCATTATACACTGGAGCATCATATGGGGCCCATTATATATGGAGCATTATACACTCACTGGCCACTTTATTAGGTACACCATGCTAGTAACGGGTTGGACCCCCTTTTGCCTTCAGAACTGCCTCAATTCTTCGTGGCAGAGATTCAACAAGGTGCTGGAAGCATTCCTCAGAGATTTTGGACCATATTGACATGATGGCATCACACAGTTGGCGCAGATTTGTCGGCTGCACATCCCTGATGCGAATCTCCCGTTCCACCACATCCCAAAGATGCTCTATTGGATTGAGATCTGGTGACTGAGGAGGCCATTTGAGTACAGTGAACTCATTGTCATGTTCAAGAAACCAATCTGAGATGATTCGAGCTTTATGACATGGCGCATTATCCTGCTGAAAGTAGCCATCAGATGCCTGTTCTTAGCTGAGAGGAGTGGTACCCAGTGTGGTCTTCTGCTGCTGTAGCCCATCTGCCTCAAAGTTCGACGCACTGTGCGTTCAGAGATGCTCTTCTGCCTACCTTGGTTGTAACGGGTGGCAATTTGAGTCACTGTTGCCTTTCTATCAGCTCGAACCAGTATGCCCATTCTCCTCTGACCTCTGGCATCAACAAGGCATTTCCGGCCACAGAACTGCCGCTCACTGGATTTTTTTTCTTTTTCGGACCATTCTCTGTAAACCCTAGAGATGGTTGTGCGTGAAAATCCCAGTAGATCAGCAGTTTCTGAAATACTCAGACCAGCCCTTCTGGCACCAACAATCATGCCACGTTCAAAGGCACTCAAATCACCTTTCTTCCCCATACTGATGCTCGGTTTGAACTGCAGGAGATTGTCTTGACCATGTCTACATGCCTAAATGCACTGAGTTGCCGCCATGTGATTGGCTGATTAGAAATTAAGTCTTAACACACAGTTGGACAGGTGTACCTAATAAAGTGGCCAGTGAGTGTATAAGCCCATCATACACTGGAGCATTATAAATGGGGCCCATCATACACTTGAGCATCATAGATAGGGCCCATTATACACTGTAGCATCATATGGGGCCCATTATATATGGAGCATTATATGGGCCCATCATACACTGGAGCATTATAAATGGGGCCCATCATACACTGGAACATCATCCATGGGGCCCATCATACACCTGCGCATTATAAATGGGGCCCATTATATATGGAGCATTATACACTGTTTGCATAATAATTTTTTTTATATCAGGTAATTTTTTATTAAACATTTTCAAAAATTGAAAAAAACGGTAGTCATATACATGATATTTCCCAAATAGTGTATTACATAAACACAATAGAACCCCACAAAAATCCCTCCCAACTCACCCCCCCACCCTCACCCAAAAAAACACCTCTCGTCTCTCCTGATGCATTTGTTTTCTCACAGCTACAATTTTTGGGTTATATCCTCCTCAATGCTCTCATTCATGTTAATCTAGGAGGCGCCAACCTGGGTATGTCCAACCATGGTGCCCACATATCTTCCCATTTCTTAGTTGCTCTTCTCTTTTGATACACATATTTTTCCATATCTATATTATTATTAACTGCATCGGTAACTTCCGTGATTGTGGGTACAGAAGATCCCTTCCAGTGAGCCACCACCCTCTTACGAGCTTGATATAATATTCATGAGACTGCCAGCTGGTGCTCCTCCGAAAGCAGCAAAGTCTCCACCCGCCCCAAAAGAGCCATTTTGGGGTCTAGTACCATTTGACATTGTTAGACAGTATTAAGTAAATCATTCCACCTCCCCAAAACCTACGTAACCGAGGACAGTTCCAGGTCATGTGTATCAGATCCGCATTGGGCGTTCCACATTTCCAACAATCTGCCTCTCTAGCATAGCCCATTTTCAACAGCCGTACAGAGGTTTGATAAACTCCATGAAGCAAATAAAGATGCAACACTCTCTGCGCCTTGCTAACCGAGACTTTCGTAACTTCTTGCTATGCATCCTCCCATTCATCATCTGTTAAATCACCTACATCAACTTGCCACTTATTTTTCAGCGTCTCCAAACTTGCCACTCTCTTTTCCAACATGGTTGCATATATCATGGATATCATACCTTTTGATCCTCCTCCCATCACTACTCTATCCAACAGCGGAGTTTTAGCTGGATTACCTAGTGGAGCGAGTCGCTGTTGTGCTTCACAAGCATGTCTCAGCTGGAGATATTGAAAAAATCTTTTATTAGGGATGGAAAATGTCTGTTTGAGATCCTCAAAAGATCGAAACTCCCCTTCCGAATAAAGCTGTGATACTAGTTTAAGCCCTCTCCTCTCCCATAGCTCAAAACCCTCTAATTTATTTAGCTCTGTACATGTCAAGTTTTTCCAGATCAGGGAATGCACCGTGACTCCCTGTATACCCAATATTTCTTTGGCCGTGTTCCATACCTTATCCATGCACTTCATTATCGGACTATTGATAGCTTGACCCTGACGGAACCGCCCTGAGTCTAGCGCCTGCACCAGTAAGTCTTTTCCCACTATGCATGTAAGCATACATCCTGAGGAACTTCGCATGAAGGAATCTTCCTCCCCCCATCCTCTGAAATGCTGCAACTGCGCTGCAAGATAATACAGAGGTCAGGAACCGCTAATCCCCCCCAATTCTTTAGATGTACGCAAAACCTCCACCCGAATTCTGGGAAAACTCCTCTTCCAGATAAGCTCTCTAAATATTCTGTTTATCTGATAAAAGATTCGACCAGGAATCCAAATGGGCGCATTGTGGAGGGCATACAAAGCTTGTGGCATGAGATCCATTTTTAACAGGCTTGCCCTTCCCAACATACTCAGTGGTAACTTGCACCAGTCCTTTATTTTTTGATGAAATTTAGCAAGTAGTGGGGTAATATTTAAATGGTCAAAATCTTGTATATTATACCCAATATGAATTCCCAAGTATTTAAACTCTTTGACTACATTTAATCGTCCGGCCAATTCCAAGGAGTTCTCGGGAGCATCTTCCACCGGCATAATTGAAGATTTCTCCCAGTTAATACATAAACCAGAGATCACTGCGAAGGATCCAAAGACTTCCATTGCCACCCTCAGGGAAGACGGCCACTCTCCCAAAACCAAGAGCATGTCAACAGCATACAACGCTATTTTTATTGCAAAGACTCATACCCAAACCCCTTAATTTCAGGTGTTACCCGAATTACTACTGCCAAGGGCTCAGTTGCCAGAGCAAACAGTAGGGGAGACAGTTAATTGTATTTGAGATCTCCCCATTAATTCTAATTTTGGCCTCTGGACTCGAATACAGCAGCTGTATCCAGGCAATAAAATTTTTACGGAAACCCATCTTGGCTAATATAGCCCACAGATATGGCCATTCGACGCTGTCAAATGCTTTAGCAGCATCCAAAGATGCAACAGCCCTAGGTTCCTTTCTCTTTGATGGGATCTGTAAATGTAGATACAACCGCTGGATATTAATTGCAGTTGATTTCTCTGGCATAAAACCAGTTTGATCTGGATGAATAATACTAGATATTACTCTAGACAGCCGAATCGCCAGAATCTTTGCAAAAATCTTGACATCAACGTTTAAAAGGGAGATAGGCCTGTATGACTCTGGAAGACAAGGATCCTTATCAGCCTTGGGGATCACTACTATGATTGCTTCATTCAAGGACCAGGGCAAGTGCCCATCTTCCATAGCCGCCTCAAATACCTTCAACAGCTGTGGAAGCATTATATTTGAGTACTGTTTATATACCTCCACAGGCAGCCCATCAGACCCCGGTGTCTTATTCCCTGCCATAGAATCTAGAGCCTCCTCTAATTCCTCCAGACTAATTGGTGCCTCCAGCCCAACAGCTTCTGATTCTAACAGAGTAGGCAGACCAGCAGTCCCCAAAAAGCCACTGAGCAACTCGTCAGAGAACCCGCCCTGCAAATTATATAATGTCTCAAAAAACTCGCTAAAAGTTGCTACAATTGCACCAGAAGATCTTTCTAGTTCCCCATTTTTGTTTTTTTTTTATCTCCGCTACCATTGCAGGGCCAGATTGAGTCTTGATCAGGGTAGCTAGTAGATGTCCAGTTCCCTCCCCCTCCCCAAAATAGACCTGCTGCCGGAAGTATCATTTATCTGCAGCTTCTGAATGCTTATGTTGGGCTGATCGTTTTTCCGCATCTTTTAATGCATTAAAATGTATATCCGACGGAGTTTTCAAATATTGCAATTCTGCAGAGTTAGCTTCCTTCTGTAAAAGTTCGTCATATTCTCTAGACTTAGTGCTAACTCTAATCACTTCCAAGATCAACAGTCGTCTCAGATAAGCTTTAGACGCATCCCATATTATTTCCCTGGGGGCTGTACCCTCATTAATAGCAAAAAATTCTTTTAGCAAGTCAGGGATCATAGCATCTGCTTGAATAATAGGTAACCAGAATGCTTTAAACGACCATGGTGCCCGTTCCCCTCTCCCACCATTTTCCCAATTAAATGTCGCCATAATAGGGGAGTGATCTGACAACGCCCTAGGTTGATACTTGTTTGCATAATTATTACTAGGCAAGTTGTATTTGAGAGGATTCTTGTTATTATTGAACAATGTATGTTCTCAATCAACTGAAAAGACTCATAAATATCAAAGCTTAATATTTTTGGAAGTTGGAGTGGGGTTTTTTAGATTTGGCTATCTTAGAAGGATATCTGTTTGTGCAGGTAAATATTACTGTGCAGAATTATTAGGCAACTTAATAAAAACCAAATATATATACACATCTCACTTGTTTATTTTCACCAGGTAAACCAATATAACAACACAAAATGTAGAAATAAACATTTCTGACATTCAAAACCAAAAAAAAGGGACTAACATAGCCACCTTTCTCTACGATGACACTCAAAAGCCTTCCATCCATACATTCTGTCAGTTGCTTGATCTGTTTACGATCAACATTGCGTGCAGCAGCCACCACAGCCTCCCTGACACTGTTCCCAGAGGTGTAATGTTTTGACTCCCTGTAGATCTCACATTTCATGAGGGACCACAGGTTCTCTATGGGGTTGAGATCAGGTTAACAAGGGGGCCATGTCATTATTTTTTTTCTTTTAGACCTTTACTGGGCAGCCACGCTGTGGAGTATTTGGATGCATGTGATGGAGCATTGGCCTGCATGAAAATCATGTTTTTCTTGAACGATACCGACTTCTTCCTGTACCACTGATTGAAGAAGGTGTCTTCCAGAAACTGGCAGTAGGTCTGTGAGTTGAGCTTCACTCCATTCTCAACCCGAAAAGGTCCCACAAGTTCATCTTTGATGATACCAGCCCATACCAGTACGACACCTCCACCTTGCTGGCATCTGAGTCAGAGTGGAGCTCTCTGGCCTTTGCTGATCCAGCCTCGGGCCCATCCATCTGGCCCATCAAGAGTCACTCTCATTTCATCAGTCCATAAAACCTTACGAAAAACTGACTTAACATATTTCTTGGCCCAGTCTTGACGTTTTATCTTATGTTTCTTGTTCAAAGGTGGTCGTTTTCCAGCCTTCCTTACCTTGGCCATGTCCCTGAGAATGGCACACCTTGTGCTTTTTGATACTCCAGTAAGGTTGCAGCTCTGAAATATGGCAAAACTGGTGGCAGCTTAACGCTTGATTTTCCTCAGTTCATGGACAGTTATTTTGAGCCTTTTTTATCAACACGCTTCTTGCGTCCCTGTTGGCTATTTGCCATGAAACGCTTGATTGTTCAGTTATTACGCTTCAAAAGTTTGGCAATTTCAAGACTGCTGCATCCCTCTGCAAGACATCTCACAAATTTTGACTTTGCAGAGTCCGTTAAATCTCTCTTCTGACCCATTTTGACAAAGGAAAGGAAGTTACCTAATAATTAAGCACACCTTATATAGGGTGTTGATGTCATTAGTCCACACCCCTCCTCACTACAGAGATGCAAATCACTTAATTTACATAATTGGCAGTTGACTTTCAAGCCTATACAGCTTGGAGTAGGACAACATGTATGAAAAAGGATGATGTGGTCAAAATACTCATTTGCCTTATAATTTGGCACATACACTATATAGGCCTATCATACACTGGAGCATCATCCATGGGGCCCATCATATACTGGAGCATCATATGGGGCCCATCATATCCTAGAGCATCATATGGGGCCCATTATGTATGGAGCATAATATAGGCCCATCTGTTGTGAATTCGCTTTCTGGCCTCCCTCTGGTTATTACTGAAGTTAGTGGAGCTGGTCAAATTGACAGAGGGGTTGTGAGTTCTCTTTCTGGGCTCCCTCTTGCCCCATTAGAGCATCATATGGGGTCCATTATATATTTAGCATAATATAGGCCCATCATACAACGGAGCATCATCCATGGAGCCCATCATATACTGGAGCATCATATGGGGCCCATCATATCCTACAGCATCATATGGGGCCCATTATATATGGAGCATAATATAGGCCCATCTGTTGTGAATTCGCTTTCTGGCCTCCCTCTGGTTATTACTGAAGTTAGTGGAGCTGGTCAAATTGACAGAGGGGTTGTGAGTTCTCTTTCTGGGCTCCCTCTTGTGGTTACTGGAGGTAATGGAGCTGATATGATTAACAGAGGCTTGCCACCTGATAATGAGGATGACGACTGGAGATCTGGGGTTTCAGATTGGGATTTAAGACAGCCGACTCACTCTATCCCTGCTGGCGATTTTCTTCCTGCCTCCTGAGGTCTTTGTTTCCAGCTCAGTCCCTGCATGTTCAGCTAAGTGTTCATTTGCTATTCTGTTTACATTTGATCTGATTTTGTCTAGCTCAGTTTTGTGTGGGTCAGCCAGCTCAGGCTGGGGCTGTACTGAATCACTGTCCATATGTTACAGCTTGTGCCAGTTTGTTTTTGTCCCTTATTAGATTGGCCTCTTTTTGCTCTGCTTTCAGAATATACCAGAGTACTGATATAGTGGGCGAAGTCGTGCGACTTCAGTATTTTTTGCCTCAGACGTGTTGGACTTTTGTGCAGAGTTATTTGCGTGATTGCAGACAGTGTCTTTCCTTTCCTGTCCTGTCTAGTCAGTGTGGGCCCCATCATTTGCTCAGTCTATTTTCCTGCCTGCATTTGTGTTTTCATCTTGTCTCACCGACAATATATGTTTGGGGGGCTATCTATTCCTTTGGGGTCTCCTCTGGGGCAGTTTAGAGTTCCCTTTTCTTGCTTTTGGCTTAATTAGCTCTCTGGCTGAGCCGAGGTGTCTAAGATCATCATAGGCATGCTCCACGGCTACTGCTGGTTGTGTGGATAGGATCAGGGGTCTGAAATCCACTTAGTTACCAACCTCTGGTTTTCTGTGGCTTAGTTTGGGCTTGCTCTCCTCCTCGGCGACCCAGTCATAACACCCATCATACAATGGAGCATCATCCATGGGGCCCATCATATACTGGAGCATCATATGGGGTTCATTATTTATGGGGCATCATATAGGGTATGGAGCATTATATGGAGCAAATATGGGGCCTATTCTGTATGGCGCATTAAATGGAGCCCATTCTGTATTGAGCAATATATGGGGCCCATCATATACTGTATGGAGCTTTATATGCGACTCATTATACTGTATGGAGCAATAAGTGGGGCTCATTCTACTCTATGGGGACCGTCCTATACTGTATGGCACATTATATGGGGACCATCATATACTGTAGCATCATGTGGAGCTCATCGTATACTGTATGGAACATTATATGGGACCAATTATTCTGTATGGAGCAATATATGGGGCTCATTATTCTGTATGGTGCACTATGTGGTGGCCATAATACTGTATGGAGGAATATACTGTCCGGTTTTTGAGCTATTGTAGAATTTAAAATAGATATCAGTCATGTAATGTATGAAGTGAAGTATTTGTCATTGCACTATACTAATAATTCTCTGCCGTATCGGAGCATCATGAATTGTGGTATGTGTTAAAGGGGCCCACTGACACTCTTTCTCCCGGGGCACACAAAAACCTGGAGACAGCCCTACCCCCCACAACTTTAGCCAAATAGTCCCCAGTTTTCAATGCGTAACTATTATTATAAAGTAAATTAAGGTTGACAAGCTTAAGTAATAAGAATTGATGTCGTTGGTATTGAAATGGGCTCTGTAGGTGTGTTTACTGTCCTCCACTCCCTGACGACTTTGTTACCCCATTGACTTGCATTGGGTTTCGTGTTTCAGTTGGACCTCCGACTTTTCCCAATAGTCGGCCGATTTCGATCAACTTGACTTTTGAGAAAGTCGGGTTTCATGAAACCCGACTCGACCCTAAAAATGGCAAAGTCACTCATCTCTACTGGTGACATTATACACAGGAACTCTGTATATAGTGTATAGCATACAGGAAATACAGTGATTATCGGTGACATTATACACAGGAGCTATGTATATCGTATACAGTGTATAGTGTCAGTGTACAGGTAGCATACTGACTCACCAGTTACGTCTCTAGTTGGAGTCCTTCATCTTCACTTTTCATCTTCATCCAGCACACACCGCCATCACTTCTTCCAGCCAGGACTCGTCTCTTCAGAAAATAACACAGTTATCTAGAGCACATTCCCCAATTTTTCCCCAACCTCTGCACTATGCCAGATAAAGAAAAAAAGCGACCATGTTGTCCTGCACAGTAACAAGACCTCTCCTCCCCCACACTAAAAACAGTATCCTCAAAAATAATATCCTTTAATTACCCCCTACAGTAATAATATGCCACATTCGGGGCACCACATGTCCTCTCATTCTAGACCACATGTGTCTTCCCATTCTGCCTCATGTCTCTCTATACTTCCCTCATGTCTCTCCATGTTGCCCCATAGTCATCCATAATAGTATAATGTACCCCATAGTCATATATAGTATAATGCACTCACATAGTAGTATAATGCACCCTCATAGCAGTTTAATGCACCCCCATAGCAGTATAACCACAAACAAAAGGAAAAAAGGGGGACCAGCAATCAAAATTATGAATAATTGTCCAGACCAAGTGGTATTTGCTGCTGGCACACACAATGGACACGTAATTATAAGTATTGGGACAGCCAAATCATTAAAAAGCACAACACACAAAAACACATCGACCATAAATCCCAAGATAAAAGCCTGTATTTTATTATTTGTAGCAGGATAAAAAATTAATGAGTGTAAAGCATCAATGTATACAGGAAAATTCTTTTGTATAAGCTGAAACAAAAGGAGCAATACTATCTAATTTATAGGGGCATACTGATACAGCCAAAAGAGCTAAAAAATAGTGCTAAGAAATACGTATTCCATAAAAAAGTTAAAACCACACTAGTGTGTAGTGCATAAAATATTAATAAACAAACAGCAATATTGTGAATCATACATAAGTGCACATCATATTTGCTAATCTTTAAAGGGAATCTGTCACCCTGCCGGCATTGACATCAGGGGCTTATCTACAGCATGCTGTAGATAAGCCCCCGATGTAACCTGAAAGATAAGAAAAAAAGAATTATATTATACTCACCGGAGGGGGTGGTCTGGTCTGATGGGAGTCGCGGTCCGGTCCGACGCCTCCCATCTTCATACGATGCCGTCCTCTTCTTCCCTTCCTGTAGTGGCTCCGGCACAGGCGCACTGCTCTGACCTGTTGAGGGCAGAGCAGAATACTGCAGTGCGCTGGCGCCAGACCTCTCCCGATGCCTGCACACTGCAAGACTCTGCTCTGCCCTCAACAGGGCAGAGCAGTGCGCCTGCGCTGGAGCCGCTATAGGAAGTTAACAAGAGGACGGCATGGTATGAAGATGGGAGGCGTCGGACCGGACCGTGACACCCATTGGACCGCGACACCCATCGGACAGGACCGCCCCCTCCGGTGAGTATAATATAACGTGTTTTTCTTATATTTCAGGTTACATCGGGGGCTTATCTACAGCATTACAGAATGCTGTAGATAAGCCCCTGATGTCTTTGCAGGCAGCTGATAGGGCAAAAAAAGGGTGACAGATTCCCTTTAGATATACATAAGGTGCATTAAAAATATTAACTAATAAAGTGCAATATTATAATAATAAAAATAATACATTTTATTTTATAGCGCTGACATATTCCGTAGCACTTTACATTTCAGAGTGCAAAATTAACTTCCAATAGGTGTTACTGCATAGGTATGCCGCAAAAACAATGAGGATAATACCAAGAGACACCAAAAGGTGTCAGAGTGTAGATTTCTTGTCTGCAGACCAGGATAAATGAACCGTACAACATACAGTAGAAAAAGTGAGGTAAGTATAAAATGATAACTTACAGTATATACTGACGAAGGCTACGTGCCAAAACACGCGTTGGGGAGGGCGTCTATCCAAGGAGACCAGGAGCAGTATATACTGTAAGTTATCACTTTATACTTACCTCACTTTGCCAATATTTTTTTAGCAACATTAATAAAATATAAAAGGCTATATAAAGAGTATTGGCTCAGCAGGCTTGTATATAACTCACACCATTGTTCCTATGGTACTGTCACTCCATGTAAGTAGATCTCATGACCTTTCAGAGTTACAACAGTAATAAATAATAAATAATAATTTTTATTTCTATAGTGCTGACATATTCCGCAGCACTTTACATTTCAGAGGGGATTTGTACAGACAATAGTCATTACAGCATAACAATAATCACTTAGATCATAACAGATACCAAGAGGAATGAGGGCCCTGCTCGCAAGCTTACAGTCTACGATGAAAGAGGTAGACACGAAAGGTGGGTGGTAACAGTTGCCCTGATTGTATGGGCCAGCCATAATGTTAAGTGTGTAACAGTACAGACACAGAGGGCTAATGGATGCATAAAGCATGTGGGAACATGATGCAGGGAACCTGGTAATGGTAAAACTTTTGGCTGTGCCACACAGGGATAGATTAGGTTAATGTGTTGAGGCGATAGGCCAGTCTGAATAAATGCGTTTTCAGGGCACGCTTAAAATTGTGGGGATTGGGGACTAATCGTATTGACCTGGGAAGTACATTCCAAAGAATTGGCACAGCACGTGTAAAGTCTTGGAGATGGGAGTGGGAGGTTCTGATTATTGAGGATGCTAACCTCAGGTCATCAGCAGAATGGAGGGTGCGGGTAGGGTGGTATACTGAAACAAGGGAGGAGATGTAGGGTGGTGCTGAGCCATGGAGGGCTTTGTGGGTGAGGGTAATAAGTTTATGCTGAATTCTGGAGTGGATGGGTAGCCAGTGTAATGACTGGCACAAGGTAGAGGCATTAGTGTAACGATTGGTGAGGAATATGATCCTGGCTGCAGCATTCAAGACAGATTGGAGAGGGGAGAGTTTGGTAAGAGGGAGACCGATTAGAAGAGAGTTACAATAGTCGAGACGAGAATGAATAAGAGAAACAGTAAGAGCTTTTGCAGAGTCAAAAGTAAGAAATGGTCGAAATCTAGAAATGTTTTTGAGGTGTAGATGACAAGAGCGAGCCAGTGATCGAATGTGGGGGGCAAAGGAAAGCTCGGAGTCAAGTATGACCCCAAGACAGCGGGCATGTTGCTGGGGAGTAATAGTGGAACCACACACAGAAATGGCAATGTCGGGTATAGGTACATTAGTAGAGGGAGGAAACACAAGGAGTTCAGTCTTTGACAGGTTCAGTTTCAGATATAGTGAGGACATGAAGTTAGACACAGCGTTTAGACAATCGCCGGTGATTTCTAGAAAGGCTGGGGTGATGTCAGGAGAAGAAGCATATAATTGGGTGTCATCAGCATAGAGATGGTACTGGAAATGAAATCTACTGATTGTTTGACCAATAGGGGCAGTGTATAAGGAGAAGAGGAGGGGGCCTAGAACCAATCCTTGAGGAACCCCAACAGTAAGGGGAAGGTGAGAGGAGGAGGAACCGGCAAAAGATACAGTAAAGGAGCGGTCAGAGAGATAGGAGGAGAACCAGGATAGAACGGTGTCCTTGAGGCCAATGGAACGGAGCATAGTGAGACGGAGCTGATGATCCACAGTGTCGAATGCTGCAGAGAGATCCAAGAGAATTAGCATGGAGTAATGACCATTTAATTTAGCTGTTAGTAGATCATTAGAGACTTTAGTAAGGGCAGTTTCAGTAGAGTGTAAAGAGCGGAAACTGGATTGGAGAGGGTCGAGAAGAGAGTTATCAAAGAGATAGCGGATAAGACGAGAGAGGACCAGGCGTTCCAGGAGTTTAGAGATGAAGGGAAGATTAGAGACAGGTCTATAGTTAGCGGCACAGTTTTGGTCGAGGGATGGTTTTTTAAGTAGTGGATGTATGATGGCATGCTTAAATGAGGAGGGAAAGATACCAGAAGAGAGAGAGAGGTTAAATATTTTAGTTAGGTGAGGGGTGACAGCAGGGGAAAGGGACTGGAGGAGATGTGATGGAAATGGGTCACTGGTGCAAGTGGTTGGGCGAGAAGATGCAATGAGCCTGCTTACTTCTTCTTCTGTGACTGGTTCAAAATCAGAGAGTAAGCTAGATGCATTGGGGGAGGGAGGACAGTGCATGGTATGAGGTGATTGGGAGATAATTTCCTGTCAAATCTGGTCAATTTTTTCTTTAAAGTAATTGGCCAGATCGTCAGCTCGGAGCTCCGTGGTTGGGGCGCATACTCTTGGGTTGAGTAGAGAATGAAAAGTGTCAAAGATACGTTTCGGGTTATTGGACAGTGAGGTGATGAGGGTGTTGAAATAGGTTTGTTTGGAGAGGTGAAGGGCAGTGTTGTATGTTCTAAGCATAAACTTATAATGGATGAAATCTTCGTGTAGATTGGATTTTCTCCACAGACGTTCGGCGCACCTGGAGCACCGCTGCAGGAAACGTGTTTGCAGGGTGTGCCAGGGTTGTCGCCGTCTGTGTTGTGGTGTTCTATTTATATGGGGTGCAAATTCATCCAGGGCACTTTGAAGTGTTTCATTGTAATGCTTCAATGCAGAATCAGGACATGAGAGGGAGGAGATAGGGGCCAATGATGACTGCAAGTTCTTCATAAGTTTCTGGGTGTTAATGGCCTGTATGTTTCTATAAGTATGGACAGTGGGGGTGACATGAGCAGCCTGGCAGTTCTTGATAGAGAAAGAAAGAAAATTGTGGTCAGAGAGCGAGCGGGAGATGGGAGTTTGCAAAATCATCCACTACACAAAGCCGAGAGAAGACCAAGTCGAGGGAGTTTCCGTCTTCATGCATTGGAGAATTAGTAAGCTGCGAAAGGCCAAACGAGGAGGTTATAGATAAAAGGTGAGTAGCAGATGGGGAGAGGTGAAGAGCAATGGGGATGTTGAAATTTCCAATGATGAGGGTAGGGATGTCACAGGAGAGAAAATGTGGAAGTCAAGTGGCAAAATGATCCAGGAACTGATGGGAGGGGCCGGGAGGACGATACACCACCGCCACCCACATGGAGAAGGGGGTGTAGAGTCTGGCGGCATGGACCTCAAAAGAAGGGAAGACTAGTGAAGGTAATTGAGGGATAACCAGTAGATCTTCAAGTCACAAATGTTTTTGATGGAATATGTTTGGTGCAACAACTCCATTCGTGTCTATGAGTGTTTAGTTGCTAGATTTGTATGCTATTTATAAAGTTAGAACAAAAAAACTCCCAGAGGCTCACACAGGGATAGCACGTGACTGTATTTCCTGTTTTTTTCTGTGTGTATGAGAGAATCAGCCTGCTGTAGATGATGCACAGGTAGAGACACACAAATGATTTATTCCCGATTGTTCCTGAATATAGATGCTCTGTTGTCATACCCTTGTAGAGTATCCTGAATAAATCGCTGCCAACAGTTTTCTACCACTGTTGTGGACAAACTTCAACAACAGCCCAAAGGTATTTTAGTTTGAAAGACCCCATATAACAGCAGTTACAGTATATGACTTATATAGATGGACCTGAATCAGCCCGAGTATTCTGGACCACTGGCTCTGAAATCTGAATAGCCTTCTAAGGGATAGTCTACAGATACAACATCCCCAATAACAACAAAGACTGTGTCATCTAGGTGAGGTCTCAGATTCCTGGTCAGTGACCAACTGATTTGAAGAAGAAAAGACACCACTACGGCAGACAAAGCTTTAAAACAGCAGAAAATACACTACATACTTATTTTTCAGTAGCAATTCATTAAAGTCAGTTTTCAAAGTGACCCCACATTTTATTTTTCATTTGCTCATTTCCTCATGGGAACTGTCTGCTTATATTTTGCTGTAGCTTCTAACTTTGGAAACTTATGAATTTTAATGAGTGCTTGTGCAGTAATCTAGGTCAAACAAGTTAAGGTCTGTCTTTATTATAGACATCATAAGTCTTATTTTATTTTAACTGACAGGCTGAAATTAAATGTAATCCTATGGAATTAGATGTAAAAACGCTAAATCATTTGAGTGAAGCATCTCCATTAGTCATTTCACAGAAAACACGATAACGGATCTCAGTGTTGAATTAAGTTTTTTCAAGCCTAATCTTCAAAATGCACTTACTTGGAAAATATAGAAAATGGAACTTCTTTAAGTAGCACCTTGGTGGAAATGAACATCCTGTCAATATTCATGCTAAATGTCATTTGTATAAATGTGGCTTATTTACATTTGCAATTCTTTAATACATTTAGGCCATATGTCTTGTTATTTATTTGATTTGTCTATCCAACTTTCTGTCTCATAGTTATTTTTAAAGAGAAAAAGAAACAGTCAAATCACAGATATACAGTGGCTTTTTACCTATTTTGTTACATTTAGTGATGGCCCAACCCTGAATGTTTGTGTCTGGTGGGTTTGGCCGAATAGTTAAAGATCAGTTTGGGTAGTAGAACAGTACCTGAACCCGAACCCCATTCACATGATAGAGGACCCGAGTAGCCATTGTTTGCCCCTCTGTCATCTGCATGACCGCATGGCAAACACTGCCTCTGATCTGTGGTAAGATCATTACTGCCAGGTAGAGAGCTGCTGCTCCCACACTCTCAGATGACAGCGTGAGCCCACAGCTGTGACTGGAAGTATGGGAGTATAACAGCGAGAGCAGGCGTTGGCGGACGGGAGTATTCATCAGCAGGCGCCTACGCTATAAATAAACAATTATTTATTTGAAATAATAATTTAAAAAATGATGTGGTTACCCTGTATTTTTCATAACCAGTAAGGCAAAATTGACAGCTGCAGGCTGCAACGCTTAGTTATCTGATTTATAATGGCTAGTTATTGAGAATAGAGGCGTCTTCACGCTTTTTTTAAATTATTTATGTAAATAATTTGCTGCTTTTATAAATTATTTAAATAAATAATTTTAAAAAAGGCGTGAGGTCCCCTCAGTTTTGATAATCAGCCAAGCTAAAGCAGACAGTTGGGTGCTGGTATTCTCAGGCTGTTAAGGGACCATAGATATTGGTCCCCCAACCTAAAAATAGCAGCCGCCCCAGAAAAGGCACTTCTCCATTACTAACCCATGGGCTTGATGTCACCGGACAATATAAAGGTGACATCAACCCCACAAATATGTGGGGTTGATGCCACCCCCCACTTGCCACCGCTACAGAGCAAGTCAAAAAATCCGGCACATCTAATAGATGCACCTTTTCTGGGGCAACTGCGAGCTGCTATTTTTAGCCTGGGTGGCCAATATCCAAGCCCCATACCAGCCTGATTATACCAGCCCCTAGTTGTCTGCTTTAGCTTGACTGGTGGCCAAAAATGGGGGGGACCCCATGCAGTTTTTGTATTATTTATTTAAATAATTAAAAAACACACAGGGACCCCTCTGTTCTTCATAACCAGCCATGATGACATAAAACTGACAGTTGAGGGTTGCAGGTGTTCGGTACATACCCTGAACTTTACTGTTCAGGTTCACCCATCTCTAGTCACTTTACAACCTGTGTTTAAATATTTTTGTAATCCGATTTGTGTGTGATGCATCAGCACTAAATAGTATAAGTGTTAGGAACGGCGGAACGCACTAAATAAAAATATAAATAAAGTGCGTTCGCCGCTCGGGGTCCACCGTGCGGTAGATGGTATAACCGCTGCTAGCTGGTGGCAGAGCAATATGGCGGAGGTGCGCACGGGGTTATCCTTCACCCAGGTGCGCAGAGCAGTCCCTGTTTAGTCACAGAGATGCCACAGAACATAAAGTGCTGAGCCTGTTAGGGTCACAGGAACTCAGAGAAATAACACTCACGGTAAATGGTCACAGGAGTACCCCAAGATGGCGGCACTAAGTCCTTCTAGACCTACCGTGTGTGTCCGTATGTATAGAGTCTCAGCCGCGAACGCTCAAGAGGGCTGCTACTGCAGAGCGGCATGGATAACGCCACTCAACAACACCGCTATGGCGCAAGTGCAATGTCGGACGCTAGCAGCTGTGGCTATGGAGCAATAGCACGCTGGTGCTGGTACTGGCTATAACGCAATCCCTCACACAAGCATATTATCAAAGGGTAGGGGTTTCAAATGAGTCATTCACCAGATCATGCATCCATCCTCATTCACACAGCAGCAAGTATGACTTTACTAGCGCATGGCGGAACAGCCATGCGCGCCTTTTAGAGCAGCCGGGACATTCCAGGAGCTTCCAGACCTCCGAGATGGACCAAGGAGATCTGGAGCGGGACCTGAGCACATGACTCCCGATCTCCAATGGGAGATCGTCTCATGAGCATGCTCAGAAGGCAGATGGAAGAACTTAGCCTCTAGAGAGATTTGCTGCAAGGCAATCTCCTCTGCAATCACTTCTGCAGTAGATAAAGCGCAGTAGACTGCAGAATGTGAGGGTCTGGATTCCTGCATAGTAACCGCAGAAATCTGACTCCTAACAATAAGTTGATGAAATGAAGTGAGAAAAATATAGGCATAAATTACATGTATAGGACCAAATAACTAAAAATTGGCAGGTGCATATGTATTCATTCCTTTTGCTATGAAGCCCATAAAAAATTCTGGCACAAGCAATTACCTTCATAATTCACATAATTTGTGAAAGGAAGTTAACCTCTGTGCAATCTTAGTGTCACATTGTCTGTCATTATATACACACCTTTTCTGAAAGGCCACAGAGGCCACAACAGCATTAAAGGGGTTGTCCGGGCTTTTCACATAATCTCAGTACATATCTGGGCTGCAGAATTATGACAATAAGTAATTTACTTTCTGTTACTAGTTTGCACTGTTTTCTAGATATTCTGAACAGAACGTCCAAGGGGGTGTGTGTTATGGCATTGAAATGAGAACTAGTCGTAACCTCCTACTCTACTCCAAACATGCCCTCTATAGCAACAACCCCACCCTCCATGGCTACAGGCCCTCCCCATCCACATGAAGCAGCCCTCATCACACAGTAACGAATTCTTCCCCTCCAGCAGCCTCATTGCAGAGAGCAGAGAGTTGCTCCTCCCCTAGACTCATGCTGAATAGTTATCTATGGAAAGTGAATCTAGTGAGGAAGGAAAATCTTCCTGTATTCTGGGACACTCCATGATTACAATACATAACTCATTATCAGTAATTCCTTCCCACACTGTCCCAGGCTGCTGGCAGCAGTGAGAACAGACTGTGTGATGGCCAGTGATGGGGGTCTGCAGCTTCTAATCTGCACAGGGGATGGCAGTCACTGATGTAATCTGTTGAGTGACAAAGCCACTGCTGTGTGAATGAGACAGCTCTGTGTCACTGATGTCTTCATACAGCAGCAGATTTGGTGACCTCACCCACTATATCAGCACTCTGGCATATTCTGAGAACAGAGCAAAAAGAGGCCAATCTAATAAGAGACAAAAAGCAAACTGGCACATACAGTAACATAAGAGTGGAAATTCAGTACAGCCCCAGCCGGGGCTGGCTGACCACACAAATGCTGAATAGACAAAACCAAATCAAATAAGAGCAATAGCAGAGAAAACTTAGCTTGAGAAGACAGGAACTGAGCTGGAAACCAAGACCACAGGAGGCAGGAAAAAATCACCAGCATGGGAATAGGTAGTTGGCTGTCTTAAATCCAGTCTGAGACTCCAGATGCCCAATCGTCGTCCTCATTATCAGGTGGCAGGTCTCTGTTAATTAGATCAGCTTCATTACCTCCTGCCACCACCAGAGGGAGCCCGGAAAGAGAACTCACAACTCCTCTATCAGCACAAACAGTTCCCTCACTAGAAACCAGAGGCAGACCAGAAAATGAGTTCACAACAACTAACCAAACAACACCATGAAAATCAAAGAAATCTGCAAAAAAGCAAGGGACAACGTTGTAGAGAAGTACAAGTCATGGTTAGGTTATAAAAAAAATTCCCAATCTCTGATGATTCCCCTGAGCACATCATATCATCATATCCATTATCATAAAATGGAAAGAACATGGTACCACAACAAACCTGTGACCATAGCTAACCCTGAACGAGTGCCCAAACAGAAACTGGAGTATCTTTTTATACAACCACAATGAGCCATTCACTTCATATAAGTAGTGTTTATGGAACAGTGGGCAGAAAAAAAGCCTTTACTTACAAAAAAAATGGTCAGGTTTGTTTTGAGATTGCCAAAAGACATGTGGCGTTCAACTCAAATGTACGCAGGAAGGGCTGTGGTCAGATGAGACCAAAATTGAACTTTTTGGCCACCAAGGTAAACGCTATGTCTGGCACCAAACAAACACAGTTGATCACCCCAAGAACACCATTCCTACAGTGGTGGTAGCATCATCAGGGACAGGGAAATGGTACGAGTCGAGTAGTTGTATATGGTGCGAAATACAGGGATATTCTTAAGCAAAACTTGTTTCAGTCTGTCAGTGATTTGAGGCTGGGACTAGAGTTGAGCGATACCGTCCGATACTTCAAAATATCGGATCGGAATGGATCGGCCGATCTTTAAAAAAAGTATCGGTATCGCCGATGCCGATACCGGAAGTCCCATTCAAGTCTATGAGACTTCCGGTATCGGAATTGGAAAAACCCTTTCCTGCCCTTGTACAGCCTCTCGGGGGTCTGTACGGGCCTTCCGGGGGTTTCTGCCGGCCTGCCGGGGGGCTGTGCCGGCCTGCCGGTGGGCTGTGCGGACTGCCCGGGGTCTGTACCGGCCTGCCGGGGGGCTGTGCCGGCCTGCCAGGGGGCTTTGCACCCTGTGGGGGTCTGTACCGCCCTGCCGGGGGGCTGTGCCGACCTGCCGGGGGGCTGCGCTGATGTCCGGGAGTCCGTGCAGGCATCGTCCGATGGGACTACAAGTCCCATCGGGCGATGCCTGCTACCATGACAGTGATTGACACATTAGCCAATGATGGGACAGTAGTAGTCCCATCATCTGGCTAATGTGTTAAATGTAAAAAAAAAAAAAAAAATACTACATACATACTACATGCATGCTACATACATACTGCATGCTACATACATAGTACATATATACTACATGCATGCTACATACATACCACATATATACTACATGCATGCTACATACATACTACATGCTACATACATACTACATACACACTACATGCATGCTACATACATACTACATGCATGCTACATACATACTACATGCTACATATATACTACATGCATGCTACATACATACTACATGCTACATGCATGCTACATACATACTACATGCATGCTACATACATACTACATGCTACATGCATGCTACATACATACTACATGCATGCTACATACATACTACATACATACTACATGCATGCTACATACAATACATTCATACAATACATACATAGACATACAGTACATATAACATAGAGTAACATACTTACCAATACTTGTCACATTGTTCCCCAAAGCCATTGTCTTTTACGGAATAAATATTATTATATTATATATTATATTATATTATATTCCTGCAGCCCGTAGAGAGCGGCAGCATCAGCTGATGCTGCAGTTCTCTACCCAAGATCGTCGTGGGACACACTCGTGGACTGCTTCGGATCATGGGTGAGTATTTTTGTGGTTTATGTTAATATTTATTCCGTAAAAGACAATGGCTTCGGGGAACAATGTGACAAGTATTGGTAAGTATGTTACTCTATGTTATATGTACTGTATGTCTATGTATGTATTGTATGAATGTATTGTATGTAGCATGCATGTAGTATGTATGTAGTATGTAGTATGTATGTAGCATGCATGTAGTATGTATGTAGCATGCATATAGCATGTAGTATGTATGTAGCATGCATGTAGTATGTATGTAGCATGCATGTAGCATGTAGTATGTATGTAGCATGCATGTAGTATATATGTAGTATGTATGTAGTATATATGTAGCATGTAGTATGTATGTAGCATGCATGTAGTATGTATGTAGCATGGATGTAGTATGTATGTAGTATGTATGTAGCATGTAGTATGTATGTAGCATGCATGTAGTATATATGTAGTATGTATGTAGCATGCATGTAGTATGTATGTAGTATGTATGTAGCATGCATGTAGTATGTATGTAGTATGTATGTAGTATGTAGTATGTATGTAGCATGCATGTAGTATATATGTAGTATGTATGTAGTATATATGTAGCATGTAGTATGTATGTAGCATGCATGTAGTATGTATGTAGTATATATGTGGTATGTATGTAGCATGTAGTATGTAACATGCATGTAGTATATATGTAGTATGTATGTAGCATGCATGTAGTATGTATGTAGTATGTATGTAGCATGTATGTAGCATGTAGTATGTATGTAGCATGCATGTAGTATGTATGTAGTATGTATGTAGTATGTATGTAGCATGTATGTAGCATGTAGTATGTATGTAGCATGCATGTAGTATGTAGTATGTATGTAGCATGTAGTATGTATGTAGCATGTAGTATGTATGTAGCATGCATGTAGTATGTATGTAGTATGTATGTAGCATGTATGTAGCATGTATGTAGCATGTAGTATGTATGTAGCATGCATGTAGTATGTATGTAGTATGTATGTAGCATGCATGTAGTATGCATGTAGTATGTATGTAGCATGCATGTAGTATATATGTGGTATGTATGTAGCATGTAGTATGTATGTAGTATGTATGTAGTATTTTTTTTTTTTTTTTTAAACATTTAACACATTAGCCGGATGATGGGACTACTACTGTCCCATCATTGGCTAATGTGTCAATCACTGTCATGGTAGCAGGCATCGCCCGATGGGACTTGTAGTCCCATCGGACGATGCTTGCACAGACCCCCGGACATCAGCACAGCCCCCCGGCAGACCGGCACAGCCCCCCGGCAGGCCGGTACAGACCCCCACAGGGTGCACAGACCACCAGCAGGCCGGCACAGCCCCCCGGCAGGCCGGTACAGACCCCGGGCAGTCCACACAGCCCCCCGGCAGGCCGGCACAGCCCCCCGGCAGGCCGGCAGAGACCCCCGGAAGGCCCGAAATGACGGCGCATCATGATGCGCACACACCGCGCATCATGATGACGTCATTTCGGCTGTCAATCAACTTTGAACTTCCGATTCCGATGCCGATGCCCGATACTGAAAAAATATCGGATGTCGGTATCGGAATTCCGATACAGCAAGTATCGGCCGATACCCGATACTTGCGGTATCGGAATGCTCAACACTAGCTGGGACACATATTCACCTTCAAACAAGACAATGACCCAAAGCATATTGCTAAAGCGACACTTGAGTGGTTTAAGGGGAAACGTGTAAATGTTTTAGAATGGCCTAGTCAAAGCCCAGATCTTAATCCAATTGAGAATCTATGATCAGACTTGAAGATTGCTGTTCACCAGAGGTCTAACTTGAAGGAGCTGGAGAAGTTTTGCCTTGAAAAATGACCAACAATCCCAGTGGCAAGATATGGAACGCTCATAGAGACTTATCCAAATCAACTTGCAGCTGTAATTGTGCAAAAGGAGGCTCTACAAAGTACTGACTGTCCTATTATTTTGCTTAATAATAAAAAGAAAACAAAATGTTCACAGTTGTAAGCATCTTCTTTACATGAACTTATGCAAACCCTCAAAAAAACAGTTAAATTCCAGGCTGTGAGGTAGCAAAACATGAAAAATACCAAGTGGGTTGAATACTTTCACAAGTCCCCATATCACATTGTGAGTCCTCAATCCCATACAAGTCCCAAAATAGAGTCCTTCACATGATAAGAGCAAAGTTATTCAACCAAAAGTCTACCAGATTTTGCCTGTCGTGTCCTAGTCATAATGAGTCTAAGATTGCAACGTAACCCCTCTGACAATTACTGGATCTTCATGTCATGCATAAGTGATGTTTTATACATCTATGCTGGTTTCACATATTGTGTTTGTGATCAGGACTGGCATTAAGGGCAGGCAGCCCAGGCAGCTGCCTAGGGCCCTGCTCCCCCTGGGGCCCCAAGATAGTGGCACATCACGCAGCCGCTATGGGGCCCATGAGTCAGGGGTACCCGCCTGCTGCCAGCGCCGACTCCCCCCGCCGTATTGAACTATACCAGCATCATAGAAGCTGGTACATTTCAGAGCAATGATGGAGAAGAGAGCATCAGCTGATGCTCCATCTCCCATCATTCCCTGCTCTGCCTCTGACACTGTGGGTGCGTGATGATGTCAGTGAGTAATCACTGTGTGCCAGGCAGAGCAGGCTGACACAGGAGCCGGGAGCAGCATGGGCACGAGGAGAAGGTGAGGAGTATGTTTTTTTAATGTAACAGTAAGTACTGCACTGTGGGGCCATTCTCTGGGAGGGATGCAGGCTGTGCTACATACCATGTGGGGCTGTGCTGTATACCATGTGGAGCTGTGCTGCATACCATGTGGGGCTGTGCTGTATACCATGTGGGGATGTGCTGTATACCATGTGGGGCTGTGTTATATACCATGTGAGCTGTGCTATATATTATGTGGGCTGTGCTATATGCTATGTGGGCTGTGATATATACTATGTGGGCTGTGCTATATACTTTGTGGCTGTGCTCTATACTATGTGGATGTGTTATATACCATGGGGGATACATTATACATTATTGGTTTATGGGTAACACACTGGTGCCAGTCCATTAACACACTGGCGCCAGTCCACTTGAAGAGAGGAAAAAGGTCCAATATTACCAGATGCAGCTGGTGGAAAACAGGCTCTGTGCCGGTGCCTGTTAAAAGAAGCTAGAGCTGATAAATAAAGAGATACACCGCGCTATACTGGGAAATGTAAAAATCCAGTTACTCACTTGATAATGTGTGAAGGATCTCGTGGTTAGAGATGTATAACGGTATCCAAGATTATTCACACTGTCACAGCTGTATGTAACCCCGTTTGGATGCAAAAGCTTCTGGATAAATAATATAGGGTTAAATAGGGATGAGCCTCTTTGTATAGTTATAGAAAGATGGGCTGGACTTATATTAGTGAAGCGGAGTGCAAGTAAGTGCACCAGAACCGTTTCACTAGCGGGCACAAGCTGTCACTGACGCTCATCTACCCTACAGTGACTGTGCTATTAGCAGCTTTACATTTGGGACAACCATTTTGACCCTGCCTGTTTAATCTAGTCTGCAGTAAGTTCAGTATCCATCTGTCATCCAAGCATTTATATACCCCTCTTTTTTTCTGTTTCATTTCAAGTTTATTTTAATCACTATACTCTTGCATTAGAATTTTAAAGTGCAAGCACTCCAAATCTGCCGCCTCCGCAACGGCTGTATTTACTGCAGGATCTTATATTGTTTTGGCATACTCAAGTGAGTAATATAAGTCCAGCCCATCTTTCTATAACACATGCCTCACATGGGCCTTTGATTGACATGCTCCATACGGACAGCACCAACAGACTGCTTCAACACTTCAACAAAACCCATTTTACTAAAGGGTATATACTCTCTATCAAGCACATACAATATCACTCCTAGTTGATTTACCAGCACAGTATGCCTCAAGGTTAGCTGGAAGCACAGCACACACCTGCACTATACTCTAAAGCAGGAATCCACATAAAAAAACATTTCTTGGACTTATAATTAGACTGACGAAGGCCGATTGTAGGCCGAAACGTCCTCCAGGCTGCATACAAATAAAAACTTCATTTATAAAGAATCATTCAGTTGAGTGCCAAGTTACTTTATTAGCCATTTTCTTGACGACGCACTGCAGTGTGTCTTCAAGAACATGGCGACGGAAAGCGCAGACTGCGCAGGCGCCGATTCATATCTGCAGTGGGCGTGTTGTGGTGCCAGACTGGGCACCTGCGCAGTCCTCGCTTTCCACCGCCATGTTCTTGAAGACACACTGCAGTGTCTTCAAGAACATGACGGCGGAAAGCGAGGACCGCGCAGGCGCCCAATGCTGCACCACAACACGCGCAGAACAGGACAGCGCAGGACACGGGGAAGAAAGGTGAGTATAAATGTTTTTTTTTAATCTGTGCAGTTTAATAGGGGTGAGGGGGACCATTCATATCAGGATTGGGGAGTGAGGGGACCATGCATACCAGGATTGGGGGGTGAGGGGACCATGCATACCAGGATTGGGGGGTGAGGGGACCATGCATACCAGGATTGGGGGGTGAGAGGACCATGCATACCAGGATAGGGGGGTGAGGGGACCATGCATGCCAGGATAGGAGGGTGAGGGGACCATGCATATTAGGATAGGGGAGTGAAGGGATCATGCATACCAGGATTGGGGGGTGAGGAGACCATGCATACCAGGATTGGGGGGGTGAGGGGACCATGCATGCCAGGATAAGGATGAGGGGGCCACGCATACCATAATAGGGATGAGAGGGCCGTGCATACCAGGATTGGGGGTGAGGGGACCATACATACCAGGATAGGGATGAGGGGTGCAGCACATACCAGGATGGGAGACCATATACAAATAAAAAAGTCCGCCACCCGGGCGTAGAACGGGTTCATGGCTAGTAAGTACTGTATATATCGGGAAATATAAATGTGTTCAGTCACCCGTATATTGATTCTCCACTACTAATACAGAGAGTCCTCTATAGATCCATCGCAGAATAGGTCAATGAGTTTATATATACATCTGAGGTTTCCTATTCCTATTTTATTATAATTGTGTATCTAATGGTCCCATAGTGATGAGTTAGATTTTGATCATTTGACTAATTAGATCTATCATATTTCCTGATACAAACAAAAGAATACAGCAGCACTCTGTAAGCGCTAAGATGTATGTAAAGATTGAATGAATGAAAATTGAGCTGCATTACTGCTACATTGAATATACTTATAAACATGAAGGTACTTAGTGCATAAATTGGCCAATTCATGGGAGCCCATCAGTCACAACAAGGTTACCTTTCTTTAAAGGGAACCTAATCTAACATCAAGTCAAATTTAAAGGGAAGTTAGGCTCCAGCACCAAATTATTATGCAGTCATAGCAGCTTGCACCTGTTTACACTTAGCTTTATTCTGTTCAGAGTTGTAAGTCACTTTTTTGATACATAATCTACTTGTATCTGAATTAAACAATAACTAAAGTGGAGTTATAATCTGTTCCTAAACTATCTCTCATCACTCCAATGCGTTTCTCTGCTTTTGCGGTTCATCAAGGAGGATATTTATAATAAGGAACCGGCAACATGTCTCGCTGTATCTCATGTGTACAATGACACCTAACTCTTCATCCAGCATCCTATTTATACATTTAGTCACACCTCCTAGGAGATCTTCATGATGTTAACTAGTTTGCAATGACCAAGGGTTGGTGTCATTGACAAACGTGTCATCAGGAAACACTATTTCCATGAAGCGATATTGTTGTGAGTTCATTTTCCCATTCACCATTGAGGTCTGATGAACTCCCTCTTCTGGTGAAGGAAGGTAGTGAGGCTGATTACCAAGCACCTGAGCAGGATGATGATGACTGGGTGACTGGAATTGCTGACTGGATATAAGGCAGCCGACGCCCTTCTGCCTTGCTGGTGATTGCTCTGAGGGATTCTAGGAGACCAGTCTGATTCCTGCTCCTCAAAAGCTAAGTTTTCTGCTCTGCTTTTTGCATTTGTGTTTTGGTTTTGTTTTGCCTTGTTTTTCTGGATTTCTGCCATTCCCTGCTGAGGTGAGCTGATTTCCTTTTTGCTCTGTCTTCAGAAAATACCTGAGTACTGATATAGTCTTTTTGAAGCCTAGCGTCTTCAGGGTTTTTTTCCCTATCAGTCTGTTGGCTCTTGTTTTGATAGGGTTTTGGCGGATTGCAAACAGCAGCTTTTCTATCCTGTCCTATTTAGTTAGCTTGGGCCCCATCATTTGCTCAGCCTGTCTTGCTATCTGTGTGAGTGTTTTTTCATCTTGCTTCACCGTCATTATATGTTGGGGGCTGCCTTTTGCTTTGGGGTCTGCTCTGGGGCAGTTTAGAGTTCCCTTTCTGTCTTTAGGCTATGTAGTTCTCCGGCTGTGATCGAGGGGTCTAGGGCACCGTAGGAACCCCCCACGGCTACTGCTAGTTGTTGTTGATAGGTTCAGGGGTCTGCAATGCGATAGCTGCCAACTTCTCTGGTTTTCTTGACTTAGCTAGTATTTCTGTTTTTGCCTCCTACGGTGACTCATTCATAACACGATATCAAAACACCCTCTATCTTGCTGGTGGTACTACATACTGTATATTACTGCCTCTTCCTCCTGGAAACTTAATACTTGGCATATAACCATATAAATATTGTTCTGGGATGTCAGTTCAGAAATTCTGCATAGATACTGCCAGACCCGGTAGCATAATATCAGTAGGTATGGCTCCGGAATATTAGTTACAGTCAACCTTAGCATTACTATACATTACTGCAGTTGGCTACCTGTCTTTGAAATCATATCATGGGTGTGTATAGAATAAATCTTTCACCCCCATCATAGCAATCCTTTTCAAAAGACTCCACCAACTCAAGTCATTCACAAACCCTAACACATATGAGTATTTAGATACACAATATATGCTGTAACGCTTGAGCGTGGATTGTGGACACACTGTGCCATGGACCTAGAAGAGCATGGAGTGGTGTGGCTAGGCAAAACCTTGAATCTTTGGTAGAGCCGCTGATGGTATGGTTAGACTTGATACTTTTTTTTGTTTGGGTGTGTTGGAACCAGTACTTGGCAACATAATTCCACAGAATACAGAGATACCAAACATCTAAAGTGTTTTTTCAATTTAACTGATTTTTTTTTTTTTTTTAATTTTTGTAAATAAAAAAAGATTGGTTTGTGTCACCACTTTTTCAGACCCATAACATTTTTATTTTTCAGTCTTTAGGAACTGTATAGGTGCCTATTTTTTGCAATGTGAGCTGTAATTTTTATTGGTATGATTTTGGAATATGTGCAATATTTTAATTTCTTTTATTGTTTTTTTATGTGATGTTTAACATCTGGGTTAAAAAATATGTACATTTTGGTAGATCGAACAGATGCAATTATGCCAAATTTGCAATTTTAAATTTCTTTATTTTTGAATGGGAAAGAAGGGTGATTTAAAACATTAGCTTTTTTTTCAATTTTAAGTATTTTACATATTTTAAGCTCCCCTCGGGTTCTTGAACCTCTAATTGCTTGTTCATCACAATGAACTGCATTAGATCAGTATAGCTATAGCATTTCAGTATCTAATGAAACTAGATCCACTAGGAAGCCTAGCTATGGGCAACCTATCAGCACTCCACAACTGAGTGGCAGGGGGCAATGCACACTCAGGCGAATTTGCGCCCCCTTTCAGCTGGGATAAACTACTTTAATTTCTGCTTTTGATCTAGTTCCATACACTTGTATCTGATGTGTTGTGTCAGAAAATAACAGCAGCATCAGGTTAAGCAGCAATGAACAGAGTTAGCTCTGTTAATTGCTTCTTAAAGGAAGGGGCCAGCTGTATAACAAAGTCTGCACCAGACATGTATGGAACAATCTCAGCTTCTTGAGTCTATGCCATGAACCTACCACACCCATATAGTACATGTGCGTCAAATGTCAAGAAGGGGTTAAGCAAAAACTACACCAAAGCACCCCACTAATGTGTACAAATGTCTCTTGATCCCAAATAATGGGAGAAATAAAGGTCAGGCATTTTAGATTTTCACATGCTTGATCATTTTTCCATGTTGGAGATAAGATGCTGCCTGAATATCTGTAAATTTACCCTAATAAATATTTAACTGACTGCAATTTAATCAGCATGAGACTCATTTAGAAATAAGACTTTTTATTGCCTAACACTTTCATGTCAGAATCAAATATTTGATACGGCAAACTCATTCAATGTATTGTAAATGTAAATTTTAGCTATTTCTTACAAGCTTTTCTATAGCATGAAATTTTAATCATATTTTATATGAATATGTTTGCAGTTTTAAATTAACTAATCAAAATGAAATAAGTTAAATGCCAAAGATACTAATTTGATCTTAACTGGCAATGGCACAAATAACTATCTGTGAATAAGAGCGAATAATAATTAAGACTTGCATGACAGGCAGATAATTGCAGATAAATGCCCAGAAAATGGATGAAATCCAGGGCACCTTAGGTAAGCAACACCTAATCTAGTCAGGATCATTACAATAGGCCACCGGTGCACAACATTTTTTGGACCAATGGCCACATTGTAACACTGGAATATTCCCAATGGCCGCAAAAAAAAAATTTAATAAAAGGGGTACTTACATGAATGCATCACCAGAACCACAATCAGTGTATAAATACATCACCAGAACCAAGTTTTGAAATGTTTTGAAAGAGTTTTAGAGGATATTTTGGAGAGTTTGTGCTCAGTTGCTGCTCCAAAAACTCAGTTTGAACTCTCACTTAAAACATGAATCCAACACCCGAGTCACTCAGTATATGAAGCCAGCACCAAAACCGCAGTCAGCACATAAGTCCACCACCAAAAGCAATGTCAGTACATGAATGCATTACCATAATCATAGTCAGTACATAAAAACATCATCAGAACCACCGTCAGTATATGGATACAGCACGAGAACCATCATTAGTACATGAATGTAGCACCAAGCTTTGGGCAGTGGTCAATTACTACTGTAGGTCAGGTCAGTCCCTACCAAATACTCATGTATTGCATGCACCTGTAACTCCCAGTATGTCCTTAGTATTGGTAAGAAGGGAGCTGTAACCAACAGTCATCAGACTGTGAGCATTATGGAAACTGCTACTTTGTCCTTCCTTACCAACTATGGCCCCCTCATTGTCCTCCTCAAGCCGACACCATACTCCTCTGCCACTGTCCCAGAACTCAGGTGTACAAATGGTTTTATGACTGAAAAATACAAATACAATTAAGTACAAAAAGAAGGGTACCAGTTCTCGACATGATGTGCAGATCTGCAAAAAGCCAACATGTGCAAGAGCAAACATCTAGAGAATGACAATTTTTTTGTAAACATTGTAAGCAACATGCATAAGTCAATATTATAATGTCAGGAGTACAATGTAACAGGACAACTGCTAAAAAGCTTTTCTGCTTTTTTTGGGAGGTGAGATAAACAAAACCAACAATTTTGGCATTGTACTTTTATTTATTTATGTATTTAGTTTTACAATGTTCATCTTGCAGGTTAAAAAATGTATACGGTATTTTCATAATTTGGGTTATTACTAGAGTGAGCACTAAAATGCTCTAGTGCTCATTGCTCGAACCAAGCAATTCCCAATAATTGAATGCATTTTCGAGTAACGAGAATAATGGGAATCAATGGGATATCCAAGCTTTTTTCCAGCAGTCCCTACAAAGAGGTCTGGGGGGCAGTGGATATGTTGAAATAGATGGGAAAAGTGGTGAATGAAAGGAGAACAGCATGGGGAAGACCTCTGTAAGAATCTCTGACATCCAGATCGCTGCTGAGAACACTGGTGTCACACTTTTACGCCAGTGACAGTAAAACATTTGAAACCAACTAGAAATTGCATGTTAATTAAATATTAAGAAACACATTTTCCTGTATAATGACTTGCATATAAGGCAAAATGAAAAAAGTATTTTAAAAAAATATAATTTAAGTAAATAAAAATTGTTTTTTAGGAAGCAAGAACTGCCAAAAATTAGGGACTCAGAGGGACTCAGATACACCCTTTATTAGACATAAAGGAGGGCCTTGTGCACATTCTATTCAGATTGTCATTAGTGATTGGCAAACCCCTGGATCTTTTAGTCCGGCAGGTTCAGCCAAACAGTTAAAAAAAAGTTCAGTTTGAGTACCAGAACAGTACCCAAACCCCATTCACATGAAAGAGGGACCCAAAAATCCAGTGTTTGCATGTGCATGACAGCACATCAAACTCTACCTCTGATTGGCGGTAAGATTATTAAAAAAGAAAAACTGAAATATCACATGGTCATAAGTATTCAGACCCTTTGTTCAGACACTCATGTTTAAGTCACGTGCTGTCCATTTCCTTGTGATCCTCCTTGAGATGGTTCTACTCCTTCATTGGATTCCAGCTGTGTTTAATTAAACTGATTGGACTTGATTTTTAAAGGCACAAACCTGTCTATACAGTATCTGGTGTGCATCCACCTTGTTCTGGCAAGCTGAACTTCAAGTACTAGGTGAGCTGGCTTTCTCTTTACTAACTGCTCATCACCTGCCCAATACCATCCCAACAGTGAAACATGGTGGTGGCAGCATCATGCTATGGCGGTGTTTTTTAGCTGCAGGGGCAGGACAACTGGTTGCAATTGAAGCAAATATGAATGTGGCCAAGTACAGAGATATCCTGGATGAAAACCTCTTCCAGAGTGCTCTGGACCTCAGACTTGGCCGAAGGTTCACCTTACAACAAGACAATGACCCTAAGCACACATCTAAATTAACAAAGGAGTGGCTTCAGAACAATTCTGTGACCATTCTTGACTGGCCCAGCCAGAGCCATGACTTAAACCCAATTGAGTATCTCTGGAGAGACCTTAAAATGGTTGCCCACTAGCGTTCACCATCCAACATGATGGAACTGGAGAGGATCTGCAAGGAAGAATGGCAGAGGATCCCCATATTCAGGTGTGAAAAACTTGTTGCAACATTCCCAAAAAGACTCATAGCTGTACTAGCTCAAAAGGGTGCTTCTACTCAATACTGAGCAAAGAGTCTGAATACTTATGACCATGTGATATTTCAGTTTTTCTTTTTTAGTAAATTTGCAAAAATTTCTACATTTCTGTTTTCTTTTCAGTCAAGATGGGGTGCAGTATACACTAATGAGAAAAAAAGACCTTTTTTGACTTTACCAAATGGCTGCAATGAAACAAAGAGTGAAAAATTTAAAGGGGTCTGAAAACTTTCCGTACCCACTGTAACTGTGTTTGTTATTTGAAATAAAAAGTAAAAGTGTTTTTTTTATTTCAAATAAAGTACTTTATCCTGGCTGTGTATTTATTTACAATTTAACTATGGGATTAGTAATGAATCGATTACCAACTTTTGGGCTTGATGTCACTGGACAATACAAAAGTGACATCAGCCCTGCAAATATGAACCCCACTTGTCATTGCCACAGGGCAAGTGGGAAGAGCCAGACAAAGTACCAGAATTGGCGGATCTAATAGATGCACCTTTTCTGGGCTGGCTGCGGGCTGCTATTTTTAGGCTGGGTGGGAATATCCATTTCCCCTTACCAGCCTGAGAATACCAGCCTCCAGCTGTCTGCTTTAGCTTGGCTGGTTGTAAAAAATGGGGGGCCTCATGACTTTTTTAAAATTATTTATTTAAAATTTTTTAAAAAATGGCATGAGGAACCCTCTATTCTTGATAACCAGCCTAGCTAAAGCTAACAGTTGAGGGTTGCTGCCCACAGCTGTCTGTTTTGGCTGGCTGGTTATCAAACATACAGAGGAACCCACGTCATTTTTTATTATTATTTAGCTATTTATAGAGCTGAAGCCGGCTGCTGAATACTTCCATCAGCTGCCACCTGCCCTCGCTGTTATTAGCATCAGCAGGTGTAGGCTGATGGGAGTAGTAGTCCCATCAGCCGATGCCTGTGACCTGAGGTGAATTTTTTACCTCCGGTCACGGCTGCGGGCTCTTGCTGTCATTTGACAGCATGGGAACTGCAGCGCTCTGACCAGTGGTAATGATATTTCTGCCGATCATAGCCACTGGTGTTTCTCGCACTCTCATTCCAATGACAGCTCCAGAGACTCCTGATCTTTGGGGGGGTGAAAGAGTAACAGGGCTATGCTCGAACCGTAGGTGTTAGGGTTTGCCCATCTCTATCTGTCATGTATTGGTACTTCTAGACTCCAAACATTACAAGCAGGGTTACCCTTTAAAGTACCAACTATATTGCCTCATTCAACTATTGTAAGAAAAGTGTAATTGTGGTAGTCTTGCACTCATAAAATCTTTGCACAGAGTGCAAAACCAAGAAAAAATTGTGTATAGGGTAATCCACAGAACCTAGAAGGCAATTGTTATTGTTAACAATCCTCATTGTTATCCAATCTGCACAGAACAGATGAGATTAGATCAGGCTGGGCAGTATCTCCCTGTCTCATATCTTCTTCCCTGTATCCACCTGGTCTGCATGCAAATCTTCATGTTTAATTGTCAGTAGTGACTGTTTAAGCAGGCATAGAAGTGGAATTATTGCCCTGATTATGGTGTCTTCGTCGCTTATCATCTTTGTGGAGTCCTCAAAGTCTTGGAGAACCGTACAAATGTCAGACATCCATGCCCACTCTTCAGTTATGTGCTAAGGTTTACTAGAACACCGACGGACATGTTGGAGCTGGTATTGCACAACGGGACTCTACTAGTCACAAAGCCTTGCTAGCATGTGCAGTGTATAGTTGTAGCACCATGGGCATGTTGCACACCAGTTGGTGAGCTGGCACTTGCATGTGGTTTCACAGCAGTGTCGGATCGGCAGCAGCTGTAGTTGAGTTGACTTGCAGAAATGGTCACTGATGCGGCGTAGCTTTACTGGAAGTTCTGGCAAATGTGGGTAAGCTTTCAGAAACCGCTGAACTACCAAGTTGAGAGCATGTGCCAAGCACCGTACGTGTGTGAGCTTGCCAAGCATCAGAGTTGTCAACAAGTTACATGGAAAAAAACACATCTTTCTTGTCTGTTATTTCTTTAAGTAACTGCCGTGTTGTGCGGTTTGTCTCCCAGACAAATTTGCTTCAGCAAAGCCTGTTGCCATTTCACTGAGGCAGTATTGCATAGTTTACAGCTTCTGGCTGATGTGGACGACATGCTCTGAGATAGCACATCGGAGATGGAGGATGAGGAGGAGCAGGAGCGGGTGCAGGGACTGCTGTAGGAGGTGGAGGAAACTCTGATCGAAGTAGGGCCAAGAAATCATCGGTGCCGGTAGCACATGTGCCATGCCAGGGGGTGACTCGTCTCCAGCCTCCACAATGTTCACCCAGTGTGCCATCAGGTGAGTGTAACATCCCTTCCCACAAGCAACTGTCCACATGTCAGTCATTAAGTGTACAATGCCAGAAAGTAGGTTGGTAAGGCATGGGTGATGTTCCTGGACACATGCTGATACAAGGCAGGGACGCCACACTGGGAGAAAAAGTGGTGACTGAGGACCAAGTACTAAATGATGGTTACTGCCATGAGTCCACGGAAATCCTCCGTGTCAAGAAACTGAAATGTCAACATTTACATGGCAAGCAGCTGAACGCTGTGCTGGTATAAGGATTTGGAATTGCCTGATGTTGGTAAGTCGCAATGTGCAAGGATAAGTGCAAGGCAGGAGGCATCTTCCCAGGTTGGGTCAGTGACTTTGTCGTCCACCACCTCGTCCTCCACCCCCATACACTGGTCCGTCCAGTGCCCCCAACACATAGAAATGAGCAACAGGCTCCGGTGCTACCTGCATCATTGCCTGCTCCTGCATATGGTGGAGAACCCAAAGCACAGTACGCTTTCTCAGGAGTGATAGTAGCCCTGTTTGAGCCACTTCCAGGAGCCTCTCTCTCATGCTGTGATGGTTTTTGGTAGGTAAGCAGGACCTCAAACTATCCCTGTCCTGGTGGTACCTGTTGTGTCGAGACCTTAGACCATAGGTTGGACAGCCCAAAAGACAGACCCTGCAGCTATCTCACAAGGTTAACGACAGGATCCATGTCAGGATCCAGAAAAATGTGGGACCTTTGAAAATGTCATGCTGTGACGGTCTTCGGAAAGGAAGGGGGGGCCTCAAACTGTCCCTGGAACTGAAACCTTAACTATCCCTGCCCCGGGGGTACTCTTGAAGGTAGAGAGGCCCATGTCTCTGACCTTACTATTCTCCTGTTAATGGCCTAAGTTGCCCCTCCCCGAGAGGCCTGGGACAAATATGTTAGTGTATAATCACGTAAGACAAACAGGGATAACAACAAGCAACTTACATATAAAAGCACTCACTGAGGGTAGCGAGATATATAGGAATGGATGGGCAGGTACTAACCAAATGGGAATAGGAATAAAGAGGAAGGCATACACCCAAAATGGCATGCAGCAATCTCCAGTAGCAACATGATCACCAATACAGCACAGCGTCTTCATGGAGCAAAGAAGCAAAGCTTTCACTTGCAAAACAGAGAGGGTCTGGCCAGGTTTTATAGGAAGAGATAACGACCACGTCAGAAGCAGCTGAAATGAAGCTGTATGTTTCTGACAGCACAGAAAGGGTTGTTAAACTCAGCACCAAAGGAAACCAAATTGATTTGGTGTACCGGTATCCATGGCCACATTCCTATTTAAACTCCCGAGACATGGCACAAAACACTTCCCCTTTTAAAAAAGCTGCCATGCGAAATGCACGTCAAGGGGTCAGCAGGGAGACGAGTGGACATTGCCATCCTAAATGGGTAAGATGGGTTGATATCTTTGTGACTTAAGAGCCTGGTATACGTTTATTGATTGGTCACCACTCACCAGCTCTCTCTAGGCTTGTACATTATTGCCATTAGTTGCATGTACTTTAATATATTTTTCCACTTACCCCTGGTTATTTATGTGCCCACTTTCTCCTTGCTGTACCAGTATGTCTCCTCAATTTTTCTCCTTTCAGTGCCATTTTGTATGATATAGTTTGCTATTTTTATATGATATTTGATTAATAAAAATACATTGTGTTTTTAGTGTTTTATACCTTTGGTGGTGTTTTTGCACTCCATTTTCTCTGTGTGCATACTTTTGGAAGTATTCCACATTTTCACTATGTAATATGGTGAACATATATAGGGAGTGAGGTGTTTCCCTCTCTTGGCCGTTGTGACATAACTTGCTTATTTGACTCTTGTTTAAAATATGTGGGGTTAATATGTGGTCTGGTCATGGTGTGATGGTATTTGTTCCTTGTATGTTTCATTATTTGGTCACTATGTGGTGGTAATATGTGGTCCAGCCATGGTGTTATTATATTTAACCCTTGTATGTGGTATTATTGGTCATTTTAAAAAATGTATGTGACACATTCCCTTTGAGAAAAATAAATAAGAATGTACCTAAATGAGTATAGGATATTTTAAGAAATATTTAATAGATTAGAGTAGGGCCCTGCCAAAAAAGGCTTAAAAATCTTTCGTCCAAAACAAAAGCTGCTGGCTATGTATGTGATCTGGTGTTCGATGGGAAATTTTAATCCAATGTTAATTGGTGAGGACGTGGTGCAGAAGTGGAGTTTTTCCAATAGAGGGAGTATGAGACTGTGGAGGGTTTGAGGGGTCGAGGTGGAGATGGATTGGAGCCTAGGCAGAGTCTCAAGGGGGCCTGAAAATGTTGCCAATATGGGGCCCTGAAATTGATAGTGGCAGCCCTGGTGTCATGTCAACCTGGGAGATCTGGTGGTAGATCACTGTGTATTGTGAATCGCAGATCTTTCATTTAGATCTTTCACAGAAGATCCAAAACGAGGTTCATTCATAACTTTACTGAAGGCAGAATTAATATCATATTGATTATACCCTCTATCCAGAACTATTAAATCGATCCCCATAGGGAATTGAAAAGAATCAACAGATTGTGTTCTAATCGTGATTCCTTTATGAGGGAAGGTAAAATTGTTTGCCAACGCCTTCTGGATAGAGGGTATAATCAATATGATATTAATTCTGCCTTCAGTAAAGTTATGAATGAACCTCATTTTGGATCTTCTGCTAATAAATTGTCTTTGTCCAACAGGCATCCTCGGATAGTTTTTTCAACTCCTTACAGCCCTCAGTTTAATTGTATTAAAAACGTTGTTAAAAAATATTTACCCATTGTCAACCAAGATGATAAATTGCGTCAAATTGTATGTGTCAGCTGTAATTTTGTTGCTAGGAGAGGATACAGTTTGGGCAATGCGTTGTCACCGAGTCTTTTGAAACGCCAATCTTCTTCTGAAACGTGGTTATCGACAAAAGGATTTTTTAAGTGTGCTAATAATCGATGTAATGTCTGCACCTTTGCTATTGATAAAACCAAATCTGTTAATTCTTTTTCAGGTTTTTCTTTCTGTCATTACTTTCTTAAATTGTGATACAAAATATGCGATATATTGCATTTGTTTTGTGCCATGTGCACTGCAAGAAAGATTAAAAAACGCATTGCTGAGCACATTACCAACATACACAATAAAAATGCGTCTTATTCAGGCGCATTTAAGCGTTTTGTTAATGTGCACCATGGAGATGTTACTAATTTTTCCTTTTATGCTTTTGAAAAGATTCGCAATCCCCTACGGGGTGGTAATAAACAGAAAATGTTAGCTACAAAAGAGGCATACTGGATCCTGAAACTGGACACACGTTTCCCAAAAGGAATTAACTCAAGAAATGATTTGTTTTACATTTATTGAAGCTGTTTCTCAAAGTGTTGTGTTTTTCACATGCTCATGCATATTCTAGTAATTGTTAATTGGTTCTGATTGGTTGCTTGTTTTTTTTTATTGTGACCATTGTTTTACTTGTGTATCCTATGACTAAGGGTGCGCTTTTTGCACCTGAAACGCGTCAGCTTATGTATGGCTTTTAATCATGGCTTGACTGCCAAATAAAGTTTTTTATTTTCAATTTTTGGTGTACCACATCTTCCCTTTGTTTCATCCTAAGATAAGCCTGATAAAAATCTATAGTGGGCAGTGGAATTTGAATGCTGATTGCGATATACATTTCCAGTGCTGGTCGGCAACTGGTTAAAGAAGTAATAATTTAAAGTGACAGGATCATTGTAATAAAACATATTTCTTATATTCTCATTATTTAATATTACAGTAAGATGCAGTGGTTTGAAGAATCTTGGTATGGCTTGAGGAATACATGCTCAAGTATACTTAAACAGACTTTAAGTGAATGTCTTTATTTTTAGTCCTATCAGTATATTGTTTGTATGGTTTACAGCAGTTTACAGCATATACTTAAACTGTCCATAAGGATACTAAAATAGCATGCATGACAAACAATTTAGCCAATATGCTGCATCCTTGCTATTTAAGTTGTCTAACTGTTCACATTGTTTTGTGTAATGGATGCCTTCGAGAAGCAACATATGTTGATTTTACAATCCTATGCCATAAATAATGCCATCCATCCCCCTAGTTAAATTTGCTCTAGAGGTTATTAAAAATGCAGCTGGCATTGCAAATGTAAGCTTTAAAATACATGTTCAGTTTATGTTAATATTCTAAGATAGGTAATTTACATATTATTCTAGTTTCCAAACAACTATAGTTTCAAGGAGGAAAAAATGAATTTAAGTAAAAGTAAGATTCAGACCTTCTAGTCCAGTAATGCAAAACCTTGCACTGTAATGGGCGACTATTAGAGTCTTGCTATCAATTCCCTTTTCTTCTATTTATACTAATGACCTTGACTAAAAATGGTAGAAAAATTCACCCATCCTATAATTTTTTTCCAGGATGCTGGCACATTTCATAGTGCAGAGAGAAAAGTTGAAGTTAATTGTGCAAAAGATGCAAAAAAAACTAAACAAAACATATATATACTGTATATATATATATATATATATATATATAAATCCCCTCCCCAAAATCTAACACTTTTCACGTGATCAAATGAGGTGTGTAGTGCCAGAGGCGATGAAACAATGGTCACTAATTACATTCCAACAGAAAGAGAAATGTTCCTTCAGCTCAACACATCTTGTGCATAGCCCCTTTTCTCCCTCAGTACTTATAGAATAGTGTCCGCCTCCAGTAGGCATATAGTCCCAAAAATGATGCACAGCAGAGCTCACATTTGCTCTGTCAGCACCAAGTCTATGGCCTTGTTGGTGCATACGTCCAAATCCCGTTTTGCGGCGGTTCGGGCGTAAGCCCCGACGGGGCCACTGAACTCAATGTGAAAACTCCCTAACTTATCCAAATCCCTACACAATGTTCTGTAAAAATGTAAGTGATAATTATTAACGCATAAGCAGTGCATTCAAAAGATTACAAAGCTAGAAGGGAGAAAATTAAAAAATGCTTTTGGGTTGATGTATTTGAGACCTTGCTCTCTTTACATATATCCCATGGCTATGAATCAGAAACATTTCAGCCTAAAGATTTTTCTTTTCTTTATGCTAACTTTGTAATGTTTTTAATGCACTGCATATGAAGAAATAAAGATCAACTAATGTTTTATGGAACTTTGTGCTGACATTTTGGATGAATTATAAATGGTCAGTATTTTACA
Organism: Dendrobates tinctorius; assembly: GCF_039654945.1. Lineage (NCBI taxonomy): Eukaryota > Metazoa > Chordata > Amphibia > Anura > Dendrobatidae > Dendrobates > Dendrobates tinctorius. The sequence continues at coordinate 62,142,401 of NW_027361679.1, forward strand.
AGGATTATCAATTTTTGATATATTTTTAGATTGTAGAAGCTTATGGGGGTCAGGCTTACTTCAGGCTTTCCAATGTGGAAGTCATAGTGAGTCCTCCCATGTGTAAACCACTTAAAACAGTAATTAAGTGTGCTGTTTTCAAAGGGGTGAAGCATTACGGCACACACACATAAAATCCACTTCCTTGATGGCAACTTTCTGAAGCTGTGCTGCTTACAAGGAACTTCCTCCAGGATCATAATGAGAATGCAGTGCTATAAACATTTCTGTTATAGAATATGTAGTAAAAAGATAAATCCAAGCTTCAAAAAGTTAGAAATGTAGCACAAGCATGGCAGGGTCATGCTGTACACACTTAGCGCTTAGGTTTACATAGAGTTGCCAGCAGGAGCCAACATGCCTCATAGGTTCAATCTTCTCAATAAAAGACAAAAGTAACAATGCTTAGTGCAAATTAAAATTGAGCAATATCATTGAAATATTTTTGTTCTTAGAATCCATGAAGCGGAATTTGGACAGTCCTAATACACTTTAGCTTATAAGTATATTCTGAAAAAATGACAAAATTGTTAACATCTTAAAACGCTGTAGGTTTGGAAATTCTTTTCTCCAGCTGATCTACAGTAAAACAATTATGTTTCTGTTTCTTGAAAGTTTCCTCTTCATTTCCAGTGAGATTTTTGCTTTGAGCATTAGATTTTTTATTCTCCCTATCAATTTCAACAATTCCAATTTGCCTGATCCTTTCAATAACTTTTTTTTATTTTTACCAAACAGATAAAGAGTCAGTCCCGTATTACCCTGAATCAGAGCACCAAAAGAAAGGTATGTGAAAATTACTTTCTACTAACACAAATGGATTTTTATCTGTTAAGCTAGATTCACACATCCACTTCAGCGCACCATCAGAAAGAAATGGAACAATATTTTTCTCAGAAATCATCATCGTTGAATCCTAGTTGCTCCCGTTTTTTATTTGCATCCGTTTTTTTCACTGACGCAGGTAGACTGTTTTCATCCATTGATTTAAAAAAAATAGATCAGTTAAAATAGATGAAACGCAGATGGAACTCTGAAGTACAAAGTATGACTTCAGTATGTCATCTGTTTTACACGGATCCCCATAGACTTTAGGCCGGCGTCACACTAGAGAGGAATACGGACAAGTGAGAGGCGTTAAAAAAATGCATTGCACACGGACCAATGATTCTCTATGGGGTAGCTCCCATAAACCGTATTTTTCTTGCGTATATTTTACAGTGCATGCCAATCGCAGCATGCTGCGATTCTCAGCGTACTACGGCCGTAGTACGCCAATGCAAGTCTATGGGTGCGCTAAAAATATGCATTACACACGGACCACACGTGTGACTTGCGAGAAATACGCACCCGCTGTCTTTTAGAAAAGCCAGCAATTCAGTGCGCGATACAGAAAAATCACACTGACAGGTTTAATAAAGAAACAAAAGAATAGATATATACACATAGAATACATATATATATATACACATGTCATTGACACACACACACATATATATATATTTATATTTCACAGAGTTCTACATAGTAGAATAGCCGCTAATTCAATTGCCGGCTTCTGTCAAATCAGTCCTCAATCCGACATGAAATGACACATGGTTTACATATAGTAAACTATTTCATTTCATGTTTTTTTTATATGTCCCTGACTAATAATTAGATGAGGGTTTGTGTGCAAAATTTGGGATGACTAGGTGTTAATTTAAGGGGTTAATTCGTTGTAAAAAAATGGGTGGGCTCCCGTTGTAATTTGTCAACCAGAGAGGGAAAGCAGGTGAGTAAGGGCAGATTTTAATAGCCATGAGAGGGACCATTGTTGTTGGCCCCCCGGCTACAAACATCTGCCCCCAGACACCCCAGAAATGGCGCATCTATAAGATGTGCCAATTCTGGCACTTATCCTCTCTATTCCCATTGCCCTGTAGCGGTGGCGAATGGGTTAATATAACAAAGGGTTAATGTCACCATTCGATCGTAAGGTGACATTAAGCCGATTAATAATGGAGAGGTGTCAATAAGACACCGATCCATTATTAACCCTATACTAAGAAAGGGTTAAAAACCACACACAGACATTAATTAAAAAGTCTTTTAATGAAATAAAGACACTAAGTTTTTGACAAATTTTTATTAGTCTGGTAATCCAAAATAAAACCATGACCTGCAATAAAAATAACATAAAAAATCACCAATATCCTTATCTCTCCGCCGTTCAGTCATGTCCCATGCTGCAATCCATCAGAAGGGGTTAAATAGTTTACAATGAGGACCGGTGCTAATGCGACCAGCCTCACTGTAATCTACTACAAAATGAATTGATTCAGCTTTGCGCAGCCTCAATGGCTGCCTATAGACGAACTAATTACCGTGGGAAAGTTTCTGACTTTTTTCCCACTGTCATTAGTTCATTCACAGATCAGCCGGGGACTCCCCGCAGCCTCAGTGACGTCAGCAGGAGTCCCCGGCTGATCTGTGAGTGAACTAATGACCGTGGAAAAAAAGTCAGAAACTTATCTAATTATTAGTCAGGGACATATAAAAAAAAACATGAAATGAAATGGTTTTCTGTATGTAAACCATCTGTCATTTCATTTCGGGTTGGGGAATGATTTGACTGAAGCCGGCAATTGAATTAGCGGCTATTCTGCTATGAAGAACTCTGTGAAATATAAATATATAAATATATGTGTCTCTCAATGACATATATATATATGTATTCTGTGTGTCTAGATCTATTCTTTCATTTCGATTTAAAAACCTGTCATTGGGCTCCATTATATGTCCGTTTTGCAAGCCTGCGAGAAAAAAACGGTATACGGATGCCATACGGGTTACATACGGATGCTTACATGAGAAAAATAGGCAACCACACCCTGACAACGGATGACATACGGTTCACTATTTAGGGACCATTTATGCGTATTACGGACGTAAAATACGGTCCGTATTTTTCTACCTTGTGTGTGACTCCAGCCTAAGACATGCTCTGAGTCTCTTGGACTGGACTCATGGGTCCGTTTTTAAAATGAATATGTGTATGGATCAATGAAACTCTGTGGTCCGTTTTGTGTCTGGCAATTAAACAGACAACACTAACCCGTGCCACACAGATGTGTGAATGTAGCCTAATTTGCATGTCAAATAGCAAAGGCTCCTTTTGCTAGTAAAGAGATGTGTGATGCCAAAAATTGTGGATTTTTTAATCTTAAAGGGGTTTTCTTTGCTTTTACTGAAATGTACGCTAACTCGGGGCTATTGTATGTTTATGGAGTAAATTATGCTAGTGACATAACATGATGAATTTTACGGATAGGCGCAATCACATCCTGTCCTGCCCATGCTACACCCATATTGGCACAAGACTGGCGCATAAACGCCAACAGTCACAATATAATTGTGCAACTGCTGAGTTGCACAAAAATAATGCCAGGTTTCTTTTCCTTAACCATGAGCTGTTTTACTAACACATAGGCTTAGAGTGATATCTCTGGTTTATCCAGCATGTCTGAATAGAAGAGGCCATCAACATGCTGTTAACTTTACATTGTATAAACCTCAAAACAATCTACTGTCTATCAAATATGGGATAAGTGACAGCATAAGAAATAACACATCAAAGACACATTATAGTGTGTTAGGCGTCCGGTTTCTTCCTCTGCACAGGTGGAATCCCGAGCCTTGCCTTCTGCGATCTCCCATTCATTCCCGGCCACAGAGGAAGCTGCTCAGCAGAGACATCAATTTGGTGCTTTGCTCAGCCTGGTGTTGTTGACTTAGTTGCTGCTGCCACCCCTGGTTCAGCCTTAGCCACAATCCACAATAGCCAGCAAGGAGCAGCTCCTGGGACTAAGTCCTTCTTTCGGTCTACTGAGCATGCCCGTGGGACGACCTCTCATTGGAGGTCGGAGGTCACATGCTCAGGTCCTGTTGATGCACCGATTGGTTCACTAGGAAGGTCCCGGAAGACTGCAGCTATAAAAGGTTTGCATGGCCGCCTGGCCATGTGCTATTATAGGAAATAATTACATACCATGTGGAGTGAGTGTTGCATGCATAAGATATATATATATATATATATAAACTGGAGCAGTGGGTAGCAACTAACAAAATGGTTTTTAACCCCTTAACCCCCAAGGGTGGTTTGCACTTTCATGACCAGGCCAATTTTTACAATTCTGACCACTGTCTCTTTATGAGGTAATAACTCTGAAACGCTTCCATGGATCCAGGTGATTCCGACTCTGTTTTCTTGTGACATATTGTACTTCTTGATAGTGGTAATATTTCATTCAAATAACTTGCGTTTATTTGTGAAAAAAATGGAAATTTGGCAAAAATTTTGAAAATTTCGCAATTTTCCAACTTTGAATTTTTATGCCCTTAAACCACAGAGATATGGCACACAAAAAAACTTAAAAAGTAACATTTCACATATGTTTACTTTACATCAGCACAATTTTGGAACCAAAATTTTTTTTTATTAGGAAGTTATAAGGGTTAAATTTGACCAGCGATTTCTCATTTTTGTAACACTATTTTATTTTTACAGATCACATCACATTTGAAGTCACTTTGAGGGGTCTATATTATAGAAAATACCCAAAAGTGACACCATTCTAAAAACTGCACCACTCAAGGTGCTCAAAATCATATTCAAGAAGTTTATTAACCTTTCAGGTGCTTCACAGGAATTTTTTGAATGTTTTAAAAAAAAATGAACATTTAATATTTTTTCACAAAAAAATTACTTCAGGTCCAATTTTTTTATTTTACCAAAGGTAATGGGAGAAATTGGACTGCAAAAGTTATTGTGCAATTTGTCCTGAGTACGCTGATACCTGATATGTGGGGGGGGGAACCACTGTTTCTGCGCATTTCAGAGCTCAGAAGGTAAGGAGCGCCGTTTGACTTCTTCAATGCAAAACTGGCTGGAATTCAGATCGGACGCCATGTCACATTTGGAGAGCCCCTGATGTACCTAAACAGTGGAAACCCCCCACAAGTGATCCCATTTTGGAAACTAGCCCCCCCAAGGAACTTATTTTATTTTCCCAAGGGTAACAGGACCCTAAAAGTTATTGTGCAATTTGTCCTGAGTACGCTGATACCCCATATGTGGGTGTAAATGACTAATTGGGTGCATGGCAGAGCTCGGAAGGGAAGCAGCGCCATTTGACTTTTTTGGCTGGAATTGAGATTGGACACCATGTCACGTTTGGAAAGCCCCTGATGTACCAAAACAGTGGAAATCCACCACAAATGACACTATTCTGGAAAATAGACCCCCCAATGAACTTATCTAGATGTGTGGTGAGAACTTTGAACCCTCAAGGGCTTCACAGAAGTTTATAATGTACAGCCGTACAATTAAAAAATCATATTTTTTCCACAAAAATAATCTTTTCACCCTCAGTTTTTATTTTTGCAAGGGTAGCAGGACCCCAAAAGTTATTGTGCAATTTTTCCTGAGTACGCTGATACCCCAATTGTGGGGGTAAACCACTATTTGGGTGCATGGCAGAGCTTGGAAGGGAAGCAGCTCCATTTGACTTCTTTAGCTGGAATTGGGATTGGACGCCATGCCGCGTTTGGAAAGCCCCTGATGTGCCTAAACAGTGGAAACCCCCAACAAATGACACTATTTTGGAAACTAGACGCCCAAGGAACTTATCTAGATGTGTGGTGAGCACTTTAAACCCCCAAGGGCTACACAGAAGTTTATAATGCCCGGGGGTGAAAATAAAAAAATCATATTTTTTCCACAAACATGATCATTTAGTCCCCAATTTTTTTATTTTCCCAAGGGTAACAGGAGAAATTGGACCGCAAAAGTTGTTGTCCAGTTTGTCCTGAGTACGCTGATACCCCATATGTTGGAAAAAACTACTGTATGGACACACGTCAGGGCTCGGAAGGGAAGTAGTGACGTTTTGGAATGCAGACTTTGATGGAATAGTCTGCAGGTGTCATGTTGCCTTTGGAGAGCCCCTGATGTACCTAAACAGTGGAAACCCCCACAGGTGGCCCCATTTTGGAAGCTAGACCCCCTAAGGAACTTATCTAGATGTGTGGTGAGCACTTTGAACCCCCCAGTGCTTCACAGAAGTTTATAAAGCCCGGGCGTGAAAATAAAAAAATCATATTTTTTCCACAAACATGATCTTTTTAGTCCCCAATTTTTTTATTTTCCCAAGGGTAACAGGAGAAATTGGACCCCAAAAGTTGTTGTCCAATTTGTCTTGAGTACGCTGATACCCCATATGTCTGAGAAAACTACTGTATGGGGACACGTTGGGGCTCGGAAGGGAAGTAGTGATGTTTTGGAATGCAGACTTTGATGGAATGGTCTGCGGGTGTCATGTCGCGTTTGGAGAGTCTCTGATGTGCCTAAACTGTTGAAACTCCCCACAAGTGACCCCATTTTGGAAACTAGACCCCCCAAGGAACTTATCTAGATGTGTGGTGAGCACTTTGAACCCCCCAGTGCTTCACAGAAGTTTATAAAGCCCGGGCATGAAAATAAAAAAATCATATATTTTCCACAAACATGATCTTTTAGTCCCCAATTTTTTTATTTTCCTAAGGCTAACAGGAGAAAATGGACCCAAAAAGCTGTTTTGCAATTTGTCCTGAGTAGGCTGATACCCCATATGTGGGGCTAAAACACTGGGCGCATGGCAGAGCTTGGAAGGGAAGGAGCACCATTTGACTTTTTCAACGCAGAATTGGCTGGAATTGAGATCAGACGCCATGTTGCGTTTGGAGAGCCCCTGATGTGCCTAAACAGTGGAAACCCCCCCAATTCTAACTCCAACCCTAACCCTAACACACCCCTAACCCTAATCTCAGCCCTAACCCTAGCCCTAACCCTAGCCCTAATGGGAAAATGGAAATAAATACATATTTTTAATTTTATTATTTTTCCATAACTAAGGGGGGTGATAAAGGAAGGTTTGATTTACTATTTATAGCGGGTTTTTATTTTTGGCAGCTGAAATATGCTTTTTATTGTAAGAATAGTTTTTGCATCACCACATTTTGAGAGCTCTAGTTTTTCCGTATTTTGACCCAACGAGTCATGTGAGGTCTTATTTTTTGCCTGACGAGTATTTTTATTGGTACCATTTTCGGGCACGTGACTTTTTTGATCGCTTTTTATTCCGATTTTTGGGACGCAGAATGAACAAAAACCAGCATTTCAAGAATTTCTTTTGGGGGGTGCGTATACACTGTTCGGCATGCGGTAAAATTGATAAAGTGGTTTTATTTTTCAGGTTGGTACGGTTACAGAGATTCCTCATTTATGTCTTTTTTTATGTTTTGGCGCTTTTATGCAATGAAAACAATTTTATAAAAAAAATTATTATTTTTGCATCGAGCTATAACTTTTTTATTTTTTCGCTGATGATCCTGTGTGATGGCTCGTTTTTTGTGGGACAAGATGACGTTTTCAGCGGTACCATGGTCATTTATATCCATCGTGTTTGATTGCAGTGTGCCAGAGGTTAACTTGTCAGGGGCGGTCCGTGACTGCCCCTGACACATAGTGCCGAGTGTCAGCTGTGATAATCAGCTGATACCCGGCCGTGATCAGCGGGGCTCACCATGTGAGCGCCGCTGATCGCTATGACATACTATCCCATCCCTGGGAATTAAGTACCAGGGCACATAGATGGGATAGTATGGCATATGGCAGAAAGGGGTTAACAGGGAAAAATGCAAAGTACTACATCTGGGAAATAAAAATGAAAAAAAGCATATACAGAATGGGAGGAATAGGGCTAAGCAGCAGCACATGTGAAAAAGACTTGGGTATACTAATAGATCACAGACTGAACATGAGTCAACAAGTATGAGTATGATGCAGCAGCAAAAAAGGCAAATGCAATTCTAGGATGTATTAACAGAAGCATACAGTCTAGATCACGTGAAGTTATTATTGCCCTCTACTCCTCTTTGGTCAGAGCTCATCTGGAATACTGTGTCCAGTTTTGGGTGCCACATTTTAAAAAAGACATCAACAAACTGGAGCAAGTTCAGAAAAGAGCGACCAGAATGGTGACCGATCTGCAAACCCTGTCTTATTAGGAAAGGTTGCAGAATTTGGGAATGTTTAGCTTGCAGATGAGAAGACTGAGAGGAGACTTAATAGCTGTCTACAAATATCTCAAAGGCTGTCACATTGTAGAAGGATCATCTTTATTCTCATTTGCATAAGGAAAGACTAGAAGCAATGGGATGAAGCTGAATGGGAGGAGACAAAGATTAGATATTAGAAAAATTTTTTTAGCAGTTAGAGTGATCAATGAGTGGAACAGGCTGCTACAAGAGGTGGTGAGTTCTCCTTCGATAGAAGTCTTCAAACAGAGGCTGGATAGACATCTGTCTGGGATGATTTAGCGAGTCCTGCTTTGAGCAGGGGGTTGGAACAGATGGCCCAGGAGGTCCCTTCCAATTCTACTATTCTATGATTCTATGAATATCTCTGGTGAATGACTCATTAAGAAACCCCAACCCTTGGTACACATGTGTTGTGTAGCTTTGCCTGTTAGTGCCAAGGCTGAAGGGCAGGTAGGAGTCAGAGTCTGAGACTAGCATCAGCTCCAATTGGTGGCTTGAATGTACGCCACGGTGCACTTGGTCGGCACTCTACGGTCGCCAGTGTCCATTAGTGGCGTCCGCAGGTGCGATGCCGCATGCTTAGTAGGTCTAGAGGGACTCTGACTCCGTGTCCGTGGAGCAGAGTTCTGTGACCATATACTGAGCACTCACCTTCTGAGCCCTCTGAATTTTAACAGGCTCCGGCATTTATGTTCCACGGTAGTGCGGCTCTGTGAAGTAACAGAGTTCGCCCCTGTACACACCGGGAGACGTTAACCCCCGTGTGTTCCTCTCTTATACCAAAACTTAGCAGTAGACCCTGGGCTGCGAACGCACCTTATCACCTTATCACCATCTTTTATTATTTGGTGCGTTCCGCCAGCCCAACATAGTGTTGTAAGGTTTTCCAGGATAAGACTTAGACTAGACAATCAGAAACTACACCAAATATATAAGAACAGTATTAGGGAACGAAGAATAATACATTTGGGTCCACTTGTTTGACACGTTAAACACTTATTGCTTACTGGTCCACCTCATCCTTTCAAAGAATTTTTTGTCTTTTGGATGGATCTACATTAGACACCAAAGGATCCAAAGGTTAGACTCAAACACTGACTCATTTGAGAGTTATATCTTATTAAATGCTGTCTTCGTGCCTTTCCATTTCTACCGGTGACATGACTGGTGTACTTTATATCTGCTTTTGTGTCAAAATGGTGGTGGATGGCATTCATGAATTTGCCATATCTCTTTACGTCTTTTAGCCATGACACTTTTGTTTGTAAACTAATGACAACTGTTAATGTGGATAAAAATGGTCTGAAACACCATACATTTTCTGTTCATCATGTACATCACCCATTTGTCACAATTGGTGGCAGAATTCTAGTAGATTTTGCTTACTAAATCTTATTGAAATTTTCTGTGATGCAATAAAAAAAATTAATTGACAGTGATATTTGTACATGGACTAATTGCTTGTGCAGAATAGAATAAATATAGATTGAATGAATTAGGGACTATGCATGTTCTGCAGGTTTCCAATATTACACTGTGTACTCAGTTTTACAACTTGATTTGTCATAGCGTTCTCTACTGTCGAACTCCTACTTCTTAGTAACTCATTTCCTAAAGTAACTTTTTAAAGCTTATTGCAGAGAAAAATACCAAACCTTTCATATATATTTTTAATGGTGAGATATATTATGAATACAAAGGATGAAGAAATCTTGAAATTAGTAGTCCCCGCAGGAATAAGATTGGATCACTTATGACCACATCTGAGAGTGAAGCGAAATGGGAGGACAGTGTGAAAAACATATTACTTATTCATCAAAGAGCTAGACTCTAGATTTGAAGACCTTCTAGTTTATGCTTCTTCCTATCTAAGGTATTAATATTTAAGACTAACTGTGAAAATTAAATAAGCAAAACTTTTCTTCATAGGATTTCACATTCTGCATATTATGGCTAGGAATAAATATATACATGAAGTATGGGACATAAAGCATATTCATTGTATGTTCAAAAGTTAGGCAATATTCTGATATATATATATACTGTATATATATATAGAGAGAGAGAGTGCCAAATCCTTTTGTTTTGAAAGATTTCTGCTTGTATATTGCGAACGAGATCCAGAAGATGAAAAGTTTGCATTCACTGTAAGATAAAAAAGTTTGGTATTATAAGAAGCCTGACACTTTTTGACTGTGACATGACCACGACCATGACGGATTTTTATTCTTTGGAAATAAACAATAAAGATTTTCATTAAATGGGTACAAGCAGAAAAATTAAAAATTGTAAAATGTTATAAAATATATTATACAATGAATTAAGAGGAGATGTCTTATGAAATGTTTTTTTTAAGGGTTTCTTTCGACTAACTTCTTCTATGACATTTCAGTCAATCAGAGTTTGATTGGTGGGAGTCCTACCTTGGAGACCCCTGCTAATTTTGAGAATAAGGGGTTCTTGTTTGTTCTCAGTAGAATGATGGCCTTTTATGCATGGTCGCTCTCCATTGAAATCTATTGGAGGTATGGACATAGCCAAATGTCAGCTTATTCAAGAAGGGGGCTGGGGAAGGGCACAGCCTAGGGGAAGCCCCCCATGACTGCTATGGGCGGGAAGTTTTAGAACTGGTGTTGTGCCAGTTTGAAATGGTTGGCCGGGCCGGGGGCCGGGGGAGGGGTTTAAGGTGGGGGCAGCCTGTATTAGGGAAAAAGTGCGGGAAAAACCGCACTCACCAGCCAGGAGCAGAGGAGAGAAGTCCCACCCACCCTCCCTGTTTTGGGTAGCATGTTGGGGGCTGCTAGGGGATGTACGTTTTAAAAAAAAAAAAAAAAGGTCATCGGTATATAGATTCTTGTCAGGGTCTATACGAGGCGTTGTTGTTGCTGTTGTCACAGTGGCTGTGGGGCGGGGGGTGGGGTTCTTGGAGTTGACGGTGATTGGTCGGGGAAGGATTCGGAAGTAACATTCCCGACAGTTTAAAATGGTATGGGGGATCTGGCTTTTGGGTATGGGCTCTGGACGGGGTTTTACCTCGGGAGCTATGGTGGTTGGTCTCCCAGAAGGGGAGTTACGGTGCCCTCGAGCTGGGCTGGACGGCTGGGGGTAACATGGTGGAAATAAGTTTATAGCCAGATCTTTCTAGCTCCAAGAACCCTCCCCTCATAATTTTGAATTATTTAATGTTTATTGTTAATGTTTGTTAATAAAATTGGCCGCTGTGGCCAAAATTATCCAAAGAATTTAAATTGTACCGTGTCTTATTCTCAGGAGAAGGGAAAGAGGGGGATGACAGGAGGCGGCGAGGTATCGAGGAGAAGGTAAAACTGAAGTCGCCATATGCGGTCATGAGATAACCTCTTTAAATACTAAGGCAGTTGCCATTCAAGACTGCTTAAAGGAACTCTGCAACACAGTGCATATGAACGACTTTTTGCTTGTGAAAATAAGGCTTTTACTTCCAGCTCAAGCACCATTGTAAGTGACAAATGAATTGTATACCTTTCAGATTTGTTGCACCATCCTTTAAAATTATGATCTGCCATTGATTCACTCTAATATTCTCTAAGGTAAGCATAATCTCAGTGACAAACATAAACCATGCAACGTGCCATTTTATTATCGGTGTATCTACTGTATATCACAGTGTACTGTATATACATGGGTACATCTGCCACCATCTGCATATGCGTGTGAAGGTATGTAAATACACTCCGTAACATTGAAATTGAAATATCAAGAGGGAAAATTCATGAAATTATGGAAATAACATGATCAATAAACATTTTAATGATATGTAAATGATGAAAAGATGGAAACAAAATTTTCAAAATATCTCCATTTATTCAGGACTGTGTATGGGCACCATGTGCAGAACTAAATGCACTTACATGATTTGTCTTGCTATCAATGACATTAATGGTTATCTGAAGAATGTTCTGCTACACTGAATGCACTTGGGTGCACAAATCATCAAGATCTGCTGCTGAAAGTTCTCTTTGCAATTGCTGATCAATGATGTTCCAGATGTTCTTGTTGGGAGACAAGACCAGAGACGCTACAGGCCATTTTAGTACATTTAGGCCACCCATGCTGCTCATAGTAGCACAAGCAACTTGTGGCTTTGTATTGTCATGTTCAAAATGTCTCCAGGGATGAGTTGGATAAAGGGACGTACCACTGGTTCCATGTTTGACGAATTCTGTACTGCAAGTGAAATTAGATCTCACACACCAAGCCCAAGGTATCAAACAGTGTCTACATAAAACCATGAGAATACATTTATACACAATTTTGCCATGAGCCTAGCCAGACATCCACGTACAGTAGATCCATTGACCTCAAACAACTGCTGTCATTGTGCAGAGGAAGACCACAATGAAGGCTGGAACGGATGTCCATCCTCTTCTGCAATAAGTTCCAATTTTGGCTTTGGATGCAATGATAGCTGGAGATTGGTCTGGAGAATATGTGGGTAACACCATGAAGAAACCTTCACAAGAGAACATCACACCGATCCTATTTCACGGACTATGCTGTAGAGCAGCATCTCTAAATTTGTCTTAAAAAGGAGAAAACGGAGTAACGGATACAAAATATATGCAAAAGTATAAATTTTATTAGTACTCACATCAAGTGCTGACAAGTATACAAGTTGACTAAAATAGGGGGGATAAGCCCCAATGATACAACAATCAGGACAGACAAGGACAGGGTAAATAAAATGATACCAGTGCTCGAAATCTACATGGCACAACGTTCAGTCAGCCCATGGGCATTGCACATAACAGACATGTGTCTAATGGTAAAAGATAATCAAATATGGCATACTCAATTAAATGTGTATTGTACATAGTTGTACATGTCTAGAGCGCCAAAAAAAAAAAAAAAAAAAAAAAAAAAAAAAAACACATCCAGAGGGGTCAATGTGCAAGTCCAATGGACACTGAACATAAATGAATCAATGACATGTGGAAGGATTCTTACATAGTAAATAACATATGTATCAGCATATCAAAACTGCGCAATTGTGCCAGAGAGAACCCGGGAGACGATCCGCCCAGCGGTCCAAATGACCGAAGTGTGGAAACAAGTAAAGGCAGGCTGCTTACCGGGGAGCAGAGGAGGGTCGTTGCATGGGCATTCACCTCCTCTGCTCCCCGGTAAGCAGCCTGCCTTTACTTGTTTCCACACTTCGGTCATTTGGACCGCTGGGCGGATCGTCTCCCGGGTTCTCTCTGGCACAATTGCGCAGTTTTGATATGCTGATACATATGTTATTTACTATGTAAGAATCCTTCCACATGTCATTGATTCATTTATGTTCAGTGTCCATTGGACTTGCACATTGACCCCTCTGGATGTGTTTTTTTTTTTTTTTGGCGCTCTAGACATGTACAACTATGTACAATACACATTTAATTGAGTATGCCATATTTGATTATCTTTTACCATTAGACACATGTCTGTTATGTGCAATGCCCATGGGCTGACTGAACGTTGTGCCATGTAGATTTCGAGCACTGGTATCATTTTATTTACCCTGTCCTTGTCTGTCCTGATTGTTGTATCATTGGGGCTTATCCCCCCTATTTTAGTCAACTTGTATACTTGTCAGCACTTGATGTGAGTACTAATAAAATTTATACTTTTGCATATATTTTGTATCCGTTACTCCGTTTTCTCCTTTTTAAGATTAGCATATGGAGTGGTAATCCATGCACAAGGCGTTTTTGGACCATGGTCACCGCCTTGTCTCGTTCTCTGATACTGGGCATTATCATATATGTATCTCTAAATTTGTGCCTACCATTGAGCCCATCTGGGGCGTCACTGGTTGGCAATTGGAAAGGGAGCTACCAGCAGAGTATCTTGATGATTTGCATCCACAAGTGCATTCAATGTGGAAGAACATTCCTCAGACAACCATTAGTATCCTCATTCATAGCATGTCAAGGTTGTGTTGGTGTATGTATTTCTTTACATGGTGCTCATTCTCGATACAGAAAAAATTGAGATGATTTGAAAATGTAGTTTGCATTTTTCCAGAACTTGCATATTATTAACATGTCTAATGTCTATCTTTCCTGTGATTTTTAGAGTTCCCCAACTTTTCATTCTTGTTGTTTCAATGTTGAGCAGTGTATGTTTGTCACAGTGTGCACATGTGTATAAGTATGCATTTTTTTTTATATTTTCAATTGAATAGTTATACACTATAATAATTTGTATGTTACCCCAATACACACTACATAGTGTGCCAGAAGTACCGAATTCAGGTAATCTATATGAGCATATTTTTACTTCTACACATGAGTATGTGATGGTCTGTAATAAGAGGGCTTCTCATTCTTCTTGGAGTTACGGTAATTGTGGTTAAGCACAAATTGTTCTTCTAAAACATGGAGAACAATATACATTGAGTACCATATGTACAATAATAATAATACTAATAGTAATACAATTTTAGAAAAAAAAATAACCAGCTAGACACACACAGGACAAATACAAAGAAAAGCAAAAGCTGGCAATGCTTGCCCTAGTGATAAATGGGGAACATGAGACGAAATAAAAATTGTAGAAATGAATATAAAAGCAAGACATTAAAATAACATAAAACTGAATTTAACAAGCCAGAATATGAATGGATGGTGCAGTATAGAGATATGTAGGAAAGATTAAAAAAAACTGCATTATGTTCTACAAGATACCCAAGTGAGTTTATAATATATAGTACTAGTATTGCCTCGAGTGATGCCAGCGTCTGTTGGAAAACCACTGTGGATAATAAGTATGAGCTTAGGATGAGCTTTATTACAAAGGTAAATCTTTATGGAGGATTAATGAGCAGAGGAGTAAAACCACAGAGCGTTAGCAAATTTCATTACAGTCTCCTATCAGTGCAGTAACTTTTACCTGTCTCCATATTAATCCGCTTGACACATCTGTAAAGCTTTTCTATGCAGGCAGGTGATAAAGAGTCCTATCTCAGTTTGTGGTTCTTCATGGAAATGGAAAATCTCTGTCGCAGCACTGCTGCCGGGCCTCTGGGGTTACAGCGATTTGCTCATGTTATTGTCATAGCTGTAGGCTCCTAAATAAAAAGGTAAAAAGAAATATCCCAGCTACTGAAAAAACCCTAAATTATTACTTCACTGGATTAGGTTACTTTATGATCTAAATATTCTAGAAATTTATGTATAAATGTAACAATTCTGAAAATGTTTATTTTAATAAAAATGTTTGTCGATTAAATCTTTCATAGTGCCCCAGAGGGCGTAAGAGAACCAGAGGTGTATCTCGGTTATCTGGCACCCAGGGCAAGAAATCAGGTTGGCGCCCCCACCAAGCACTTATGCACTGTGCACACTTAGGCCAGAGTCACACACTACCGTACAATATGGCCGAGTACTATGCGATAAAACCGCATAATACTCGGCCCAGTGTTACTCTATTGGCCTGCTTACATCTGCAATTATTTTCTCATGCCGAATTGCTCCTCACTATATTCCCTGCACAAAATATGACTCACACTGTCCCTCTTATGGTACATGCTCTCCACATTGGCCTCACTTTTCCATGCAGGGCCCCCTCTTCACATTATCCTCTCACACTGTGGCCCCCCTATAGGGCCCATTCTGTATACTGTGCCTTCTCAACACACTGGTCATCCTTGGCTTACTATCCCTCCTGGCCAGACCTTTATCAGTTTGTCCTGCAGACCGAGACAGCCATGGGGCTGGAAACCAGAGGTCCGTGGGCCACATTGTGCCCGACCGCTTGCAGTCTTCATCTGCATTGAGTTGCTCACTGCATTGGTGGAGGAGGGGCCTCCAGCCACTTCCTCCACCAATCAGCGTGTGAAACAGCTGACGCCATGATGTCATATAATCGCGTCAGCTGTGTACTGCGGAGAGTCAGTGCACCCGAGACACTGAGACAGGAGTAGAGGGTCGAGGAATGGGACCGAAGTGAGCATGTGGTGTTCTTTTTTTTTTTTATATGTATGGGATGTTTGAGTGGGCATGGGGAGGCTATGAGGGTGTCGTGTAGAACATGGGGATACTATGGGGGTGACATGCTGCACATGGGGAGGATATGGGGATGTCGTGCATAGCATGGGGATGCTATGGGGGTGTTGTGCAGAACATGGGGATGCTATGGGTGTGTCGTGTGGCACATGGTGAGGCTGTGGAGATGATATGCTGCACATGGGGATGCTATGGGGGTGACATGCTGCACATGGGGAGGCTATGGGGGTGACATGCTGCACATGGGTACACTACGGGGGTGACATGCTGCGCATGGGGAGGCTATGGGGGTGACATGCTGTGCATGGGGAGGCTATGGGGTGATATGTTGCACATGGGGAGTCTGTGGGGGCAATGTGCAGTATTTGGGGAGGCTTGGGGGTCTCATGCAGTATACAGGGAGGCTGTATGGGGCCTCATGCTGTGTATATAGGAAGGCTGTGGGGGCCTCATACAGTGTATATAGGGAGACTGTGTGGGGCTCATGCAGTATATATTGGGAAACTGTGTGGGGCTCATGCTGTTTATGGGGACACTGTGTGGGGCTCATGCTGTATATGGGGAAGCCGTGTGGGGCTCCTGCAGTATATATATATAGAGAGAGGCTGTGTGGGACTCCTGCAATATATATATATAGGGAGGGTTCAAATGATATATAGTGGGATGTCAGCATACTTAATTCTGTTCAATATTAAGTGATACAATTAATATTATTAGCAATAATATAATAATTATAATATATCAATATTAATATTGAGTAGAATTATTTTCAGCCTATCGGTTCAGCCCTCCACAACAGTCACGTTCTCTCATGTGGGACCTCGGGAAAATGAATTGTTCACTCCTGCTCCTGACTATGCCTTTACATTGGCCCCCTATGCTACTCCCCACACTACTCAGTCTTTATTCTGTGCCCACTCACACTTTTCTTCCCCAATTCTGTCTCCTCACACTGTTCCCCTCAATAGTCTTCTCACACATTTACCCCTCCCTTCTCATACATTTACCCTCTCAATCTTCATACTGGCTTCTCACACATCCTCCAGACTCCCCATACTGTGTCCACATCTATACCATCACCCTGTTTCCCCATAGTGTGTCAGCATACATATTACTCTTGCTCCTCATACTATATGCACCCACCCCCTCAACATATCGTGTCCGCACCCATCCCTCCACCCACCATACTGTGTCTGTACCCATGCCCCCACATACCATACTGTAGCCACACCCATCCCCTCACTCACCATACTGTGTCCGCACCCATTCCCCCACTCACCACACAGCTCTGCATCTTCTGTGAGCCGGCTGTCGAGGGATGGCAAAATGCAGTCGCCAGCGGAGACACTTCGGACCTCCGCATTAGGAGGTCCCACTGTGCCCCCCTTCTGATTGTGCCCGGTGCACATTCCCTGGATGCCCCCCCGGATACTCCTCTGTAAAGAACAAATATCAAGTCCCTAATTAATCAACCCTTTTACCCCCAAAACTTGGAATTTTGCCAAAATTTAGCACCGTTTTGCATTTTAACCACAGTTTCTCTCAGCTATGCTTGAATGGACTAAAATGTTGCGGGGCGGGAGTGCAGAGAGGGCGTGATGCCACAGTTGGTCTAATTCATAGTGAGCTGTGGCGTTCCCATTACAGGGACTGTGTCATGATCCCAGTGCAGGTTTTGACTTGTGCGCCAGGGGTTAATGTCTTGATCCCAGTGCAGGCCCTGACCTGTACACCTGGGCTTAATTATTGTGGCCTCTCTTTGGTTTGGGAGAGCTTCTTATAGCCCTGGGAAGCTCCAATCCGACAGTTATACTTTTGCGCTTGGCTGAGTGTGGAGACCCCTGTGTGCCTGTGCCTTGTGCCTGTCTTCTTGCTTGCTTCTATGGTTCTGACCCGGTTCTGTCCCCCGTACTGTGTTTGCCTTTTGATTCTGTACTGTGTATCTGCTTCTCTGGTTTCTGACTGCTGTTACGCCCTGATTATCTGTTCTGTCTAATCCTTTTGTACTGTCGTGCTATCTCATGCTTGACCCCGGCCTGATCTGGTTTATGTCCCTGTCTATGCCCCTTGGTAAGTTTGTCCCTTAGTTACCCTTCTTGGAGTTTTCCTTCAGCTGCTAGCTCTCTGGAGTTTTGGCCACACTCCCAGCAGTCACGTGCTTCAGGTCCTGTTGGTCTGAAGCACGCATCTTCACCACTGTTGTCCCACTCCACAGGTACCTTAGAGCACAGTTTGTCTTACTTAGGACATGCACACTGACTCAGTGAGCAAGTGCAGTGCGGTGTTCCTGACAGACTGGAGTAAGATTTCTGCCTCAGAACACGGAGGATCATGCCACTCATCAGACTCTTCAGAAATTCAACCTTTCATTTAGCTGGAACATATCCCATTGTAAGGTTAGCCTTTCCAAGTAACTGTAACCAGGGACTGAGCTCAGATTGTGTGCTTTGTGCCACTTCTTGTGAATCTGTAAATTTGCATTTCATATCAGGGTCAGGAATAGGAGATGGGATAAGAACCTTTTTGCTATGACAGCCTCGCACTCTTTGTTTTGTTGCCTGCTTGTGGTATGCTTTTTACAGCTTTAAAGTAATTCTTCTATACAGTATATGAAATAAGAAAAATGCCAAGAGGCATTCTCTGTGGCATATCTCACTTTTTTGTTTGCTGGTAGAAAGAGAAGGGTTTGGAGCACTGTGTGGAAAGAAGCTGTGTGCTGTATGTCTTATCATACCATACCTTAATTAGAAGGAAACCTTTTCCAAGCGCAGCATGCATCTGACACTGGCTGTATCATGTCAGCCATGTGTGTTTGATGCTGAAACACTGAACAACAAAAGATTTTGAATCTGATATGAGTCCTGGTGTTTGGCCCACACTATTAGCAGATAGGTCTTAGATTCAGAAAAGTGTGTTACAGGCCGCACCACCCTATTAGTGCAAATGATTTAAATTCAGGAATGCTGCCTGGTTTCTAGCCCACACTAGTAGCAGAAAGGATTTACATTCAGGAATGTGGCCTAGTTTTTTATACCACACTTTTGGCAGAAGGATTTACATTCTGAAATGTGTCCTGGTGTATGGTCCACACTATTAGCAGAAAAGATTTAGATGCGGAAATGTGGACTCCTGGCTGAACCACACTATTAGCAGAAAAGATTCAGATTCAGAAATGTGGCCTGGTGTATGGCCCACATTATTAACACAAATGATTTAGATTTCATAATGTGTCCTGGTGTCTGGCCCACACCGTTAGCACAAACAATTTAGATTCTTAAATGTGGCCTGGTCTCTGGTCCACACTATTAACGCAAACAATTTAGATTCTGAAATGCAGCCTGGTGTATGGCCCATACTATTAGCAGAAAGGATTTAGATTCTGAAATGTGGCCTGGTGTCTGGCCCACACTATTAGCACAGTCGATTTAGATTCTGAAATATAGCGTAGTGTATGGCCCACACTGTTAGCAGAAATTATTTCAATTTGGAAACGTGGCGTGTTGTCTGGCCAACACTATTAGCACAAATGATTTAGATTATGTTATGTGGCCTAGTTTCTGACCCACACTATTAGCAGAAAAAATTCAGATTCAGAAATGTGGCCTGGAGTCTGGCCCATGCTATTAGCACAAACAATTTAGATTCTTAAATATGGCTTGGTGTATGGTCCACATTACTAGCAGAAAGGATTTAGATTCAGAAATTTGGACTCCTGGCTGGACCACACTATTAGCACACACGATTTCGAATCTGAAATATGGCCTGTTGTATCGCCCACACTATGAACAGAAAGAATTTAGATTCTTAAATGTGGCCTGGTGTCTGGCCCACACTATCACACTATAATTGGTGGTGGACTTTCGCAAGGGCAAAAATCCACCAGTAGTGGTGAACATTCAGGGAAATGACATTGAGATAGTCGACACCTATAAGTACCTTGGTGTGATCCTCTATAATAAGCTTGACTGGGCCCATCACATGGATGCAGTGTACAGGAAGGGCCAAAGCAGGCTTTATCTGCTCAGAAGGCTGAGAGCCTTCGGAGTTAGAGGGGCACTCCTTGCATCCTTCTTCAACTCTGTTGTGGCATCAGTCATCTTCTTTGTTGTGGCGTGCTGGGGTAGTGGCATATCAACCAGGGACAGGAATAGGCTGGACAAACTGATTAGAAGGACCAGCTCTGTCCTGGGATGCCCCCTTGACCCAGTTCAGGAAGTAGGCGACAGGAGGATACTGGCCAAGGTGAGCTACATGGTGCAGAATGATTCCCATCCCATGCATAAGACCGTGACAAAGATGTGCAGTACTGTCAGTGACCGGCTACTTCATCCTAAATCTGAGAGGGAGTGCTATCGAAAGTCCTTCCTTCCTGCTGCAGTTAGGCTGTATAACCAGCACTGTCCAAAACAGAGAACGACCCAAACAGAGAACTGATAGATCCAAAATTGTGACAGTCCGGTTACATTTTTTTTTCTCGTATATGTACCTACCTACTGTCAATGTAATGCCTTTATGCATCTGTATCTGTACTTGTTCCTGCCTTGCTGCTGTAATGCTCTGAATTTCCCCATGGTGGGACGATTAAAGGATTATCTTATCTTATCTTATCTTATTAGCATAAACAATTTAGATTATGAAATGTGGCCTGGTGTATGACCCATACTATTAGGCTGGAGTCACACTTAACGTTTAAAAATGCAGACCATATTGTACGGTCGTAATACGCAGAAATGTTCCCTGAACAGTGATCTGTATGTCATCCGTTGTCAAGGTGTGGCCATGTATTTTGCTCATGTAAGCATCTGTATGTAATCTGTATAGCATCTGTATGCCGAGATTTTCTCGCAGGCTTGCAAAATGGACATATAATGGAGCCCAATGACAGGCTAAAACCCAAACGAAAGAATAGATATATACACATAGAATACATATATATACAGTACAGACCAAAAGTTTGGACACACCTTCTCATTCAAAGAGTTTTCTTTATTTTCATGACTATGAAAATTGTAGATTCACTCTGAAGGCATTAAAACTATGAAATAACACATATAATTAACAAAAAAGTGTGAAACAACTGAAAATATGTCTTATATGTTGGCCTATGCAACAGAAATGGACTTATTGTTTATGTAAAGGAGGACTTTACACTAGCTTGACAGAAGATGGCGATAGTGTGAAGTTATATGTTTGCTGTATTGTGGGGAGGGAAGCTCTCTTGTTGTTGTTATGTTTTACTTTTGCTTTTGAATGTGTTATGCCAGCAGCATGGACTGTGTGCTTCTGAATTCTTATCTCATATTTACTCATAAGAAGTAAATGCTGTTTACTCAAGATAACTTGCTCAGTGAAGTTCTCCTGTGTACCGGTGAATTCTCAAAAGATACACTCTGCTACATTATATTCTAGGTTTTTCAAATTAGCCACCTTTTGCTTTGATTACTGCTTTGCACACTCTTGGCATTCTCTTGATGAGCTTCAAGAGGTAGTCACCGGAAATGGTTTTCACTTCACAGGTGTGCCCTGTCAGGTTTAATAAGTGGGATTTCTTGCCTTATAAATGGGGTTGGGACAATCAGTTGGGTTGTGCAGAAGTGTGGTGGCTACACAGCTGATAGTCCTACTGAATAGACTGTTAGAATTTGTATTATGGCAAGAAAAAAGCAGCTAAGTAAATAAAAAACGAGTGGCCATCATTACTTTAAGAAATAAGGACAGGCAACAAGCAGAAGAGATTTGTTTGGGCTAAAGAACACAAGGAATGGACATTAGACCAGTGGAAATCTGTGCTTTGGTCTGATGAGTCCAAATTTGAAATCTTTGATTCCAAGCACCGTGTCTTTGTGCGATGCAGAAAAGGTGAATGGATGGACTCTACATGCCTGGTTCCCACTGTGAAGCATGGAGGAGGAGGTGTGATGGTGTGGGGGTGCTTTGCTGGTGACACTGTTGGGGATTTATTCAAAATTGAAGGCATACTGAACTAGCATGGCTACCACAGCATCTTGCAGCGGCATGCTATTCCATCCGGTTTGCGTTTAGTTGAATCATCATTTATTTTTCAACATGACAATGACCCCAAACACACCTCCAGGCTGTGTAAGGGCTATTTGAGCAAGGAGGAGAGTGATAGGGTGCTAAGCCAGATGACCTGGCTTCCACAGTCACCAGACCTGAACCCAATCGAGATCGTTTGGGGTGAGCTGGACCGCAGAGTGAAGGCAAAAGGCAAACTCCTTCAAGACTGTTGGAAGACCATTTCCGGTGACAACCTCTTGAAGCTCATCAAGAGAATGCCAATAGTGTGCAAAGCAGTAATCAAAGCAAAAGGTGGCTACTTTGAAGAACCTAGAATACAAGACATATTTTCAGTTGTTTCACACTTTTTTGTTAATTATATAATTCCACATGTGTTAATTCATAGTTTTGATGCCTTCAGCGTGAATCTACAATTTTCATAGTCATGAAAATAAAGAAATCTCTTTGAATGAGAAGGTGTGTCCAAACTTTTGGTCTGTACTGTATATCTACATGTCATTGAGACATATTTACATTTCATAGAGTACTACATAGCAGAATAGCCGCTAATTCAATTGCTTGCTTCTGTAAAATCAATACAAAACCCGACATGAAATTACACATGGTATACATACAGTAAACCATTTCATTTCATGTATCTTTTTTATATGTCCCTGACTAATAATTAGATTAGGATTTGTGTGTAAAATTTGGGATGTCAATGTGTTAAATGAAGCGGTTAATTCGTTGGAAAAAAAATGCGTGGGCTTCCGCGGCAAAATCGCAACCAGAGAGGTAAAGCAGGTGAGTGAGGGCAGATTTTAATAGCCTTGAGAGAGAGACCATTGTTTTTGACCCCCTGGCTACAAAAATCTGCCCCCAGACACCCCAGAAAAGGCGCATCTATAAGATGCGCCTTTTCTGGCACTTATCCTCTCTATTCCCATTGTCCTGTAGCGGTGGCTAATTGGTTTATATTAATGGGTTAATGTCACCTTGCAATTGGAAGGTGACATTAAGCCAATTAATAATGGAGCGGTGTCAATTAGACACTTATCCATTATTAACCCTAGACTATTAAACGATTAAAAAACACACACAGACATTAATTAAAAATTATTTTAATGAAATAACGACACCTAGTTTTTGACAAGATTTATTGCTCTGCTAATCCAAAAATAAACCATCGACCTGTAACAAAAATAAAACAAAAAAGCAACAATATCCTTACCTCTCCGCGGCTCAGTCACGTCCCTCGCTGCAATCCATCAGAAGGGGTTAAGTGGTTTACACAGGGACCAGTGCTAATGTGACCAGCCATATGTAAACCTGTTATGATGAGTCACCGAAGGAGGAAAAAACAAAATACCAGCTAAGTCCAGAAAAACCAGAGAGGCTGGCAGCTACCGGATTGCAGACCCCTGAACCTATCCACAACAACTAGCAGTAGCCGTGGGGGGTTCCTACGGTGCCCTAGACTCCTCGATCACAGCCGGAGAGCTACATAGCCTAAAGACAGAAAGGGGAAAAACTAAACTGCCCCAGAGCAGACCCCAAAGCAATAGGCAGCCCCCAACATATAATGACGGTGAAGCAAGATCAAAACACTAACACAGATAGAAAGATAGGTTGAGCAAATGATGGGGTCCAAGCTAACTACATAGGACAGGATAGGAAAGCTGCTGTTTGCCATCCGCAAAAACCCTATCAAAATGAGCCAACCGACTGATAGGAAAAACAGGCCCTGAAGTCGCTAGGCTTCAAAAGACTATATCAGCACTCAGGTATATTCTGAAGACAGAGCAAAAGATCAACAGATCAGAGACAAAAATGGAATTCAGCTCACCCCCGGCCGGGGATGGCAGAACTCCCAAAAAACAAGGCAAACAAAAACAAAACTGAAGAGTACAAAGCAGAGCAGAAAAACTTAGCTTTGAGACGCAGGAATCAGACTGGTCTCCAAGAATCCAGCAGGAAAATCACCAGCCAGGAAGAAGGGCGTCGGCAGCCTTATATACAGTCCTCAATTCCAGCCACCCAGTTATCATCTAGCTGCCCAGGTGTTTGGTAATCAGTCTCACTACCTTCCTTCACCAGAGGAGGGAGTTCATCAGACCTCAATGGTGAAGGGAAAATGAACTCATATCAGTACCTCCCCCTTGAGGAGGGGTCACAGAACCTTCATCCATGCCACCAGGGCGATCCGGGTGATCCCGATGAAAGGCACGCACCAATCTTTCGGCATGAATATCAGAGGCAGAGACCCAGGAATTATCCTCCTGACCATAACCCTTCCACTTAACCAAAAACTGGAGTCTCCGTCTAGCCAGATGGGAATCCAGTATCTTCTCTACCTCATATTCCATGTTACCTTCAACCAATATAGGGTCAGGAGGTGCCACCACAGGAACTACTGGTTCAACAAACCTCTTCAACACGGACTTATGAAACACATTATGAATTTTAAATGTGACAGGAAGAGCCAACCGAAAAGAAACCGGATTAATGATCTCCAAAATCTTGTAAGGTCCAATAAATCTAGGCTTAAACTTAGGAGAAGCCACCTTCATAGCGATATTTTTTGATCACAACCAAACCATATCACCCACCTTAAACTGGGGACCAACGGTCCTACGCCGGTTGGAAAACCGCTGGGCCTTTTCCTGGGAGAGAGACAACTTATCCACTACTTGGTCCCAGATCTGGTGCATTCTCTCCACCACAGTGTCAACACCTGGGCAGGCAGAGGGCTCCACCTGCCCTGAAGAAAATCGAGGGTGAAAACCAAAGTTACAAAAAAAAGGTGACATCAAAGTGGCAGAACTAGCTCTATTATTTAAAGCAAATTCGGCCAAGGGCAAAAATGAAACCCAATCATCCTGATCGGCAGAAATAAAACATCTCAAATACGACTCCAAAGTCTGGTTTGTTCTCTTCATCTGCCCATTGGTCTGAGGGTGAAACGCAGAGGAGAAGGACAACTGAATTCCCAGCTTGGAACAGAAAGTCCTCCAAAATCTAGACACAAACTGAACTCCTCTGTCAGATACAATGTTCTCAGGAATCCCGTGCAAGCAAACCACCTGTTGCAAAAACAAGGGCACCAACTCAGAGGAAGATGGCAACTTAGGGAGTGGTACAAGATGGACCATCTTAGAGAATCTATCACAAATCACCCAAATAACAGTCATTCTCTGAGAGACAGGCATATCAGAGATAAAATCCACTGAAATATGGGTCCATGGCCTCCTGGACACCGGCAAAGGCATCAACAAGCCACTAGAGCGAGAACAAGGTTTAGACCGGGAGCAAGTCCCACAGGACTGCACAAAATTCCTGACATCACGAGACAAGGCGGGCCACCAAAAAGACCGACTCACCAGATCTCTAGTACCAAAAATACCTGGATGACCAGCCAATGCAGAGCAATGAACTTCAGACATCACTCTCTTCCTCTACTGGTCAGGAACATACAACTTTCCACTGGGACAACGCTCAGGTTTGTCCTCCTGAAACTCTTCCAGAGCACGTCTCAAATCGGGCGAGATGGCAGAAAGAACTACCCCCTCGCCTAAGATGGTAGCAGGCTTAGTCACAACAGGAGAATCAGCAAGGAAACTCCTAGAGAGGGCGTCTGCTTTGACATTCTTAGTGCCCGGAAGAAAAGAGACCACAAAATCAAAACGTGTGAAAAACAAGGCCCACCTAGCCTGTCTAGGATTCAAGTGCTTGGCCGACTCCAGGGAAATCAAATTCTTGTGGTTAGTAAGGACCACGACTTGGTGTTTGGCTCCCTCCAACCAATGTCTCCACTCCTCAAATGCCCATTTCATGGCCAACAGTCCCCGATTCCCCACATCATAGTTACGTTCGGATGGGGAGAACTTTCGGGAAGAGAAAGCACAAGGATTCATTTTAGATGTCACAGGATCTTTTTGGGACAACACCGCTCCTGCACCAATCTCAGAAGCGTCCACCTCCACCTAAAACGGGAGTGAGACATCAGGTTGCCGCAAAACCGGAGCAGAAGTGAATCTTCGCTTCAGCTCCTGAAAGGAAGAAACAGCCTCCAGAGACCAATTCAGCACATCAGCACCCTTCCTAGTCAAATCCGTCAATGGCTTGGCAATACCAGAAAAATTAGCTATAAATTTCCGATAAAAATTAGCAAAACCCAAAAACTTCTGGAGGGCCTTCAAAGAAGTGGGCTGAACCCAATCATAAATGGCCTGTACCTTGGCCGGGTCCATTTCAATAGTTGACGGAGACAAAATAAATCCCAAAAATGAAACCCTCTGTACCCCAAAAAGGCATTTCGATCCCTTGACATACAGGGAATTCTCTCTCAAAATCCGGAACACAGTCCGAACATGTTCCACATGAGAGTCCCAATTCTTGGAGAAGATCAAAATATCATCCAGATAGATAATCAAAAATTTATCCACAAAGTCTCGGAATATATCGTTCATGAAGCACTGGAAGACAGAAGGGGCATTAGTGAGCCCAAAAGGCATCACCAGGTACTCAAAATGTCCCTCCGGAGTATTAAACGCCGTCTTCCATTCATCCCCATGCTTAATGCGAATAAGATTATACGCCCCCCTCAGGTCAAGCTTGGTAAACCAGCAAGCACCTTTAACTCTGGAGAATAGATCAGAAATCAGGGGTAACGGATACTGATATTTAACAGTAATTTTGTTGAGGGCACGATAGTCAATACAAGGCCTTAATGAACCATCCTTTTTAGCCACGAAAAAAACCCAGCACCTAATGGTGAAGAGGATGGTCTAATATGACCCTTCTCCAATGCCTCCTTAATATAGGATCGCATAGCCTCGTGCTCGGGTACAGATAAATTGAAAAGCCGACCCTTGGGGAATTTACACCCCGGGTTCAGCTCAATTGCACAGTCATAACTCCTATGAGGAGGCAAAGATGCAGACTCATTCTCACTAAATACATCATAAAAGTCAGCCAAATAGTCAGGAACATCATGCGACTGGGGAGAGGTGGAGAAAACAGGAGCATCACTAAGGGCACACCGACAACCCCAACTCACCACAGACAAAGATTTCCAATCCAGAACTGGATTATGGATTTGCAACCAGGGAAACCCCAGAACAATGGTATCATGCAAATTATGCAACACCAAAAATCTGCAGTTTTCTTGATGGTCTGGGGCGACCCGCATTACAACCTGGGTCCAAAACTGAGGTTTATTCTTCGCCAAAGGATTAGCATCAATACCCCTCAAAGGGATAGGCGTCCGCAGAGGTGTCATAGGAAATACACAACGTTTAGCAAAATCCAAGTCCATCAGGTTCAGAGCTGCTCCTGAATCCACAAAAGCCTTGGCGGAAAATGTGGACAGGGAGCAGATCAGAGTAATTGCCAGAAGGAACTTAGGTTGAACACCACCCACAGAAAACGTGTGTGCACAACGTTTCTCTCGTTTAGGGCAGACAGAAATAATATGCGAGGCATCTCCACAAAAAAAACACAGCTTATTACGCCTTCTGAACTCCTGATGTTGCACCCTAGACAAAACTCTATCACATTGCATAGGTTCAGACATTTGTTCAACAGGTGGCAACATCTCTCATGTAGTTTTGCGTTCACGTAAACACCGATCCACCTGAATGGCTAATGACATAGAATCGTCAAGACCAGAGGGAACAGGAAATCCCACCATAGTATCTTTTACAGTTTCTGACAAACCCTTCCGAAAGAGGGCTGCCAAGGCACCATCATTCCAGTTAGTAAGGACCGCCCACTTTCGGAATTTTTGACAGTACAACTCTGCCGAATCCCGACCCTGGCTTAATGCCAACAGGATCTTTTCAGCCTGATCAATAGTATTAGGTTCATCATACAACAACCCCAAGGCTTGAAAAAATGTGTTCACATTATTCAGAATAGGATCATCAGGTTTCAAAGAAAACGCCCAATCCTGGGGATCGCCGCGCAGCAAAGAGATGACAATTTTAACCTGCTGAGCGGAATTCCCCGACGAGTTAGGCTTCAAGGCAAAAAATAATTTTCAATTATTCTTGAAATTCAAGAATTTAGACCGATCCCCAAAAAACACATCAGGAGTAGGAATCTTTGGTTCAGCAGCATGTGAATGAGCAAGATAGGTGGAAATTCCCGGCACTTCAGCAGCGAGCTGCTCCACACGATCAGACAATTGCTTCATCTCCATTGAGAAAAAAATTCCCCCTATGGCCTCAGAGATATAGAGGAAAAAATATGCACACACAAAAAAAAAAAAAAATTCTGACACTTTTTTTTTTTTTTTTTTACAATTCTCTCCTGCTATTGAGTACCCTAGGATCTGCGGTATGGCTGGTGATTCTGTTATGATGAGTCACCGAAGGAGGAAAAAACAAAATACCAGCTAAGTCCAGAAAAACCAGAGAGGTTGGCAGCTATCGGATTGCAGACCCCTGAACCTATCCACAACAACTAGCAGTAGCCGTGGGGGGTTCCTACGGTGCCCTAGACCCCTCGATCACAGCCAGAGAGCTACATAGCCTAAAGACAGAAAGGGGAAAAACTAAACTGCCCCAGAGCAGACCCCAAAGCAATAGGCAGCCCCCAACATATAATGACGGTGAAGCAAGATCAAAACACTAACACAGATAGAAAGATAGGTTGAGCAAATGATGGGGCCCAAGCTAACTACATAGGACAGAATAGGAAAGCTGCTGTCTGCCATCCGCAAAAACCCTATCAAAATGAGCCAACCGACTGATAGGAAAAACAGGCCCTGAAGTCGCTAGGCTTCAAAAGACTATATCAGCACTCAGGTATATTCTGAAGACAGAGCAAAAGATCAACAGATCAGAGACAAAAATAGAATTCAGCTCACCCCCGGCCGGGGATGGCAGAACTCCCAAAAAACAAGGCAAACAAAAACAAAACTGAAGAGTACAAAGCAGAGCAGAAAAACTTAGCTTTGAGATGCAGGAATCAGACTGGTCTCCAAGAATCCAGCAGGAAAATCTCCAGCCAGGAAGAAGGGCGTCGGCAGCCTTATATCCAGTCCTCAATTCCAGCCACCCAGTTATCATCTAGCTGCCCAGGTGTTTGGTAATCAGTCTCACTACCTTCCTTCATCAGAGGAGGGAGTTCATTAGACCTCAATGATGAAGGGAAAAATGAACTCATAACAGTACCTCCCCCTTGAGGAGGGGTCACCGAACCCTCATCCATGCCACCAGGGCGATCCGGGTGATCCCAATGAAAGGCACGCACCAATCTTTCGGCATGAATATCAGAGGCAGAGACCCAGGAATTATCCTCCTGACCATAACCCTTCCACTTAACCAAAAACTGGAGTCTTCGTCTAGCCAGACGGGAATCCAGTATCTTCTCTACCTCATATTCCATGTTACCTTCAACCAATATAGGGTCAGGAGGTGCCACCACAGGAACTACTGGTTCAACAAACCTCTTCAACATGGACTTATGAAACACATTATGAATTTTAAATGTGACAGGAAGAGCCAACCGAAAAGAGACCGGATTAATAATCTCCAAAATCTTGTAAGGTCCAATAAATCTAGGCTTAAACTTAGGAGAAGCCACCTTCATAGCGATATTTTTTGATCACAACCAAACCATATCACCCACCTTAAACTGGGGACCAACGGTCCTACGCCGGTTGGAAAACCGCTGGGCCTTTTCCTGGGAGAGAGACAACTTATCCACTACTTGGTCCCAGATCTGGTGCATTCTCTCCACCACAGTGTCAACACCTGGGCAGGCAGAAGGCTCCACCTGCCCTGAAGAAAATCGAGGGTGAAAACCAAAGTTACAAAAAAAAGGTGACATCAAAGTGGCAGAACTAGCTCTATTATTTAAAGCAAATTCGGCCAAGGGCAAAAATGAAACCCAATCATCCTGATCGGCAGAAATAAAACATCTCAAATACGACTCCAAAGTCTGGTTTGTTCTCTCCGTCTGCCCATTGGTCTGAGGGTGAAACGCAGAGGAGAAGGACAACTGAATTCCCAGCTTGGAACAGAAAGTCCTCCAAAATCTAGACACAAACTGAACTCCTCTGTCAGATACAATGTTCTCAGGAATCCCGTGCAAGCAAACCACCTGTTGCAAAAACAAGGGCACCAACTCAGAGGAAGATGGCAACTTAGGGAGTGGTACAAGATGGACCATCTTAGAGAATCTATCACAAATCACCCAAATAACAGTCATTCTCTGAGAGACAGGCATATCAGAGATAAAATCCACTGAAATATGGGTCCATGGCCTCCTGGACACCGGCAAAGGCATCAACAAGCCACTAGAGCGAGAACAAGGTTTAGACCGGGAGCAAGTCCCACAGGACTGCACAAAATTCCTGACTAGAGTTGAGCGACTTTTGGTTTTTTAGGGTCGCGTTTCGTTTCGTGAAACCCGACTTTTCCAAAAGTCGGGTCGAGCAAGATCGTCCGATTATAGGGAAAAGTCGGGGTCGTCCCGAAACACGAAACCCAATGTAAGTCAATGGGGAATAAAAGTCGGCAGTGAGAGGAGGACAGGAAACACACCTACAGTGCCCATTTGAATGCCAAAAGCATCAATTCTTCTTACTTAAGCTTGTTAACCTTAATTAACTTCATAATACAAGTTACGCACTGAAAAATGGGGGTTATCTGGCTAAAGTTGTGGGGGGGGAGGGCTGGCTGCAGGTTTTCATGTGCCCTGGGCGAAAGAGCGCCCCTTTAACACATACCACAACTCATCATGCTCCGATACGGCAGATAAATAGCGGTATAGTACAATGAAAAATACCTCACTTTTTACATCTCATGACGAGGCCCATCTATTTCTCCATACAGAATCATTGGTCCCATATAATGTTTGAAACAGTATATGATGAGCTCCACATAATGCTACAGTATATGTTGGTCCCCATGGATGAAGCTCCAAATAATGGGCCCAAATAATGCTCCAAACATAATGGGCCCCATTTCTAATGCTCTAGTGTATAATGGGCCCTGTAAATGCTGCTCCAGTGTCTGATGTCCACCTTTGGAATGTTCCAGTGTATGGTGGGCCCCATCTATCATTCTCCAGAGTATAGTGCTCCCCAAAAATTGCTGTCCCAACATTGAAAACAATCAAATAAGTCTCCTCGCTAGGGAATCCCTGTACTTGTCTGGACAGGTGCTATAGCTTGCTTAACAGCTCGCCAGCCGTTCTCACGCCCAGTATGGATTGCACGTGATTGCACAAAGGTTAGAAAGGGTACCGTATCCCTGGATAACATGTATGGATAGCGTACACATTCAAAATATATGTCTCAGGAGGCAGGCTCAGACGGTGTCAGGCCCAGTATGGATTGCACGTGATTGCACAAAGGTTAGAAAGGGTACCGTATCCCCGGATAACATGTATGGATAGCGTACACATTCAAAATATATGTCTCAGGTGGCTGGCTCAGATGGTGTTAGGCCCAGTATGGATTGCACGTGATTGCACAAAGGTTAGAAAGGGTACCGTATCCCCGGATAACATGTATGGATAGCGTACACATTCAAAATATATGTCTCAGGAGGCAGGCTCAGACGGTGTTAGGCCCAGTATGGATTGCACGTGATTGCACAAAGGTTAGAAAGGGTACCGTATCCCCGGATAACATGTATGGATAGCGTACACATTCAAAATATATGTCTCAGGAGGCAGGCTCAGACGGTGTTAGGCCCAGTATGGATTGCACGTGATTGCACAAAGGTTAGAAAGGGTACCATATCCCCGGATAACATGTATGGATAGCGTACACATTCAAAATATATGTCTCAGGAGGCAGGCTCAGACGGTGTCAGGCACAGTATGGATTTGACGGCCCAGATTACACAGCGGAGGAGCAGGGAGAGGTAAAGATTGCAAATGCTGGGGCCCTGCCCAAGCAAGGGGGGCCCACTCGTGGGCGTCGGTACTGGCACTGGGCCCCTCATAGTACAGCGGTGTGTCTGACGGCGGGTGTGCACCACCACCGTCAGAGACACTTGATTGCACTATGAGGGACCCTGTGCCAGTGCCCGCGCCCAAGAGTCGGCCTACCCACCTGTCCAGGGCAACGGCACTCGCACGGTGTCGTGCGGTAGGTGGTGACCCCGGCCATGGGGGGGGAGGCAACACAGTTAGGGAGTTTTAGAAAGTGGCATATGTTGATGTTGGACATTCAGCTGATGCAAAAGGCGAAATAGGTGAAGTACCAGGAAGAGGTGGACCAAAGCAAGCCATTTTTCTGTCACCCTATGTGTCATCAGGGGAAGGTGGGACAAAATCCTTGGAAACCCATGCGTGGTTCATTTTAATGAAGGTTAGATCATCCACATTTTGGGTTGACAGACGGGTCCTTTTTTCTGTCAGGATTGATCCAGCTGCACTGAAGACTCTTTCCGATAGCACACTTGCAGCTGGGCAAGCGAGCTCCTGTAAGGCATATTGGGCCTATTCAGGCCAGGTGTCCAGTTTAGCGGCCCAATAGTCAAAGGGGAATGACCTGTGTGGGAGAACATCGATATGGGAGGAAAAGTAGTTTGTAACCATAGTTGACAACTGCTGTCTCCTGTCACTTTCCATCGATGCAGTATTACCAGTTGTGTGAGCGGTATTTGAAAAATCAGTCCACAACATTGTCGTGAAACCCCTGTCTCCAACGCCATTTCTGCTGTGTACACCACGAACACCTCTGCCAAGCTGCCCCCGGCCCGTACGGCTCGTGTGAGAACCATCACCGCTGCTGTGTGCTGGGAATGCCTCAAGCAACCGATTTACCAGAGTTGCTTGTTTATTAGCCAATATTAGGTCAAGGTTCTCCTGTGGCATGATGTTTTGTAATTTGCCTTTATAGCGTGGATCCAGGATGCTGGCCAACCAGTAGTCGTCATCGTTCATCATTTTGGCAATGCGGGGGTCCCTTTTTAGGATCCGCAAGGCATAATCTGACATGTGGGCCAATGTTCCCGGTGTCAATGATGCACTGCGAGTGCTGGGTGGAGGAGCACTTTCTGGCAAATCCACATCCCTCCAGTCACGCACAAACCCTGTACCAGACCTTGCCACGCCAACATTTTCACTTGCCCCACGAGATGCATCCTCCTCCCCTAAGTAATCATCCCCATCATCCTCCTCCTCCTCCTCTTCTTCCTCCACCTCGTCCAGGAGAGGTCCCTGAGCAGACAATGGCTGAATGTCATCAAGGATTCCCTCCTCCTCTTCCTCCTCATCAACATTGGCTGCAGACGCCTGCTCCTTAAGGTGCGTCAAAGTTTGCATGAGCAGACGCATAAGTGGGATGCTCATGCTTAGGATGGCGTCGTCTGCGCTTACCAGCCGTGTGCATTCCTCAAAACACTGAAGGACTTTACAAAGGTCTTTCAGCTTCGACCACTGCATGCCTGTCAACTCCATGTCTGCTCTCAAAGTGCCTGGCCGTGTATCCTCCCACAAATGCATTATGGCCTGCCTCTGCTCGCACAGCCGCTCCACCATGTGCAGGGTGGAGTTCCACCTTGTTGCAATGTCGATAATGAGGCGGTGGTTGGGAAGGTGGAGCAATCGCTGCAGCTTCTGCATACGAACGGAGTGTACAGGCGACCGGCGGATGTGCGCGCACAGTCTTCGAACCTTCTGGAGCAGGGCTGTTAACTCCGGATAATTTTTGAGGAAGCACTGCACCACCAGGTTCAAGGTGTGAGCCAAGCAAGGTATGTGGCTGAGTTTTGAAAGGGCTATGGCTGCCACAAAATTACGGCCGTTATCACTAACTACCTTGCCTGCCTCAAGATGTACACTGCCCAGCCATGACTCAGTTTGTCGCTTCAAGTACTCGGCCAGCACCTCGGCGGTGTGTCTGTCGCCCAAACACATCATCTGCAACACAGCCTGCTGACGCTTTCCACTAGCTGCTCGATAGGGGGACACATCGTGTGCAACAGTGGCAGCTGCAGATGGAGTGCTCGTACGACTGCGCTCTGTGGACGAGCTTTCGCTTCTGGAGGAGGAGGAGGAGGAGGAGGAGGGTCGAACGCCTACAGCCAACTGTTTCCTATACCGTGGGCTAGGCAGCACTGTCCCACCACCGCTGTCCCCTGTGGACCCTGCATCCACCACATTAACCCAGTGCGCAGTGATGGACACGTAACGGCCCTGGCCATGCCGACTGGACCATGCATCAGTTGTGAGGTGCACCTTTCCGCTCACTGACTGCTTGAGTGCATGGACAATGCGGTCTTTCACATGATGGTGGAGGGCTGGGATGGCTTTGCGAGAGAAGAAGTGGCGACTGGGTAGGTCATAGCGTGGTACTGCATAGGCCATGAGTTCGCGGAAAGCTGTGCTTTCCACCAACCGAAAGGGCATCATCTCAAACGAGATTAGTTTGGCAATGTGGGCGTTCAAACCCAGTGTACGCGGATGAGAGACTGAGTACTTTCTTGACCTACTCATAGTGTCTGGGAGGGTGAGCTGGACTTGAGAGCTGCATATGGTGGAAGTAGCGGTGGACAGGGCGGACTGAGAGAGGGTTGATGATGGTGATGGAGTTGGTGTTCTTTCTGATGGCCTAGAATCAGTCTTTCGTTGATATAACAGTGGGATTCCCTGACTGCTGTGGTCTTGCAACGACACCTCAACATTTGCTGCTGTGCTAACCGGTGGGCTTACAGTGGGGGAAACAATGTAGCGTTGCTGACTACCTTCGTTGTGATCAGTTGCACATGTGGCACTTGAGGTTTGGTGTTGTGTCCACGCTTGCAAGTGCATGCTGGTTAAATGTCTAAGTATGCAACTGGTATTCAAATTTTTCAGATTTTTCCCTCGGCTAAAGGTCTTTGCGCACTTCTTACAGATAACCTTGGCCTGATCATGAGGATTTTGTTCAAAAAAGTGCCACACTGCACTCTTCCTACTTTGGCAGACATTTTGCGGCCTAGCACGCTGTGATCTTTTGACCCTCTGGACAAGCTGTCCAGCAACTCTTTTGATGTTTGGAACCTGTCTTTGGAGTGCTCCGGGCCTGCCAGATAACAGCTGTTGCGATGTCGATGTCTGCTGCTGGATGCTCCTCATCTGAGCTATTGGAAGCAGCACCCTCTTCCCCCAATGGGTGCCAATCTGGGTCAACAACTGGGTCATCCATCACCTCCTCTTCTATGTCATGTGCACCTTTCTCTGTGTCACCGTGTATGGTGGTATAGTGTGCGGGAAGGGGCACCTGAGTCTCATCAGGGTCAAAATCTGGCTCTGTACACTGCGAGGACAATGTAGTGCTCTGAGTGAATGTACCAGCAGAATCATCCATCAGCGGCTGTGCATCAGTGCACTCCATGTCAGATTCATCTTGGCCTGGGTAATTCACCATTTCACTTGATAATCCAGGCATGGTATGTGAAAACAGCTCCATGGAGTAATCAGTAGTATGGCCTGCGTCATCCTTCAATCTTGGTTGGGGTGAAGGACACAAGGAAAGGTGTGGTTCATGAACATGAGCCTCCAATGACGACTCAGTGCTTTTACTTTTTACAACTGAAGAAGAGGAGGCGATAGAGCTGGAGGCTGAGTCAGCAATGTAAGACAAAACTTTTTCCTGATGCTCTGCCTTTAAAAGCGGTTTGCCAACTCCTAGAAAACTAAGCGTTCGAGGCCTTATGTAGCCAGACGATGACGCAGGGTCAGCACCTCCTGCATTCGGTCCTATTTTGCTCTTGCCACTACCATCAGATCCACCACCAACACCATCATTACCAGCTGCCAACCGCCGCCCAATTCCACGGCCTCTTCCACCAGCCTTCCTCATTTTTGGTAGAAATGTAGACAAAATCCAACAAACTATATAGTAATGTAAAACAAGGTACAAGGTGTCTATAGGACAGGGGAGATTTAGAATTTCTGCACACACTTGTGGACAGTGGACACTTTTGGATTGTGTGAGGCCCCCTGATATCTGAGCGCTATGTGACAGGCTCGATGGCACAGCTGCCTGTGACCAAAGTGACGAGAGGATAATGGAGATTTTGAATCTCTGCGCACACTTTTGGACACTGGACACTTGTGGATTGTGTGAGGCCCACTGATATCTGAGCGCTATGTGACAGGCTCGATGGCACAGCTGTGACCAAAGTGACGAGAGGATAATGGAGATTTTGAATCTCTGCGCACACTTTTGGACACTGGACACTTGTGGATTGTGTGAGGCCCACTGATATCTGAGCGCTATGTGACAGGCTCGATGGCACAGCTGTGACCAAAGTGACGAGAGGATAATGGAGATTTTGAATCTCTGCGCACACTTTTGGACACTGGACACTTGTGGATTGTGTGAGGCCCACTGATATCTGAGCGCTATGTGACAGGCTCGATGGCACAGCTGTGACCAAAGTGACGAGAGGATAATGGAGATTTTGAATCTCTGCGCACACTTTTGGACACTGGACACTTGTGGATTGTGTGAGGCCCACTGATATCTGAGCGCTATGTGACACGCTCGATGGCACAGCTGCCTGTGACCAAAGTGACGAGAGGATAATGGAGATTTTGAATCTCTGCGCGCACTTTTGGACACTGGACACTTGTGGATTGTGTGAGGCCCACTGATATCTGAGCGCTATGTGACACGCTCGATGGCACAGCTGCCTGTGACCAAAGTGACGAGAGGATAATGGAGATTTTGAATCTCTGCGCACACTTTTGGACACTGGACACTTGTGGATTGTGTGAGGCCCACTGATATCTGAGCGCTATGTGACAGGCTCGATGGCACAGCTGTGACCAAAGTGACGAGAGGATAATGGAGATTTTGAATCTCTGCGCACACTTTTGGACACTGGACACTTGTGGATTGTGTGAGGCCCACTGATATCTGAGCGCTATGTGACACGCTCGATGGCACAGCTGCCTGTGACCAAAGTGACGAGAGGATAATGGAGATTTTGAATCTCTGCGCACACTTTTGGACACTGGACACTTGTGGATTGTGTGAGGCCCACTGATATCTGAGCGCTATGTGACAGGCTCGATGGCACAGCTGCCTGTGACCAAAGTGACGAGAGGATAATGGAGATTTTGAATCTCTGCGCACACTTTTGGACACTGGACACTTGTGGATTGTGTGAGGCCCACTGATATCTGAGCGCTATGTGACGCGCTCGATGGCACAGCTGACTGTGACCAAAGTGACGAGAGGATAATGGGGATTTTGAATCTCTGCGCACACTTTTGGACACTGGACACTTGTGGATTGTGTGAGGCCCACTGATATCTGAGCGCTATGTGACAGGCTCGATGGCACAGCTGTGACAAAAGTGACTAGAGGATAAGGGAGATTGGATTGCTTTTAAAAAAGCAGTTTGCGGAGCAGTGGGTAAACAGCAATGCCAGCGTGTCAGAAAGCCTTAAAAGGCAGCCCAACAACCAACACCACTGATACACCACAATATAGCCTCCCCTTGCACTGCACACACAGTGACTTGTGTGTTGTGCAGGCCAAATCGCTAGCAGCAGAAGCAGTTTTTTTGTCTTCTTCCCTGCCTAACGCTCTCCCTACAGAATCAGCAGCAACCTCTCCCTATACTAAGATCGGCAGAAGTAAGATGGCGGTCGGCGTGCACGCCCTTTTATACCCCCTGTGACGCCCACCAAAGCAAGCCAATCACTTGCATGCCCTTCTGAAAGATGGTGGTGACCCGTGCCTAGGTCATCACGTTGCCCACAGTGTCCGTGGATCCTGATTGGCTGAAAAAGAGCGCAAAACAAACTTTTGAAACGCGACTTTGGCGCGTAAGTCGCCGACCTCGTGGCCGACCTCATCCTAGGGTCGGGTTTCGTTTCATGAAACCCGACTTTGCCAAAAGTGGGTGACTTTTGAATTTTTTCGACCCATTTCGCTCAACTCTATTCCTGACATCACGAGACAAGGCGGGCCACCAAAAAGACCGACTCACCAGATCTCTAGTACCAAAAATACCTGGATGACCAGCCAATGCAGAGCAATGAACTTCAGACATCACTCTCTTCCTCCACTGGTCAGGAACATACAACTTTCCACTGGGACAATGCTCAGGTTTGTCCTCCTGAAACTCTTCCAGAGCACGTCTCAAATCGGGCGAGATGGCAGAAAGAACTACCCCCTCGCCTAAGATGGTAGCAGGCTTAGTCACAACAGGAGAATCAGCAAGGAAACTCCTAGAGAGGGCGTCTGCTTTGACATTCTTAGTGCCCGGAAGAAAAGAGACCACAAAATCAAAACGTGTGAAAAACAAGGCCCACCTAGCCTGTCTAGGATTCAAGCGCTTGGCCGACTCCAGGGAAATCAAATTCTTGTGGTTAGTAAGGACCACGACTTGGTGTTTGGCTCCCTCCAACCAATGTCTCCACTCCTCAAATGCCCATTTCATGGCCAACAGTCCCCGATTCCCCACATCATAGTTACGTTCGGATGGGGAGAACTTTCGGGAAGAGAAAGCACAAGGATTCATTTTAGATGTCACAGGATCTTTTTGGGACAACA
This sequence comes from Dendrobates tinctorius, assembly GCF_039654945.1. Classification (NCBI taxonomy): domain Eukaryota; kingdom Metazoa; phylum Chordata; class Amphibia; order Anura; family Dendrobatidae; genus Dendrobates; species Dendrobates tinctorius. The sequence continues at coordinate 62,181,128 of NW_027361679.1, forward strand.
CCGCTCCTGCACCAATCTCAGAAGCGTCCACCTCCACCTAAAACGGGAGTGAGACATCAGGTTGCCGCAAAACCGGAGCAGAAGTGAATCTTCTCTTCAGCTCCTGAAAGGAAGAAACAGCCTCCAGAGACCAATTCAGCACATCAGCACCCTTCCTAGTCAAATCCGTCACTGGCTTGGCAATACCAGAAAAATTAGCTATAAATTTACGATAAAAATTAGCAAAACCCACAAACTTCTGGAGGGCCTTCAAAGAAGTGGGCTGAACCCAATCATAAATGGCCTGTACCTTGGCCGGGTCCATTTCAATAGTTGACGGAGACAAAATAAATCCCAAAAATGAAACCCTCTGTACCCCAAAAAGGCATTTCGATCCCTTGACATACAGGGAATTCTCTCTCAAAATCCGGAACACAGTCCGAACATGTTCCACATGAGAGTCCCAATTCTTGGAGAAGATCAAAATATCATCCAGATAGATAATCAAAAATTTATCCACAAAGTCTCGGAATATATCGTTCATGAAGCACTGGAAGACAGAAGGGGCATTAGTGAGCCCAAAAGGCATCACCAGGTACTCAAAATGTCCCTCCGGAGTATTAAACGCCATCTTCCATTCATCCCCATGCTTAATGCGAATAAGATTATACGCCCCCCTCAGGTCAAGCTTGGTAAACCAGCAAGCACCTTTAACTCTGGAGAATAGATCAGAAATCAGGGGTAACGGATACTGATATTTAACAGTAATTTTGTTGAGGGCATGATAGTCAATACAAGGCCTTAATGAACCATCCTTTTTAGCCACGAAAAAAACCCAGCACCTAATGGTGAAGAGGATGGTCTAATATGACCCTTCTCCAATGCCTCCTTCATATAGGATCGCATAGCCTCGTGCTCGGGTACAGATAAATTGAAAAGCCGACCCTTGGGGAATTTACACCCCGGGTTCAGCTCAATTGCCCAGTCATAACTCCTATGAGGAGGCAAAGACGCAGACTCATTCTCACGAAATACATCATAAAAGTCAGCCAAATAGTCAGGAACATCATGTGACTGGGGAGAGGTGGAGAAAACAGGAGCATCACTAAGGGCACACCGACAACCCCAACTCACCACAGACAAAGATTTCCAATCCAGAACTGGATTATGGATTTGCAACCAGGGAAACCCCAGAACAATGGTATCATGCAAATTATGCAACACCAAAAATCTGCAATTTTCTTGAAGGTCTGGGGTGACCCGCATTACCACCTGGGTCCAAAACTGAGGTTTATTCTTCGCCAAAGGATTAGCATCAATACCCCTCAAAGGGATAGGCGTCCGCAGAGGTGTCATAGGAAATACACAACGTTTAGCAAAATCCAAGTCCATCAGGTTCAGAGCTGCTCCTGAATCCACAAAAGCCTTGGCAGAAAATGTGGACAGGGAGCAGATCAGAGTAATTGCCAGAAGAAACTTAGGTTGAACACCACCCACAGAAAACGTGTGTGCACAACGTTCCTCTCGTTTAGGGCAGACAGAAATAATATGCGAGGCATCTCCACAAAAAAAACACAGCTTATTACGCCTTCTGAACTCCTGATGTTGCACCCTAGACAAAACTCTATCACATTGCATAGGTTCAGACATTTGTTCAACAGGTGGCAACATCTCTCGTGTAGTTTTGCGTTCACGTAAACGCCGATCCACCTGAATGGCTAATGACATAGAATCGTCAAGACCAGAGGGAACAGGAAATCCCACCATAGTATCTTTTACAGTTTCTGACAAACCCTTCCGAAAGAGGGCTGCCAAGGCACCATCATTCCAGGTAGTGAGGACCGCCCACTTTCGGAATTTTTGACAGTACAACTCTGCCGAATCCCGACCCTGGCTTAATGCCAACAGGATCTTTTCAGCCTGATCAATAGTATTAGGTTCATCATACAACAACCCCAAGGCTTGAAAAAATGCGTTCACATTATTCAGAATAGGATCATCAGGTTTCAAAGAAAACGCCCAATCCTGGGGATCGCCGCGCAGCAAAGAGATGACAATTTTAACCTGCTGCGCGGAATTCCCCGACGAGTTAGGCTTCAAGGCAAAAAATAATTTACAATTATTCTTGAAATTCAAGAATTTAGACCGATCCCCAAAAAACACATCAGGAGTAGGAATCTTTGGTTCAGCAGCATGTGAATGAGCAAGATAGGTGGAAATTCCCGGCACTTCAGCAGCGAGCTGCTCCACACGATCAGACAATTGCTTCATCTCCATTGAGAAAAAAATTCCCCCTACGGCCTCAGAGATATAGAGGAAAAAATATGCACACAAAAAAAAAAAAATTCTGACATTTTTTTTTTTTTTTTTACAATTTTCTCCTGCTATTGAGTACCCTAGGATCTGCGGTATGGCTGGTGATTCTGTTATGATGAGTCACCGAAGGAGGAAAAAACAAAATACCAGCTAAGTCCAGAAAAACCAGAGAGGTTGGCAGCTATCGGATTCCAGACCCCTGAACCTATCCACAACAACTAGCAGTAGCCGTGGGGGGTTCCTACGGTGCCCTAGACCCCTCGATCACAGCGAGAGAGCTACATAGCCTAAAGACAGAAAGGGGAAAAACTAAACTGCCCCAGAGCAGACCCCAAAGCAATAGGCAGCCCCCAACATATAATGATGGTGAAGCAAGATGAAAACACTAACACAGATAGAAAGATAGGTTGAGCAAATGATGGGGCCCAAGCTAACTACATAGGACAGAATAGGAAAGCTGCTGTCTGCCATCCGCAAAAACCCTATCAAAATGAGCCAACCGACTGATAGGAAAAACAGGCCCTGAAGTCGCTAGGCTTCAAAAGACTATATCAGCACTCAGGTATATTCTGAAGACAGAGCAAAAGATCAACAGATCAGAGACAAAAATGGAATTCAGCTCACCCCCGGCCGGGATGGCAGAACTCCCAAAAAACAAGGCAAACAAAAACAAAACTGAAGAGTACAAAGCAGAGCAGAAAAACTTAGCTTTGAGACGCAGGAATCAGACTGGTCTCCAAGAATCCAGCAGGAAAATCACCAGCCAGGAAGAAGGGCGTCGGCAGCCTTATATCCAGTCCTCAATTCCAGCCACCCAGTTATCATCTAGCTGCCCAGGTGTTTGGTAATCAGTCTCACTACCTTCCTTCACCAGAGGAGGGAGTTCATCAGACCTCAATGTTGAAGGGAAAAATGAACTCATAACATAAACCACTGCCAGAATGAATTATTTCATTTCTGCGCAGCCTCCCTGGCTGCCCTGAGATGAACTAATAAGCATGGGAAAATTTCTGCATTTTTTCCCACGCTCATCAGTTCACCTCAGGTCAGCCAGGGGACTCCAAGCAGCCTCAGTGATGTCACTGGCTGACCTGAGGTGAACTGATGAGCGTGGGAAAAAATGCCAAAACTTTCCCACGCTTATTAGTTCATCTCAGGGCAGCCAGGAAGGCTGCGCAGAGATGAAATAATTAATTTTGGCATTTTAATTAATGTCTGTGTGTTTTTTAACACACACAGACATTAATGGGAATAGAGCAATGGGAACAGAGCAATGGGAGTACAGAGGATACGTGCCAGAAAAGGCGCATCTTATAGATGCACCTTTTCTGGGGTGTCTGGGGGCAGATTTTTGTAGCCAGGGGGGCCAAAAACAAATGTCTCTCTCAAGGCTATTAAAATCTACCCTCACTCACCTGCTTTGCCTCTCTGGTTGCTCTGGTTGCGATTTTGCCACAGGAGCCCACGCATATTTTTCCAACTAATTAACCACTTAATTTAACACCTAGACGTCCCAAATTTTACACACCAACCCTAATTTAATTATTTGTCAGGAACATATAAAAAATGCATGAAATGAAATGGTTTACTGTATGTAAACCATGTGTCATTTCATGTCGGGTTTTGGAATGCTTTTACAGAAGCCGGGAATTGAATTAACGGCTATTATGCTATGTAGAACTCTGTGAAACATAAATATATATATATGTGTCTGTGTCAATGGCATGTATATATAGATATGTATTCTATGTGTATATACAGTGGGGCAAAAAAGTATTTAGTCAGTCAGCAATAGTGCAAGTTCCACCACTTAAAAAGATGAGATGCGTCTGTAATTTACATCATAGGTAGACCTCAACTATGGGAGACAAACTGAGAAAAAAAAATCCAGAAAATCACATTGTCTGTTTTTTTTTCATTTTATTTGCATATTATGATGGAAAATAAGTATTTGGTCAGAAACAAAATTTCATCTCAATACTTTGTGATATATCCTTTGTTGGCAATGACAGAGGTCAAACGTTTTCTGTAAGTCTTCACAAGGTTGCCACACACTGTTGTTGGTATGTTGGCCCATTCCTCCATGCAGATCTCCTCTAGAGCAGTGATGTTTTTGGCTTTTCGCTTGGCAACACGGACTTTCAACTCCCTCCAAAGGTTTTCTATAGGGTTGAGATCTGGAGACTGGCTAGGCCACTCCAGGACCTTGAAATGCTTCTTACGAAGCCACTCCTTCGTTGCCCTGGCGGTGTGCTTTGGATCATTGTCATGTTGAAAGACCCAGCCACGTTTCATCATCAATGCCCTTGCTGATGGAAGGAGGTTTGCACTCAAAATCTCACGATACATGGCCCCATTCATTCTTTCATGTACCCGGATCAGTCGTCCTGGCCCCTTTGCAGAGAAACAGCCCCAAAGCATGATGTTTCCACCACCATGCTTTACAGTAGGTATGGTGTTTGATGGATGCAACTCAGTATTCTTTTTCCTCCAAACACGACAAGTTGTGTTTCTACCAAACAGTTCCAGTTTGGTTTCATCAGACCATAGGACATTCTCCCAAAACTCCTCTGGATCATCCAAATGCTCTCTAGCAAACTTCAGACGGGCCGGACATGTACAGGCTTAAGCAGTGGGACACGTCTGGCACTGCAGGATCTGAGTCCATGGTGGCGTAGTGTGTTACTTATGGTAGGCCTTGTTACATTGGTCCCAGCTCTCTGCAGTTCATTCACTAGGTCCCCCCGTGTGGTTCTGAGATTTTTGCTCACCGTTCTTGTGATCATTCTGACCCCACGGGGTGGGATTTTGCGTGGAGCACCAGATCGAGGGAGATTATCAGTGGTCTTGTATGTCTTCCATTTTCTAATTATTGCTCCCACAGTTGATTTCTTCACTCCAAGCTGGTTGGCTATTGCAGATTCAGTCTTCCCAGCCTGGTGCAGGGCTACAATTTTGATTCTGGTGTCCTTTGACAGCTCTTTGGTCTTCACCATAGTGGAGTTTGGAGTCAGACTGTTTGAGGGTGTACACAGGTGTCTTTTTATACTGATAACAAGTTTAAACAGGTGCCATTACTACAGGTAATGAGTGGAGGAAAGAGGAGACTCTTAAAGAAGAAGTTACAGGTCTGTGAGAGCCAGAAATCTTGATTGCTTGTTTCTGACCAAATACTTATTTTCCACCATAATATGCAAATAAAATGAAAAAAAAAACAGACAATGTGATTTTCTGGATTTCTTTTTCTCAGTTTGTCTCCCATAGTTGAGGTCTACCTATGATGTAAATTACAGACGCCTCTCATCTTTTTAAGTGGTGGAACTTGCACTATTGCTGACTGACTAAATACTTTTTTGCCCCACTGTATCTATTCTTTCATTTCTTTATTAAACATGTCAGTGTGATTTTACTGTCTCACAAAATGAATTGCCCGCTTTTGTTAAAGGACACCGGGTGCGTATTTCTCGCAATTCACACGTCTGGTCCGTGTATAATCTGTATTTTTTGCACCCCCATAGACTTGCATTGGCGTATTTTGGCCGGAATATGCTGACAATTGCAGCCCATAAAATACGGCCAAGAAATATACGGCTGTTGGGAGCTGCCCCATTGGTCCGTGTTTAGTGCAAGGTTTATACGCCTCTCACTTGTCCGTATTTCTCTCTAGTGTGATCCCAGCCTTAGCAGATAGGATTTAGATTCAGATTTAGATTTAAAAAAATGTAAAAATTTGGGGCTAAAACAACATTTTAGACTTAAAAATATGTCAAGTGGTGCTACTTCCCTTCAGAGCCCTGCCGTGCACCCAAACAATAGTTTTCTCCCATATATGGTGTTTTACCGGTCTTAGGAGAAATTGCACAACAAATTTTGCAGTCCATTTTCTCCTGTTACCCTTGGGGAAAATAAAAAACTGGGGTGTAAAATAAATTTTTTGTGAAAAAATGTTCATTTTTTCCTTCCTCAATCAATGAATTACTGTACAGCAACTAAAGGGTTAACAAACTTCTTGAATGTGGTTTTGAGCACAATGAGTGAAATTTTTAGAATGGTGTCAATTTGGAGTATTTTCTGTCATATAGGCTTCTTAAAGTCATTTCCAATGTGATGTGGTCCCTAAAAAAATGATTTTGTAAATTTTGTTCTAAAAATAAGAAATCACTGGTCAAGTTTAACCCTTCTAACATCCTAATAAAAAAAGTTTCAAAAATTGTGCTGATGTAAAGTAGACATATGGGAAATGTTATTTATTAACTATTTTGTACGATATAACTCTGGCTTAAGGGTATAAAAATTAAAAGTTTGAAAATTGCAACAGTTCTATGTTTGCCAAATATCCAATTTTTTTTACAAATAAACACAAGTCATATCGATCAAATTGTTGTACCACTATCATGAAGTATTGATATATTATGAAAAACATTCTCAGAATCAGTGGGATCTATTGAAGCATTCCAGAGTTATTACCACATATAGCTACACTGGTCAGAATTGTTGCAAAATTTGGCCTGGTCATGAAGATGGAAACAGGCTTTAGGGGTAAAGGGGTTAATTGAGTGTATGCAGGCAACAGTGAAGCATGTTGCAGGTTCCTTGCATGGGACTGCATTAAAGCTGATGATTTGGTCATGATTAATAGTGCCCTCAAAGGTGAGAAAGATCATCAATGGTGAGGAATACAGGCAGATACTTCAGCATAAAGAAGAACAAGTCCTGGAAGTGATGCTATGGCTCCCACAGTCCTGATCGCACATTTATTGAGTCTGTGATTACATGAAGTGACAGAAGGATATACATAAGTTACATCCAGAGAAGATTAAGGGTATGTGCGTACGTTGCAGATTGCAGTGCGGAATGTTGGGGATTGCTGTGCGGAATGTTGGTGATTGCTGTGCAGAATTGTCCGCGCGGAATCTGCAACTTTTGGCAGAATCCGCAGGTCAAAATCCACGCATTTTTTATGCGGATCTATTGCAGATTTTGTGCGGATTTCGCCTCCGTTTTTACACCTGCGGATTCCTATAATCGAATGGGTGCTGTGGAATCCACACAAAGAATTGACATGCTGCGGAAAATAAACAGCTGCATTTCCGCGCGGATTTTTCCGCAGCATGTGCACAGCGTTTTTTTTCCCCATAGAATAACATTGTACTGTAAATCACTAGCCAATCTGCAACGTGTGCATATACCCTTGTAGATAGTTCTCTGAGATGTTAGGAACAACCTCCCTGCTGAGTTTTCTCAAAACTATGTGCTAGTGTAGGTGCACCAAATATTGATTTGATTTAGATTTGTCCATTCACTTTGAATTTTGTTAGTTAATTAATAAAAATAGTAACATTATAATTTTTGTTAATTTTGTAAAGCACTGTTACTTTACAACACCTTTGCACAGAACTATATATATATGTATATATATATATATATACAAATATATATAAGCACATGTGCACATTCTTGATGGTTGGTGGGTGATCAAATACTTATTTTATGCCATAAAATGCTATTAAATTATTTAAAAATCATACAATGTGATTTATTGTTTTATTTTTGTATTCTGCCGTATCTCTCACAGTTGAAGTGTAGCAACGATAAAAATTACAGACCTCTCCATTCTTTACATAGCAAAGATGAAGGAGGTCCTCCAGCGGCAAATATCCACTATATAAATACATATAAGTACACAAATTTTCCTTATAATATAAAGAGGCATTAAGTATATGCCCCCCCCTTATCAGCCGATCTAACTAATAGATCATCGTTGTTGATAAGTTCATGCAATGCTAATTTTTCCTGTATGGGAAGATTGTCATTGGCAATTTTAGATCTCTGATCAAGTGTGAATAATTATTTTTCTATAAGTTCTTGGAAAGCAATCAGCACATGAGGATTATGTTGAGCAAACAATTAATTTAAAGATTCAGTAGCACAAATGGAGCTGGATTCCAGTTCTCTGAGATCCGTGATGTGTTTAAGTTATTTTTTTCCCCTCATTATCACCTGTATCTATGCATAATATGTTCTGTTTTCATCAGTGGTTTTTCCATTGCTGTTTTCCATTATTTGGGTATGTGCACATGTTGCGGATTCTACTGCGAATCCCTGTTTTCATCAGTGTTTTTTCCATTGCTGTTTTCCATAATTTGGGTATGTGCACACGTTGCGGATTCTACTGCGGATCCGCAGCGGATTTGGCCCTGCGGATCCACAGCAGATTTTTCCTGCGTTGTACAGTACCATTATATCCTATGTAAATTGAAAAACGCTGTGCACATGCTGTGGAAAAATCCGCAGCATAAACGCTGCGGGTTCATTTTCGCAGCATGTCAGTTCTTTGTGTGGATCTGCAGCGTTTCTGCACCCATTGACTTGCATGAGTCAGGCACATCCGCAGCAAAACCGCAGGTCTAAAAAAGATCTGCGGTTTTGCTGAGGATGAAACGCTGCAGATCGGGAGTGGGGAAGAATGTGGGCAGAGTGTGGGCGGTGACTGTGCGTGTATGGCGTGTGGGCGGTGACTGTGTGTGTGTGGGGGGGGTCTGCCGGGCTGTGCGGGAGACTGCGGGGGTTGCCGGGGCTGTGTAGGGGGTTACCGGGGCTGTCCGGGGCTGTTCAAGGGTTTGCAGGGGGGGTATGGATGCAGGGACTGTGGCTGTGTCTTATTGATGCCTCTCCATTATTATCCGGGCTTAATGTCACCGTACAATAGCAGGTGACTTTAACCCCTTATTACCCCATATATATGTATATATATATGTTTAAGTCCAGATCCTTGTAGAGAGGTTACAGGATGAAGGCCAGGGCAACCCCTAGGATCTGATAAATGGAGTGACTTGCAATATCTCCTGTCCATGGTATCAATATTACAGCTGCCAGGCAACCATGGGCAGAATGTCATTACAAACAATTAGCCTTTGTCATGTGGCTGGAAGAGATGGAGGACATGATTGAAATGCCTATCTGTGTTTCTGGCTGTGGGAGCCATGGGGTAGAGACACTGAAAGTGGCAGTTGCACTCTGAGCCAGGGCAAATCATGAAGTAAGTGAGAATCAAGTAGGGGAGAATGGAGATCAGGCCATTTTCCACATACTCCTAGAAGCAAGAAGGTGTTGTCTCTGAAAAACACTGAGCAAAATCTTTCCTAGCAAATTCTACAGCGAGCTCTGGAGTAGGTGATGCTACAAGCCTTGTTGATGAAGGGCGCTCCACGAAGCTTGAAAGTTCTGGTTGCTTTGGCAATGAGTTGTACATGTAATTATTTTGTGTCTGGGTGTTCTTTTGCATATTGCCATGATGCAATTATTTTTCAGTCTGTAGGACCATTATCATCAGCCACTACTACTTGCCATGTCATGCTCCAAGTTTTCATCCTCTTCCTTCTACATTGCATAAACAGATTTCCATTTCTGATTGTTAGTTGAGGAAGCATTATTGCCCTCTCAGTTAGTCAAGTTGCTGGTGGTGCAGTCATTGCTTTACCATCTTGTGGAGTCGGCTCCCTTTCAAGAAATGATGGCATATACTCAGACTCACTGAAAAATACCCTGTCATCAATATTTCTCACAAAAAGTGGGTCTATTCGGTGTATTCATATGCAGGAAAACAATGGATGTTCTCTTCACTAACCTTTGAGTTCCAAACTGCCCTGCACCATAGAAACCTGGAGCAGCAAATATGGACAGGGACAATACATTACCATATATACTAGTATGTAAGCTGACCCGTGCATAAGCCGACCCCCTAATTTTGCCGCAAAAAAATGGGAAAACTAGGATGGAAAATGCAGCAGCTACTGGTAAATGTCAAAAATAAAAATATATACCAATAAAAGTAGAATGAAATGAGACATCAGAAGGTTAAATGTTTTTGAATATCCATATTGAATCAGGAGCCCCATATAATGCTCCATACAGTTCATGATGGCCCCATAAGATGCTCCATACAAAATACACCCCATATAATGCTCCATAAAGGCCCCATAAGATGCTCCATAGAATATGCACCATATGCTGCTCCATAAAGGTTATGGCCCCATAAGATGCTCCATAGAGTAGGCCCCTAAGATGCTCCATAGAATATGCCCTCATAAGATGCTCCATAGATTATGCCCCATAGAATATGACCCATAGAATATGCCCCATAAGGTGCCCCCATAAAAGGTCCCTTAGAATATGCCACCACCATAAGATGCTCCATAGAATAGGTCCCCATAAGATGCTCCATAGAATAATCCCCATATGCCGCTGCTGCTGCTGCAAATAAAAAGAATGACATACTCACCTCTCCATTGCTGGGGGCCAGGTGCCAGTGTCGCTGCTGGCTCAGGACCCAGCACCTGAGATATTCACCTGTCTCCGTTCCCACGCTTCTCGCCACTGTCTGCCACATTGTCTGTCAGTGACATTCAGGCAGCAGAGGGCGCGGTGTGCACTAATAATGTCACCGTGCCCTCTGACCTGAACATCACTGACATAGGATGCAGCAGGCAGTGGCGAGCAGCGTTCTCTGTAGCCCCGTTCTCCCACGGTCTCTGGCACCTGCCTTCAGCGGTCACGTGATACCGCTCATTAAAAACATGAATATCCGCATATTCATGTCTTTAATGAGCGGTACCATGTGACCGCTGAAAGCAGGCGCCTGACCTATATGACTCACGTATAAGCCGAGAGGGGGACTTTCAGCCCAAAGAAATGGGCTGAAAATCTCGGCTTATACGCGAGTATATATAGTTTCACGGCCCACTGAGTCAATGCTTTGAATGTCAACCTCTGCTACGGGTAGCAACATCTATTTCTGTCACTTTATTGTCTCCTCCTACACCTGCGCATCCTACAAATATGACCCTATTCCCAACAGGCACAGGGTACATAATTGATTACACATACCACCCTCATTCTTTTTGGTCATGAAAGATAAATCCCTGCCAAGTGGTTTTACAACTGGAAAGTTTTGAGGATAATAGCCATGTAGCAGACAAGTTGCTGCAGTGCATCAAGCAGTAAAACTCATGCTGGATGGCTCACAGTCAACTGTAGTTGGGAATTCTTATGAGAGCCAATGTCCGGAACATTCTGGCTGCCTTATGTTTGCCCAGAGTAACTCCCTCTCCCTGAGTGGCACACGTCCTGAATTTAATTGTCCAACATTTTCTTAAGACATATACCTGCTTGAGGAAGATGGTGGCTATAGACAGGGACATGTCTGCTGATTTCAGTAATTCCTACCATCAGAGCATGCCCTTCTGGCTCTACAAAAACAGAACAGGCCACACTAGAACCAGGGACATCAGACACTGGAACCACACTGAGACCAGAGTTCAGGTAAAGGTACCACAGGCTCAGTTACAGAAATAGGATTCTGCCGAAGCTGTGATAGGAACTAGAGCAAACTATACTGGACTAATGAATCACAGTATATGTTAATAACATTAGAATACACTAGAGATGGGGGACTTGGCTACATACAGTTGCACACATCAAACCACCTAACGTAACTATAGGGGCTGCTCAGGCACCTCCCTATTGGCGACGTTGCCTTATATACAAGATGTCTCTTAGCTATTGGCTGAGAGACAGGTGAGTACATTGCAGGTGAGCACATTGCTCAATGCCTTCCAGCTGTTAGCTGGGGGTAGTTACCCTGTGCACGCATTCCTTTTAAGAACAGGGGAGCACGCACGTACTAGGCATGTCTCCAGGACACATTGTGGTGTGCACAGAAGCAGGAGACAGGGCCACGCTGAGGACCGAGACAGTGAGTAAGCTGGCATCCTTACACGGAGGGAGAATGGAATACCATGCAGGAGTGCCGGCAATAGTGCTATATGAAGCAGCAGTCAAAGTGGTGTGTGGGGTGCTTTGGGATCTACCATTGGCAACTAATGATGGACGCATTTCACCTTACTGAAGCTGTTGGTTGTGCTGGTGAGCATGGCTTGCAGTATAGTTGAATGCTTGTGGGATGAAAGGTGTTTCGTTACCATCAAAGAGTTGACTAAAAGAGTTGCTTTTACACTATCACTATAAAAGCAAACTGGGGAATTCTTTTCCAGCTTTTGAAAAGGAGCACAAATTGGAATATTATCAGTATAGGCTGTGTAACCTGCTCAGCAAAATTTCCACAAAGCAGACATTTGTCAACCACATGTTGTTTGCCTGTGCCCATGCTGTTATAACAGTCTACTTTGTGACCTTCACACATGAGCTTTTGAAGTATGCTTTCTGTTTCTGAGTCTGTATATTACATTAGTCTGTCATTTATGTGGATATTTATTTAAATAAAATCTCTCTGATATTTTTACAATTTTTGGACACAATTACTCCATTTTTTGTGCAGGATCTATATCTGTCAATCACATGGCTGACCAGGAGATGACTCTCCTCACCCAGTAGAGCCATTGCTTCCCCACTTGTGCCAGTGATACAAGCAACAAAGGCAGCAGCTATAATTAGTGGCCACTCCCTACTTATGATGACATTGGGGGCATATCTGCAATACCATCATTACAACATGGACAAATATGTAGTTTTTGTTTGGTTGCAACTAGAGATGAGTGAATATGTTCGGAACACAATCGCCAAACATAAATTTGGCTCCAATATGGCATTCGGATTCGTGATTTGAATTTTTTCTGAAAAAATTGTAAAAAGAGTTTGTGAAAATAGTTGCGTTGCCACTAAAGTATTTTAAAGTAGATGATAGATAGATAGATAGATAGATAGATGAAAAGCTGGCAATTAATCTGCCGCATACAGTAGTATCACAGAAGGACATAACAGGAAAGAATAGAATAGATGGATTATACACATAGAAAAAATAGTTATACAGATGTACAGTGGGGCAAAAAAGTATTTAGTCAGTCAGCAATAGTGCAAGTTCCACCACTTAAAAAGATGAGAGGCGTCTGTAATTTACATCATAGGTAGACCTCAACTATGGGAGACAAACTGAGAAAAAAAAATCCAGAAAATCACATTGTCTGGTTTTTTTTCATTTTATTTGCATATTATGGTGGAAAATAAGTATTTGGTCAGAAACAAGCAATCAAGATTTCTGGCTCTCACAGACCTGTAACTTCTTCTTTAAGAGTCTCCTCTTTCCTCCACTCATTACCTGTAGTAATGGCACCTGTTTAAACTTGTTATCAGTATAAAAAGACACCTGTGCACACCCTCAAACAGTCTGACTCCAAACTCCACTATGGTGAAGACCAAAGAGCTGTCAAAGGACACCAGAAACAAAATTGTAGCCCTGCACCAGGCTGGGAAGACTGAATCTGCAATAGCCAACCAGCTTGGAGTGAAGAAATCAACTGTGGGAGCAATAATTAGAAAATGGAAGACATACAAGACCACTGATAATCTCCCTCGATCTGGTGCTCCACGCAAAATCCCACCCCGTGGGGTCAGAATGATCACAAGAACGGTGAGCAAAAATGCCAGAACCACGCGGGGGGACCTAGTGAATGAACTGCAGAGAGCTGGGACCAATGTAACAAGGCCTACCATAAGTAACACACTACGCCACCATGGACTCAGATCCTGCAGTGCCAGACGTGTCCCACTGCTTAAGCCTGTACATGTCCGGGCCCGTCTGAAGTTTGCTAGAGAGCATTTGGATGATCCAGAGGAGTTTTGGGAGAATGTCCTATGGTCTGATGAAACCAAACTGGAACTGTTTGGTAGAAACACATCTTGTCGTGTTTGGAGGAAAAAGAATACTGAGTTGCATCCATCAAACACCATACCTACTGTAAAGCATGGTGGTGGAAACATCATGCTTTGGGGCTGTTTCTCTGCAAAGGGGCCAGGACGACTGATCCGGGTACATGAAAGAATGAATGGGGCCATGTATCGTGAGATTTTGAGTGCAAACCTCCTTCCATCAGCAAGGGCATTGAAGATGAAATGTGGCTGGGTCTTTCAACATGACAATGATCCAAAGCACACCGCCAGGGCAACGAAGGAGTGGCTTCGTAAGAAGCATTTCAAGGTCCTGGAGTGGCCTAGCCAGTCTCCAGATCTCAACCCTATAGAAAACCTTTGGAGGGAGTTGAAAGTCCGTGTTGCCAAGCGAAAAGCCAAAAACATCACTGCTCTAGAGGAGATCTGCATGGAGGAATGGGCCAACATACCAACAACAGTGTGTGGCAACCTTGTGAAGACTTACAGAAAACGTTTGACCTCTGTCATTGCCAACAAAGGATATATCACAAAGTATTGAGATGAAGTTTTGTTTCTGACCAAATACTTATTTTCCACCATAATATGCAAATAAAATGAAAAAAAAACAGACAATGTGATTTTCTGGATTTTTTTTTCTCAGTTTGTCTCCCATAGTTGAGGTCTACCCATGATGTAAATTACAGACGCCTCTCATCTTTTTAAGTGGTGGAACTTGCACTATTGCTGACTGACTAAATACTTTTTTGCCCCACTGTAAGTGACATATACTGCATAATTAGTACAGTATATGAATATCAAATGTCCTTTTTTGGTATAACACCATCCTCATATCAACATTAATTGATACTCCGACCACAGTAAAAACAGGGGAGTGGGCAGTACAAAGCCAGGACACACGTCTATATAGGTAACAATATGTTTATTAGCGTTGGTTTTTCTATACATGCACTGAAGCACTTTATAAATTTACAGGCTGGGACATGGCTATTCAGTTTTGATTGATACCGCTGCAATATATGGGCACTATGCATATGCATATGTAAACTGATTTGCTTTTTGGTTGATATCCAGTGATAGCTTTAGGCATTATCATAATTAACCTCTGCTATGGTGTTTTTAACACTACTGTTTTTTTGTTTTTGCTCACTGTCCCCTTCTTTCTTACCTGTTTGGGAGACTCCTTTGGAAATTGTATTTTAAACATTATAAAAAAATACTTAAATTTTATTTTATGTCTGCCTATGCCTCTTTATCCCCTGTTTTTACTGGGGTTGGTGTATGAAATAATTAGTACAGTGTGTGCAGCTTACTGTACATGTATTTAATTATTAAAAGAGCATTTTTATGAAAAAAGTGGTGTGGGCTCCGGCGTAATTTTCTTAAACAGCAGAGGGAAAGCCAACAGCTGAGGGCAGGTGTTTATAGTTTGGAAGGTGGTAATACCCATGGAGCTTCCCAGGCTATTAATATCAGCTCACAGCTGTATACTTAGCCTTTACTGACAGACAGCTCTGCGGGGTCACGCCAACACTCGACAGCGTGACCCCACAGGGCTCTGACGGCGGTAACAATCGTCTGGTGGTAATGTTACCGCCGACCAGAACCGCCGCATGGAAAACACTGGTGTTTGTGCTGTGTATGGCATTCAGCTATATTGGACAATTAAATAGGCGAATATTGAAAATTCAGTGATCGTGATCTGAACCGAATATTGAAATATTCTTTCAACTCTAGTTGCAACATATATTCTAGTAGTTCTCTAAAGCAATAGAATTTATTGTATAACAGTTTTGTGCAAGATATAGAAAATTTTTATTCCCCAAATACATTCTTCACATCATGAGATCTTTTTGGGAATGTTAAAATATCTTCATAGGCTTATGATTGTGAATGGAACATTATTGCTCAAATTACAGGACTGGATGGGGTAACATAGTAACTTAGTTATTAAGGTTGAAGGAAGATTTTAAGTCCATCTAGTTCAACCCATATCGTAGCCTAATTTGCCCTAACATATTGATCCTGAGGAAGGCAAAAAAAACCCCATGTGGCAAATAGTAAGCTTCACGTTGGGGGAAAAAAATTCCTTCCCGACTCCACATACGGCAATCAGACTAGCTCCCTGGATCAATGCAATATCAAGGAAACTAGTGTCTATAACCTGTAACATTGTAATCTTCAAGAAAGGCATTCAGTCACTTCTTAAATTTTAGTAGGGAATCACTCATTACAACATCATATGGCAGAGAGTTCCATAGTCTCACTGCTCTTACAGTAAAGAATCCGCATCTGTGAGTATGCTTAAACCTTCTTTCCTCCAGACGTAGAGGATTCCCCCTTGTCCCCGTCACAGGTCTAAGAGTAAAAAGATCATTAGAAAGGTCTTTGTACTGTCCCCGCATATATTTATACATTGTAATAAGATCACCCCTAAGCCTTCGATTTTCCAAACTAAATAACCCAAGTGTAATAACCTGTCTTGGTATTGCAGACCCCCTAGTTCCCTAATAACCTTTGTCGCTCTTCTCTGCACCCGCTCCAGTTCAGCTATGTCTTTCTTATACACCGGAGATCAGAACTGTACACAGTATTCTAAGAGTGGTCGCACTAGTGACTTATATTGAGGTAAAATTTTGTTCTCCTCATGAGCATCTTGCCTCTTTTAATGCATACCATTATTTTATTTGCCTTTGCAGCAGCTGCCTGACACTGGCCAGTAAATGTGAGCTTGTCGTCCACCCATACACCCAGGTCTGTTTCAGTGACAGTTTTGCCCAGTGTTTTACAATTAAGCACATAATTATACATCTTATTCGTTCTACTCAAGTGCATGACCTTACATTTATCCCCATTAAAGCTCATTTGCCATTTATCAGCCCAAGCTTCTAGTTTACATAAATCCTCCTGTAATATAAAATTGTCCTCCTCTGTATTGATTACCTTGCAGAGTTTAGTGTCATCTGCACATACTGAAATTCTACTGTATGCCCCCTACAAGGTCATTAATAAATGTTAAAAAGAAGCGGGCCCAGTAATGACCCCTGTGGTGCCCCACTGCTAACCGTGACCCAGTCTGAATGTGCTTCATTAATAACCACCCTTTGTCTCCTATCCCTGAGCCAGCTCTTAACCCACTTACACATATTTTCGCCTATTCCCATTGTTCTCATTTTATGTGTCAACCTTTTGTGTGACTCCCGTATCAAAAGCTTTTGAAAAGTCCATATCCACCATGTCCACTGCATTTCCTTAGTTCAGTCCAGAAATTATGTTTTCATAGAAGCTTATCAGATTAGTTTGACAGGAATGATCCCTCGTAAACCCATGTTGATATTGGGTTATGAGGTTATTCTTATTCAGATACTCCAGTATAGTATTTCTTAAAAAACCCTCCAGGATTTTTCCCACAGTAGAGGTTAAGCTCACTGGCCTATAATTTCCAAGTTGAGTTTTTGTCCCCTTTTTGAATATTGGCACCACATTTGCTATACGCCAGTCCTGTGGTACAGACCCTGTTATTATGGAATCTTTAAAGATTAAAAGTAATGGTCTATCTATGACTGTACTTACACCCCCCTAGTACTGCAGGAATTATCCCATCTGGGCCCGGGGATTTGTCAACTTTAGTGATTTTTAGACGTCGCTGTACTTCCTGCTGGGTTAAGCAGGTGACATTTAATGGAAAAAAATTTTTTTAACACTGATCATGTTATCCTTCATGGGATTTTTGTGTGTAAATACTGTTGGAAAAAAAGTAATTTATCATATTGGCTTTTTCCTCATCCTCATCCACCATTTCACCCAAACTATTTTTAAGGGGACCAACACTATCATTCTTTAGTTTCTTACTTCTTATGTAGTTAAAGAATATTGTGGGATTATTTTTACTTTCTCTGGCAATGAGTCATTTGCCAGAGTGCAAGTGGTAATGTACGGTAAGTATGTTGCATGGTTTATAGCTTTTAAATTTTTCTCTCACAAGTCCTTTTTAAAATCAATGAAAACCTCTTTAAAGTGCCATTTTACATATTATCTAATAAGAACTATTTTGTGTTTGTAGAAACCATATGCTGAAATGAAAAGTGACAACAATCTTTTTGCAGAGTGCATTGTTCCATATGATTAGTGTCATGATCCAGGTTGGATCTGACAGTTTAAATGCACAAGTGAACTTTTTTTTCCTTTGGCTGTGTGCCAAAGTGGTGTGATTGCCCCCGGTGGCCATTAGAATTATTACACGTGGTGTCGTTCATTCTAAGTTGCCCCGGTGGTGGTGAGTGGTATTGCACTTTAGTTCTTTGGTTTAATGTGCACGTAATTACAAGTCAGGTGTGAGGCTCTATAAAAGAGTGTTAGGTGTGTTTGGTCACCGTTGGTGATAGTTACTCATTCACAAGTAAGCCTGGGTGAAAGATGGAGCTGAACAAGAGTCCTGGGCAGCCCAGCCAGAGGGGACGAGTGGCAGCTATGGAGTCTGCAAGGAGTGCTGGCATGGATTGGTGGAGTCCAATGATGGGGTCTGCAAGAAGGGCTGGCATGGTGTGGTGGAGTCGCAGTTTATGGTGTCAGCAGGAAGTGCTTGCATGGCTTGGTGGAGTGGTGACTATGGTGAGAGTTGCACTCAGCATGCTGGACTTGGTTGCTGAAAGCTGGACTCAAGCATGCTGGACTTTTTGGCAGAAAACTTGGACTCAAGCATGCTGGACTTTTTGGCAGAAGCTGGACTCATCTTTGGGACTCTGTTTACTGGGCATCTGCAACTGGTGGTGGACTCTGCTCCAAGGCTGCACTATGGTGATGGATCCGGTTATGGTGATGGATCCTGTTGGAGGAGAAGATACACGCAGGTAGTGGGCTCTGTTGCGGGGAGCGTAAGCAACAGAGCAAAGCTAAGTGGTGTTCCCCCTGTATTGTCATTTTCCCTTATGTGTGTTTAGTGCAGTGGTGAGATTAGTTTCCGCACCGACCAATTCCCTAGTGAGGGTTTAGGTGCAGGGCTAGTCAGAGTTTTAAGGTTCCTGTGCGTCGCCCGGTGCGGAACCGGCATAGGGAATGTTAGGAGTGTAGAGACACTGACTCAGGGGGTGCAGGAGGTCTCCACGTCTCCATTCCCTATTGCAGGGCCCCCATTGTTATTGTTACCCAGGTTTCCCCTTTATTATTTAAATTCGCCTTACTGGAGGCGGGGTTTCCAGACTGTTGTATATATACGTGTAATATCTAAATTCGCCAGTTGGAGGCGGTGTATCCAGCTGCACGTCTTATTATTTAAATTCACCCCACTGGAGGCGGTGTATCCAGGGTCACGTGTGTCATATGGGTTCGCCTTGCCGTACTCGCTGCGTCCAGACACACGTGACCATGACAATTAGTTAATTAATTATGCCATAGAGATATAGATTAAAGGGCTTGTAACAAAATACAAATTTTTCTACTCATCAGTAAACTGTGATTGTTTAAAGTTAGTGGAATTAAATTATTCATATCTCACTATCATCCATTCCCCGCCAAATGACCTTGAGGGTGAGATGCTGTTCAAACCCATAAAGTTTTATGATGTCTTTATTGGGATTTGAAATTAGGTATGTTATTATGTGTTTAGAAAGGCAGCAGTCAACATGGTTTTTCATGCTTTTCTGTGTGTAGTTAGACGTTTAATTATCTATTATTACTGTGAACTGCTATTAACTTAATCGAGATGTGGATGACAGAGATAAGACTGCGGTGTTAAACCCCGTTGTCATATTTTATTGAAACAGTTGTTAGCGGAGACTGGGAGTCCGGTGTTGCAAATAGTTTTGTGAAACAATTACATAGCGAGGGTTTTTATGTTACATATAGAATATGTTATAGAGAGGTGTTATACAGAATCTTTTCAGAAAATATTCAGACAGCTTCTCTTTTTCTATATTTTTTTTTTCATCACAGGCTTATTCTAAAATGTGCAATATTTTTTTGATTAATCTATATAAAAGACTCCAAAACAGCAAGAGTAGTTTGCAATTTATTAAAAAAAAAGGCTGATTTACCAAACTATTAATATAACACTAAAATACCTGTCAGTAGGCTATACGACTTTTAATGTTTATTACATTCATATCTTTCTAGTAGAATTCCGTTGGGACATTTTTTGAGAAATCTATTTTTGAACTTTATTCTCAACTGCATTGGGACGGGGATTTCACTCCTCAGTCTTCCCCTGTGACCTGTCTCCCCTACGCAGGCAAGTCATTGTCAAGGTTTGTTTCATCAAATGTGGCGGCACCTGCCTGGAGAGTTCCTGATGACGTTGCGAGATCAAAGTACTAATTACCGCAACTTCATTAGGAGCTCACTGTGCTGGCTCCATCATTGCTATGAACTCGGGCAATGAGGAACAAAGTGGAGTCCATTATTCTCATATCATATCTAGTTTTTCCCCATGATTTGGGGTAAATCTCAGTGCTTGACTGGTATAACTGCTCTCCCAGTATCAGGGACAAATCTCTCTTTTTTGTATATGTGTAATAGGTGTGTGCAGGCTGACCCCGAGTCCCACCACTGGTGGTTGAACTCTTCTGTTTTAGGTACTCCATTTCAAACAGCAGGATACCAATTTAAAGATGCAATGAGTATGATAAAGCCAATAGCTTACTCAGTCTTTGAAAAGGTTAAAACTAATAAGCGAGGGGGAGGCGTGTGTTTATATGTAAAATCATCCTTAAAACCCATCCTTCGTGATAATATATATGAATCTAATGAAAATGTAGAGTCCCTGTGGGTAGAGATAAGGGGAGGGGGGAAAAATAATAAATTACTGATAGGGGTTTGTTATAAATCTCCAAAAATAATGGAAGCTACAGAGAATATCCTCATAAAGCAAATAGATGAAGCAGCGACTCAAGGAGAAGTCATTATTATGGGGGACTTCAACTACCCTGAAATACATTGGGGAACCGAAACCTGCAGTTCCAGCAAAGGTAATAGGTTTCTGACAACGATGAGAGACAATTACCTTTCACAACTGGTTCAGGACCCAACAAGAGGGGGGGCACTGCTAGACCTAATATTAACCAACAGGCCAGACCGCATATCATATGTAAGGGTTGAGGGTCACTTGGGTAATAGTGACCACAGAATAATAAGTTTTCATGTATCCTTTAATAAGATGTGTAGTAGAGGGGTTACAAGGACACTAAACTTCAGGAAGGCAAATTTCCAACGGATGAGAGATGATCTTGGTGCAATTAACTGGGACGATATCCTGAGACATAAAAATACACAAAGAAAATGGGAGACATTTATTAGCATCCTGAATAGGACCTGTGCACAATATATACCGTATGGGAATAAACATGCGAGAAATAGGAGGAAACCACTATGGCTAAATAGAGCTGTAAGGGGCGCAATAAGAGATAAAAATAAAGCATTTAGAGAATTAAAGCAAGTAGGTAGTGATGAGGCATTAAATAAATACAGAAGATTAAATAAATTCTGTAAAAAGCAAATCAAGACAGCAAAGATTGAGACAGAGAGACTCATTGCCAGAGAAAGTAAAAATAATCCCAAAATATTCTTTAACTACATAAATAGTAAGAAGCTAAAAAATGATAGTGTTGGTCTCCTTAAAAATAGTCTGGGTGAAATGGTGGATGAGGATGAGGAAAAAGCCAATATGCTAAATGACTTTTTTTCAACAGTATTTACACAAGAAAATCCCATGACGGATAACATGATCAGGGATAAAAATTCTCCATTAAATGTCACCTGCTTAACCCAGCAGGAAGTACGGCGGCGTCTACAAATCACTAAAATTGACAAATCCCCGGGCCCGGATGGGATACACCCCCGAGTACTGCAGGAATTAAGCACAGTCATAGATAGACCACTATTTTTAATCTTTAAAGATTCCATAATAACAGGGTCTGTACCACAGGACTGGCGTATAGCAAATGTGGTGCCAATATTCAAAAAGGGGACAAAAACTGAACTTGGAAATTATAGGCCAGTAAGTTTAACCTCAACTGTGGGTAAAATCCTGGAGGGTTTTCTAAGAGATACTATACTGGAGTATCTGGAGAAGAATAACCTTATGACCCAATATCAACATGGGTTTACAAGAGACCGTTCCTGTCAGACTAATCTGATAAGCTTTTATGAAGAGGTAAGTTCCGGACTGGACCAAGGGAATGCAGTGGACGTGGTGTACATGGACTTTTCAAAAGCTTTTGATACGGTGCCACACAAAAGGTTGATACATAAAATGAGAACAATGGGGATAGGGGAAAATATGTGTAGGTGGGTTAAGAGCTGGCTCAGGGATAGGAAACAAAGGGTGGTTATTAATGGAGCACACTCGGACTGGGTCACAGTTAGCAGTGGGGTACCACAGGGGTCAGTTTTGGGCCCGCTTCTTTTTAACATATTTATTAATGACCTTGTAGGGGGCATAGAGAGTAGAATTTCAATATTTGCAGATGACACTAAACTCTGCAGGGTAATTATTACAGAGGAGGACAATTTTATATTACAGGAGGATTTATGTAAACTAGAAGCTTGGGCTGATAAATGGCAAATGAGCTTTAATGAGGATAAATGTAAGGTCATGCACTTGGGTAGAACGAACAAGTTGTATAATTATGTGCTTAATTGTAAAACACTGGGCAAAACAGTTACTGAAAAAGACCTGGGTGTATGGGTGGACGACAAACTCACATTTAGTGGCCAGAGTCAAGCAGCTGCTGCAAAGGCAAATAAAATAATGGGATGCATTAAAAGAGGCATAGATGCTCATGAGGAGAACATAATTTTACCTCTATATAAGTCACTAGTGCGACCACACTTAGAATACTGTGTACAGTTCTGGTCTCCGGTGTATAAGAAAGACATAGCTGAACTGGAGCGGGTGCAGAGAAGAGCGACCAAGGTTATTAGGGAACTAGGGGGTCTGCAATACCAAGACAGGTTATTACACTTGGGGTTATTTAGTTTAGAGAATCGAAGGCTTAGGGGTGATCTTATTACAATGTATAAATATATGTGGGGACAATACAAAGACCTTTTTAATGATCTTTTTACTCTTAGACCTGTGACAGGGACAAGGGGGCATCCTCTACGTCTGGAGGAAAGGTTTAAGCATACTCACAGACGCGGATTCTTTACTGTAAGAGCAGTGAGACTATGGAACTCTCTGCCATATGATGTTGTAATGAGTGATTCACTACTAAAATTTAAGAAGGGACTGGATGCCTTTCTTGAAAAGTATAATATTACAGGGTATATACACTAGTCTCCTTAATATTGCGTTGATCCAGGGAGCTAGTCTGATTGCCGTATGTGGAGTCGGGAAGGAATTTTTTTCCCCAATGTGAAGCTTACTGTTGCCACATGGGTTTTTTTTGCCTTCCTCTGGATCAACATGTTAGGGCAAGTTAGGATAGGATATGGGTTGAACTAGATGGACTTAAAGTCTCCCTTCAACCTTAATAACTATGTTACTATGTTACTATGTTACTAATGATTTCTCGCAAGGACTAATTACTCAGGCTTATTTTCCTACTTGAGGTATGAGTGACACAACTGAGATGCTTCTCAGTATTACATAGGTTTAACAAATCAATTTTGAACACTCATGTAGTCTCAGTGAACTACTGTTCAATAACTGATCTGAAACATTGCTAAAGTCTCTCTTAAGTGTACTCTACTGTGCTTTAGCCAGTTCAATACATAATACTCTTTATAATAGGATCAAGGCAATCTTTAATGCCTTAAAGGGTTTGTACAATGAGGTTATCACCTATCTTAAACATAAGGGATAACTTCATCATCGCTGGAGATCTTACTGGTTCCCAAGAACTTGGATAACTTCTCATCTTTGTACAAACCCTTTAATTTATCATACCATTGGTACACCAGGTGCCCCTTGCTGTTTTCAGACATGTGTCACTAGTACTTTACATAACGATATCTCCCTGCAGTCTCTGGCTCTCTGGGCTTGTCAAGGGGTTGATGCGACCAATTTGCAGTCTGTATTGTTTTAGGGTACCCAATGAATGAATTGGAAGTCGACCACTGTGCTCTTGTAACAAGGTGGCACGGGGTGGTAGTAATGGCCGAGTCACTTAAAGCTACAGTCCACGAACAGAGTCCACTGAGCAAATAGTCACTGAGCACCCTGGCCCCTTGCACATAAAATAGACAAGACAGAAGACCTCACACAATTTACCTCTTCTCTACAGTTACTGCAACACAAGCAATCAGGATCCAGGAACACCGTTAAGATCCAACAGGGATAACAATTTATTGAAGAGTAGAGATCAGGTAATAAAAGTGGAAAAACATGGAAAAAGGTAGTTACAATTATTCAGGTAAATTTCCGTAATCTTTCCCTAGTTCTTTCACTATCGTAGCAGCAATGACGGCAACAATGGCAGCAGCAACGGCAGCTGCAGTAACAGTCACAGTCCTCAAGCCGATTCCTGGATGCTTATAGTCCTCAGCGGGACACTACTCAGTCCCAGTGCCCACTTCACTGCCCGTGAGTCTGGGGCAGCAGGCTATTCCCCAGCTGGGGATTCCCTTTGTCCTAGACGGGGGACGCACATATGCCCCAGATGGGGGCTCTTTCTGTCCCAAGTGGGGACACACGTATGCCCCAGATGGGGGCTCCTTCTGTCCCAAGCAGAGAAGCACCTGTGCCCCAGATAGGGGCCTTTCCTGTCCCAGATGGGGACACACACATTGCGTCAGGCCATCCTGCCTGGGCTCTGACCAGGAAGCAGGAGCTTCTCTTCCCTAGAGGCTGCTGGCTCAGCCCCCTAAATTAACCCGTTCGGTCCCTGCCTCTAGAATGTGCGTAACAATGTGTAGCTTAAGGGTACTGTCACACTTAGCGATGCACCAGCGATCCCGACCAGCGATATGACGCGGTCAGGATCGCTGGTGCATCGCTAAGTGGTCGCTAGTGAGCTGCCACACAGTCAGATCTCACCAGCGACATCACAGGGGTCGGGGGTCGCTACTTACCTGTCAGACGAGGCGATCCTGACGTCCTCCTGCCCGCGTCCACGCATCGCTCGTCTCCACAGCAGGAAGCCACCGCAGGAAGCTGATGACGAGAAACGGCCCAGGCCGTTTTCGTGCGATCAGCGATAATCAGCGGGGGAGCGGGTCGTAGGTAAGTATCACACATAGCGATATCGCTAGCAATATCGCTATGTCACAAAAACCAGTGATGTTATAGCAATATTGCTAGCGATATCGCTTAGTGTGACAGGCCCTTAACAAACCAAAATGTCCCTGCACAAATTTGGTATTAATTTACAGGTGCACAAATGTGCTGTGGCAAATTTACAGTCCTATAAATACACACTATGCGTCAGCACACTGCAATAAATTAATACATTTCCTATTCACAAAATTTGTGATATCCATAAGGCTCTTATTTGTCCACCACTGAAACGTCACAAACAAAAGGCCAGGAGGGAAATTATCAACTAAAGTAGAAAGAGTGGTATGAGAAGAGAAAAATGGAATCATTTAGATAGCTGATTCCACAGTGCAAGAAAGTGAGACAACAGTGAGACAACAGTGGGGATAATATCGCAAGTCAGGAGGACTGTTTAGACCATAGGAGAATTTTAAGGGTAAAATGTGGGAGCACCAGACCTGGGCAGCACACCAGTTTTCCTGGCTGGGTAAAATCTACTCTCTAAAAATTATGCTCAATATAAATTATGCTCTTAACATGAATTTAGCATCTTTCTCAAAGATTGACAGGGGGAGTCTTTGAGAGACACAAAATTTAATGTGTTGCCCAACTCTGGAGCTCTTTAGTTAATTTTTTCATAATTGATCTTGTATGCCTATAGAGGATGGGATACGGACATAGGGGAGAAAAGGTGGCACATTTGAATTCAAATTTAAGCTTAGTTTAATTAAGAAGAAACATTAATATTTAAGGCTTCAGATTTAGAACTATTCACTTTGAGACCAAATATTCTACTAAAAATGTACAAAATCCTTTAAACATGAATTTATGTTCTTCTGAGCCACTTTCTATAACTTTGATTTACACCTTTTGTTTACCAGTGCAAAAAGTGTAGGAGAAAAGACATCCCTGTCTCATCTATTGAGAGACCCAAAAGAGGTTGGACTCAAACCACCGAATACAGACCCTGGCCGATAGGTTGGTATATACAGTGGGGAAAAAAAGAATTTAGTCAGCCACCAATTGTGCAAGTTCTCCCACTTAAAAAGATGAGAGAGGCCTGTAATTGATATCATAGGTAGACCACAACTATGAGAGTCAAAATGAGAAAACAAATCCAGAAAATCACCTTGTCTGATTTGGCAAGATTTATTTTTCAAATTATGGTGGAAAATAAGTGTTTGGTCATTACCAAAAGTTCATCTCAATATTTTGTTATATATCCTTTGTTGGCAATGACAGAGGTCAAACGTTTTCTGTAAGTCTTCACAAGGTTGGCACACATTGTTGGTGGTATGTTGGCCACGTCATCATAATGCGCTTCTTTTGGAGCGCACACTGAGTCCTGGTAAGCGTGCTTAGGCTCCATGGTTATGGCTCAAAGCGGATGTCATGTCATCCGACTGGAAGGTCCCGCGCCATCTTGGATGCGCTCCACTGTGGAGCGCATGCTAGTGATTTCCCGACGGCATTTACATCTAATACAGCGGCGGAAGTAAGGTCCCAGACTATTAGGTACATGCCGGATCTAGCGTTTAAGCTGTATTTATTCATGTGCATATTAGGTTTTGATTATTTGCGTCTTTCTTTTGATTGGGCCACCAGATAAAGTGGGTGGCGCTTATTGCAACTAAGGTGGTTATTTTAATCCGGCCTTCTTTGACCCCTGGTGCCACCAAGTAGCATCGCGGTATCAGGCATGAAGAAGTAACAGTATCAGTAACAGTATCAGCTATACCTCCTGATGAACCGCCACTGGGGGGAAACGCGATGAGGGTTCTCCACAGACAAGAGAAGTGACTATTTATTGTTCATCAAGTGCATCTGAGTCTATATACCCCTCATAGTAGGATCAGCTGTTATCATACCTTGGAAGCATATTTTGGGTCACATGATACCATGATGTGGATATGATGTATTTTTATTGTTATAATTTGGTATATTTGTCTGGAATTCTGCACTAGTCCTAGGGCATTCTGAACATTTCATTCCTGCACTATCTGAGAATTGTTTTCCCTTCTGTGATATCAGGGATTAGTAGGGAAGCGAGGGATAGTCCTCGTTGAGTGGGGGCGCCAATATCGTACTCTTTGGGTGCCAACCTCCATGGTCAGGCGGGTATCAGCTAGACTTTATTATAGGGTTGTGCACCATTCTAGATTAGTCTTTTCATATTTTGGCATTTGCCAGTTATTCACTGTGAAGGTGTTTTTTAACATTTATCTAAATAAATTGTTTTTTTTAAAGGGGATTTGCATGTTCACCAACATTTTTTTCCATGACATTAGTAGTTTTTTTTCTCACAATCCAGACTCCCAACACTCTCTCCCATGTGCTAAACACACCTCCATTATGTAGGCTATGTAGGCTGCAACCCCACCTCCAGGTGAGGTATGAATCACATGGCTGGTCACCTGGTCATGACCTCACAGCAGGTCCTGAAAATACCTGCAGGTCCCGAAGGAAAACAGGGGTACAGCCAGCACCCTCACCCAAAGGCGAGGTAATATGGGTAGCCTGACCCTCCCATCTCTCATAGCTACCCGCAACCCTGACCAAGGTGCACTAACCGTTATATTAGTGCTCATGTGCACTAATAATAAAACACTCCGGGTTGCATCTCAGGGAGCATCCATCCCTTTGACATATATCGGCCATTCACAACCCTGCCAGTCACTGTTTCTGCGTCACCACAGAGGTAACGCCTGTATGCATGACCTGGGGAGCCCACATAGCACCCCCTAGCTGTCACAGGGGTCACTGCATTACACCTGTAGTAGGGTTGGCCGCACTGGGGGGTGGTCCCTCATTTACCACGCACAGACGTCACAGACACAAGATGGAGGCAGATTTCGGGTACAACAGGTCCAAGTTTATTTAGTCGTCCGCCTGACGACCTCAGCAGTACACCGCAATTCTTCCACAGCCCTCCATTTCCAGGCATGGGTATATACACCGTACTTTTAGCGTAGTGACGTTCCTCCCAACTCGGTCACTGTGGCCGCCTTAGGCCTGCTCACCAACAGCACTTTACTGGTCAGAGGTCGTCGTCAATTTGGTATGTTTCCCTTGGGGCCTCGTCTGTTCTGCAGTTCTTCGTGTAGGGGCCACCCCCTGACTTCCTTTCTCCTCAGTCCCCTAGTTGAGCTCCTCTCACAGCACATACTCCTTCATTGACTCCTCTCCTCAGAGCTCCTCCTGGGGCTGGAACTTTCTGGAACCCTCCTGTCCTATTTATAACCTTCCCAGTTCCCTGTAGCTCAGCCCCCCATGACCAACAGTTTCTAAAGGCCAAAGCTGCTGTCAAGTCCTGAACCCACACTCTCCCTTGCCATCTTGTGGTCAACCCCAGATATTGCACTCACTCTACACTTTTCCCAGCTGCTTCCCTTCTGTCATTACAAACATCTATCTAAAGTACACATACCATCCCTTCTTCCTACTGACAAGTCCGTCCGTCAGGTCACCTTCCCCACATTCTCCCTTCATTTGTCTATTGTCGTCCCTGACAATCATATTCCCTACCTTCATCGTTCTGAAACTTTTCTACTGTTTGTTGTCGGACCGGATGTTGGGCCAAACCCGCCATATGCAGGGGCCGAACAAAACCGGGAGCACCATGCTTCGAGCAGCCTACTGCTACTCGCCGGCGCGCATGCCACATCACAACTTCTTTCAAGTTGTGCTAGGTACACCTGGATTTCTCTACGGCATGTATCTCCCACTACTCTCCCCTCCTGTCACCCTCAACTGTCCGGAATGCCATGACCGAGGCCTTACGCCTACCAGGTCATTGTCAGCACCCGCCTATTCTCCTGGGGTGTCCGTAGTGTCAGGGACCTGGCTTGGGACTACTGGGATTCCATATCTTCCATCTCTTTATCCTTCACTTTAAAACAAGTCATAGTCGGCGTTTCGGTCACACAGACCCTCTGTCACACAGACCCTTTTGTCACACAGAGCCTCTGTCACACAGACCCTTTGTCACACAGACCCTCATACCCGGGACCTGTTGCATTCTTCTTATGCATATTATACATTAAACCAACTTTATAATAGCACAAGTAACCCCTTTTTTTTACTTTTCCTTTAAACCAATATAAAAAACAAAACAGGCATACTCCCCCTTCCTTTGATGTAAATACTTCCCCGTATGCATCCCCGCTGTGTCAGGAGAAAACATCTTTCAACAAACAAAAAAAAAACATTTCTATTAACATGGACGTAGAACTGTCCTGTGAACTGCACAACGGTGCATCGAATTCCCGGTAGTTCGGTCCATCTCCTGACGGCCGGTGTTCCGCCAACTCAGCAAGGGACTCCACAGCCGTGAAGTCCTGGGATTCTTGGGGTGTCTCTGTGAGTCCCTTTTATGGGGGCACGTAGTCTTCAGGACAAGCGATCACCGCAACGGTGTAGTAGCCGCGGGGGCAGTACTCCTTATAGTAAGAGACTAAGTCTCCCTCCTGTAGAGCCCGGCCGTGACGGATGGAAGTCACATTTAAATAAACTTTTTCACCAGTGGCGAGGTCCCGGATGAACCCATAACCCTTTTCCACATTTGTGTAAACCAGCCTCCCGATGGAACGTGGAACCGCCATGCCAGCCTCTCCTTTTTCATGAAGCAGCCCCCAGATCTCCCGCTCTCTGGCCTTCTTTTTCTCGATGACCTCCGCAACCCAAGCGGAGGGTGCGGTATAGGCCGCAGAGTCCAGTGGGCGGGTCGCGGTCGAGGTCGAGAGCGGGGCAGAAGCGGCCGCAGGCTCCGGTGGTGAGTAGGCCGCAGCCGGCTTTGACAGTGAAGTCAGCGTGGCTGCGGGGGACGCCGCAGCTGGACCCAAGGCAGCTACTGGCTCCGGCAAATCAACCGCAGGCAGGACCGCAGATGGAGCAGCGACCGCAATTGCCAGTGAGTCAACCACAGCAGCTGACGGCCCAATTACACCAGTGACCGGGAGTGGGACTGATGTAGCGTCAGTCAGCTTAGTGGGGGCCATGCCGTCGTCCAGATCGGGAGGCACCACAGCATAAGGAGTCAGGCGGGGAGGCCGAGGGCCGGTGTCGGGGCCCCGAGGTCTGTCTGGTACATGGAACGTGGGGACAGAGTTTGCCTGGGGTGCCGCCGGCAGGGCCGGGGACTCGCTCACCTTCCCAGCAGCCACGGGTCCCAGCAGGCTTTCCCACCGCTCCTTCCCCGGCCGTTGATTTTCACCCCGCTGTCCGGCAGGGCCGGCCTCCAGGCCCGACAGTTCCACGGGGAGGCTCCCTGGGCATGTCTCCTGATGAGTCTCCATTTCCTGGTGCCACCGCCATTCCAGGCGTCTGATACCCTGACGTAGTCTGGAAGAGTGGCGGTTGGTAGGCCACACGCACGGACTGGGCCTGCTCCTCGCCTACGGAGAGACTCTTTGCACAGGCCCAGTCCGTGGGCGTGGCCTACCAATGCAACAGCTGGGCCCAGCGGCTGCGACGTCAAAGCAGCCACATCAGCGACATCAAAGCAGCCACATCAGCGACACCAAAGCAGCCACACCAGCGACACCGAGGGACATCAGGAAGGATAAGTTGACTTTAGGAAATAAGGACCCGTAGTTGGCCGTTTCGTGGCCCCATAATAGCTGGCCTTGCTGGGTCAGTCACATTCTCGATAAAGACAAGTGTTGTTATTGTTGTTGAGTCCCTGCAAGGACAATTAGTGTTACCCCTTTTTGGTTGCTCAGTATAGCCCTAGCAGCTCCAGTACTTAAACGTTATTTTCCAAAACAACACTCGTGTCTCATGCTGATACCTACATTTGGCGTAGTCAGCAGGATTGAAGCAGCGGCGGCCGCGGGAGACAGCGGACAGGCCGCAACGGGCTGGAGCACAGCGGTACCGGCAGTGCCCATCAGAGAGGAGGTACCGCAGACGACCATGGTACCTCCTCTATGATGGGCACTGATAATCTCCTCTCTGCTGCCGTTCTCCCCTCTGGTCACCATCGGCCGCTCTAGCTCTTGCACAGTCCCACAGCCTCTTGTTCAGTGTCTGGCGTGTCACCAACTGTCTCCTCTGCGCTCCCCCTGCTCCTTTTATACTTGCCCCTCCCCTTGCTGTCCAGTTACGCTCAGTCATCTGCTCTCCTCCTTTGTTCCCCGGGTACTGTTTCCCTAGGAACCCAGATGGCGGTTCCCTTGGTTCCGGCCCAGACAACCTATGGGGGTCCTCCTCCCTACACTCCCCCACCCTGTAAGTTTGCCAGTCCTCGGGTGAGGGCTTCAGTGTACTTGAGTTGATCTTCGGAGGTGCCAGTTTTTGTTTCCATATGAACTGGTCTTGTTCGTATCGTTCGGGGAGTTTGCCGGCTGTTGACCGCTCGGAGCGTCTTAATTCGACTGGGGTGGAGTCTTCTGGGGTGGTGGACGGTGGCAAGTTAACTATTTCGGGCAGGTTAATTGTGTCAGTTGGTTCGTCATTGAGTAGAGAGCCCCTGGTTATTGGGGAAAAGTCTCCTTCGTCGTCCGGGTCCCAGAACACAGGCAACGGTTCAGAGACCGGAGGGGCAATTTCAGATTGTTCCGGGTCAATCGAGATACATGGACGTAACATATTGCGGTGCACAATGCGAGTGGGCAGTGTTCCTTCTTTCTCGGGTTGTATTTCATACAAAGGTCCCTCAGGATTTATACGGCATAGGACCCGATAGGGACTCTCTTCCCAGCGTGGCTCTAATTTGTTCTGGGGGCATTGTTCTAGTATGAGTACTCGGTCTCCGCTTTGGAGAAAAAAAAATAAGACCTCATATGACTCTGTGGGTCAAAATATGGAAAAATTATAGCTCTCACAATGTGGTGATGCAAAAACTATTTTTACAATAAAAAGCGTCTTTTAGAGCATGACAGCAGCCAAACATAAAACCCATCACAAATAGTAGCTCAAACCCCCCTTTATCACCCCCTTAGTTAGGGAAAAATAATAACATTAAAAAATGTATTTATTTCCATTTTCCCATTAGGGCTAGGGCTAGGGCTGAGATTAGGGTTAGGGGTGTGTTGGGGATAGGGTTGGAGTTAGAATTGGGGGGTTTCCACTGTTTGGGCACATCAGGTGCTCTCCAAACGCAACATGGCGTCTGATCTCAATTCCAGCCAATTCTGCGTTGAAAAAGTCAAATGGTGCTCCTTCCCTTCCAAGCTCTGCCATGCGCCCAAATAGTGTTTTACCCCCACATATAGGGAATCAGCCTACTCAGGACAAATTGCAAAACAACCTTTTGTGGTCCAATTTCTCCTGTTACCCTTAGGAAAATAAAAAATTGGGGGCAAAAATATCATTTTTGTGGAAAAAAATTATTTTAAGCACTTGGGGCTTCAAAGTGCTCACCACACATCTAGATAAGTTCCATGGGGGGGGTCTAGTTTCCAAAATGGGGTCACTTGTGGGGAGTTTCAACAGTTTAGGCACATCAGAGGCTCTCCAAACGCGACATGACACCCGCAGACCATTCCATCAAAGTCTGCATTCCAAAAACTTCACTACTTTCCTTCCGAGCCCCGACATGTCCCCATACAGTAGTTTTCTCCCACATATAGGGTATCAGCACACTCAGGACAAATTGGACAACAACTTTTGGGGTCCAATTTCTCCTGTTACCATTGGGAAAATAAAATAATTGGGGACTAAAAGATCATGTTTGTGGAAAAAATATGATTTTTTTATTTTCACGCCCGGGCGTTATAATCTTCTGTGAAGCCCTTGGGGGTTCAATGTGCGCACCACACATCTAGATAAGTTCCTTGGGGGTCTAGTTTCCAAAATGGTGTCATTTGTGGGGGTTTCCACTGTTTAGGCACATCAGGGGCTTTCCAAACGCGGCATGGCATCCAATCCCAATTCCAGCCAAAAAAGTCAAATGGCGCTGCTTCCCTTCCGAGCTCTGCTATGCACCCC
This sequence comes from Dendrobates tinctorius, assembly GCF_039654945.1. Taxonomy (NCBI): domain Eukaryota; kingdom Metazoa; phylum Chordata; class Amphibia; order Anura; family Dendrobatidae; genus Dendrobates; species Dendrobates tinctorius. The sequence goes on from NW_027361679.1 coordinate 62,214,225, forward strand.
AAATAATGTTTTACACCCACATATGGGGTATCAGCGTACTCAGGACAAATTGCACAATAACTTTTAGGGTCCTGTTAAACTTGGGAAAATAAAAATCGTGGAAAAAATATGATTTTTTAATTGTACGGCTGTACATTATAAACTTCTGTGAAGCCCTTGTGGGTTCACAGTTCTCACCACATATCTAGATAAGTTCCTTGGGGGGGTCTAGTTTCCAAAATGGGGTCACTTGTAGGGGGTTTCCACTGTTTAGGCACATCAGGGGCTCTCCAAACATGACATGGCGTCCGATCTGAATTCCAGCCAATTTTGCATTGAAAAAGTCAAATGGTGCTCCTTCCATTCTGAGCTCTGCTATGCGCCGAAACAGTGGTTCCCCCCCACATTTCAGGTATCAGCGTACTCAGGAGAAATTGCACAATAACTTTTGCAGTCCAATTTCTCCTGTTACCCTTGGTAAAATAAAAAAAATTGGACCTGAAGAAATTTTTTTGTGAAAAAAAGTTAAATGTTCATTTTTTTTAAACATTCAAAAAATTCCTGTGAAGCACCTGAAGGGTTAATAAACTTCTTGGTTATGGTTTTGAGCACCTTGAGGGGTGCAGTTTTTAGAATGGTGTCACTTTTGGGTATTATCTATCATATAGACCCCTCAAAGTGACTTCAAATGTGATGTGGTCCGTAAAAATAAATTGGTGTTGCAAAAATGAGAAATCGCTGGTCAACTTTTAACCCTTATAACTTCCTAACAAAAAAAAAATTTGGTTCCAAAATTGTGCTGATGTAAAGTAAACATATGTGAAATGTTACTTATTAAGTTTTTTGTGTGCCATATCTCTGTGAAGGGCATGAAAGTTCAAAGTTGGAAAATTGAGAAATTTTCAAAATTTTTGCCAAATTTCCATTTTTTTCACAAATAAATGCAAGCTATTTGAATGAAATTTTACCACTAACATGAATTACAATATGTCACGAGAAAATTATGTCAGAATCAGTGGGATCCATGGAAGCATTTCAGAGTTATTACCTCATAAAGGGTGGTCAGAATTGTAAAAATTGGCCCGGTCATGAACGTGCAAACCACCCTTGGGGGTAAAGGGGTTAATGTGGGCCAGATGAGAGAACAGCCTTAAATGCCCCTAAGCCCAAAAGTAATTAAAGAATGAGACTAGCTGGGAGTCCTCTTTAGGAGCAATTTTTTCTTTTAATAAAGACTAAAGAACCCGTTAGGTCCAGGAGTCTCAGAAGTTTAGCCCTACTTATTGGCCCAGAGTGTCTTTTCTAAAGGGAGATCTGCATCAAGTTCCGATGCCCTGCTGATGAAGAAGAGTCTTTGGGCTTAAAACTCTATACTCAAGATGATTCAGAAAGCTGTCAGAGAGAGCGTGTTCTTACAAATATAAGTTAAAGAATTAATTTGTGAGTAGGTCAGGATCTTAAGTTAGGATCCCATTTGAGGTCTGCAACTTTGGAAGAGTTCCCAGTCTAGATCACAAAGAAATCTTGCCATCTAGAATAGTATTATCACGTAGCATGCAGGATCTACATCTGGTCCAATGCAAGTCAGCATAAGTTGTTCGTTGAGATGAGCAGAACCATTCACAGAACTGTGGTTCAGCATCCAGGTTAGTGGTACCTGGCGTCTAGGCAGGATTCCCACAAATCTAATAGTTTTCAGCATCCCTGACATGGCATTTGTTTAGTCAGGGCTGGTGCATTGTCATCTATGCAAAAAAATGTGAGACTCCCAGTTTAGTTTTTATCAGGGGGCCAAGGAGTGAAATATTCAATTTTTCAACACATCAGGCTGCAGTTTGCTCGCTCTGCTATAAGCAGCTTTCGTGGCCTAAACATGCTACCATGGCCTGCAGCATCTTGGGACTTGTCTCCCATCAATCGAGCACATTGGTCAGGTCATTGGTTGGCAAATGCAAAAGGACCTGCCAGCAGCTGATCATGTTGATTTCATGACATAGTGCATTCAGCATGGCAGAACAACCTTCAGAAAACCATTAACAACATGCAAGGCAGCAGCTGCCAAGGCAAACAGGATCATGGGGTGGATTAAAAGAGGTCTGGATACACATGATGAGAGCATTATACTGCCTCTGTACAAATCCCTGGTTAGACCGCACATGGAGTACTGTGTACAGTTTTAGGCAACAGTGCTCAGGAAGGATATAATGGAACTAGAGCAAGTACAAAGGAGGGCAACAAAATTAATAAAGGGGATGGGGAAACTACAATACCCAGAGAGATTAGCAAAATTAGGATTAGTTAGTCTAGAAAAAAAGATGACTGAGGGGCGATCTTATAACCATGTATAAGTATAAAAGGGGACAATACAAATATATCTCTCCGAGGATCTGTTTATACCAGGGAATGTGACGGTCACAAGGAAGCATTCTCTGGGTCTGGAGGAGAAAAGGTTTTTCCACCAACATAGAAGAGGATTCTTTACTGTTAGGGCAGTGAGAATCTGGAATTCCTTGCCTGAGGAGGTGGTGATGGGCTCAAGAGAGGCCTGGATGTCTTCCTGGAGCGTAACAATATTGTATCTTACAGTTATTGTTAGGTTCTTTAGAAGGATGTAGATCTGGGGATTTATTCTGACAGAATATAGGCTGAACTGGATGAACAAATGTCTTTTTTCGGCCTTGCTAACTATGTTACTATGTAAGGTGTATAAGAGCGTGTATTTCAGCATGTGGCACTTATACTCGATACTGAAAAAATTGAGTTGTTTTGAAAATGTTCTTTACATTTTTTTATCTTTTGCATATCATTAACCTGTGTATCAATCCTGTGATTTACATAATTGCATGACTTTTTCTTCATGGTGTTGCCATTTCAATGTTGAGGAGGGTATGTAAATATCACAATTATCAATTCATTAGTATTATATTCAAATCAATTCACAGAACCCAGTCCAGCAGACAGGTAATCTGTGGCTGCTGGATGAGAGCCCTTAGAACGGCCTCTTACCTGATGGCATCCTCAGGTCTACTGCGTCACACTGCAACATGTGCGATTATGTAGCACCAGGGAGACTGATCAAATCAAGAGCCATGGGTGCCAGGAAGTGAAAGGTGGCTTCAGGGCTCCAGGCTAATGGCCAGAGATTACTGACTTGGCCGCTGGACTAGATCGTGCAAATCAAGTCACACCAACTCTAGGTGGGGTGTTTATCAAGTAACTTGCTAAGAAAAATGTATATATATATCCATGCTCTGTTTGTCTTTCAGACAGCCATATTCAGCACCCTGTCAAGTGAGAAGTCATTATGCGAGCCAAAGCTGGTAGGTCCTCTGCACCATCATTGCTATGTTTGCTTGCTGTCATGTACTTTTGCTCCATCTTACAAAGTCCCTCATCGTAGATTTTAGTGGCAACTTACCCCTACCAAATATGTACAAGGTGGGCCATGCATATGGATACACTTAAATAAAATGGGAATGGTGGTGATATCAACTTCCAGTTTGTGGCACATTAGTATATGGGAGGGGGAAAACTTTTCAAGATGGGTGGTGACCATGGCAGCCATTCTGAAGTCGGCCATTTTGGATCAACTTTATTTTTTCCAATGGGAGGGAGGGTGGAACAGAAAATGAAAGCCAGCTACATTACTTGTCATCTTGTGTCTCGTCATCACTGCATGAGCATTTACTCAATGATTGTCATCGAGCTGTCTAATGGCAGACTCTTCAACTCAATGATATTTTTATTAGTTCGCTTTTATAAGTTAGTTTCCATTTCAATGTCACAATCTAATGCTAAGGGGCATGTACTCTTTGGATTTTTATGATGCCTACCATCTTTGAAATCAAGTAGAACTACCATTGATCCATTGTGAATATTGTCCGCGAGTCATAGATGAGTTGGCATATATCTGGATACCATAACTCCTCATTTAAAATACTTGATTGACTCAGAGTAGAGATCTGATAATATGATTCCTGCTCCATGGTGTTTAGCATTCAGCTGCATTCTTTAGACAAGGCTACAAGCCAAATTATTTCCAAATTGATTTCCAAATGATGGGCATCTTCACATTGACTTAATTGATACTCTTGGCAAATATTGCTGCACAGAGTGTAGCTCCTGTGAATGCTGATTACATGCATAATGCTAAATACATTTTAGTCCCCCGTTTGGTACTTTAACAGATGGGCTAGGCTCCCCAAAAGATGGTTGAAAGTTAATGAATTGAGATTAATTCCATATCATTAAATCTTTGATCAAATATGATTTTGATGTTGAGCTTAGAATAATTAAAGCAACCAGAATAATACTCAGGGGAGAGTTATCAAATGCTTTCATGAAATGTTTGTCTATATTGCCTGTCTGATTGGGTTGTATAACCTCCGTAAAACCCAAGAGGAAGCTAAAAAAAATAATGTCCTTCAAGTATTTTAGAGAACTTCTGTGGAACACAACTGAAAACAAAAATTCAGCTTTTTTTGCCAATTTTACATAGATGAATGTTTTTATAAGGGCACAGCTGATGTTTTATGCCTGACCACTGAGCAACACTGACATGAACATAATTTTCGATATGAGCGGTGTCTAAGCTGTCTTTCTGTTTGTTGTGTGGTATCAAAAATGTATTCCTTAAACCTTACGGGTTACTTTGAATGCTGAGATAGCAATTATGTACATTAAACATTATTTTATTGTTTTCCAAAAATAGGAGAATTTTGGGGGGAAAATTACTTTTTTTTATTTATTACTTAAAATTGCATTTCTTTTAAGAAACTGCCCAAAATATGGCAGTTTTTTTGTGCCTTTATTTACAATGGAAGAAGGAATCTTTAGCGATGTAGTGCTAGTAAGAGGTAAGGGAGCTGTGTGAGGTTCTCACTTTAACAAAATGTGTTTTGCTTTGATCAGCGGCTCAGCGCATTTTATTTTTAAACATAATCTAAAGAGCAGAACTTTGCAATACGGAACATAATGATTCCAGCCGACTGACTACAACTCCCAAATGTCTCTTTGAGTTGACTCAACTTTGCTATTTTGCTAACTGGATTGTGGCACTGCTGATAATGCAGTCTAAAAGCTCTGTAATAAAAGAACACTGTCATTAACACCATTCATTTAATTTTATTTTATTTATTTTACTCATTTATATAGCGCCATTAATTCCGCAGCGCTTTACAGACATTATTGGCACTGTCCCCGATGGGGCTCACAATCTAAATTCCCTATCAGTATGTCTTTGGAATACTAATGAATACATAGTAAACCATACTAATGAATACATATACTAATAACACCATACTAATGAATACATGTATAGATATACGTATCTATAGATAAATAGATAGATATACAGTCATGGCCAAAAATGTTGACACCCTTGAAAAATTATTGCAATTACATATTGGACATAATTTCACACTAAACCCCAAAAATGGGTTGGACAAAATTGATGGCACCCTCAACTTAATATTTGGTTGCACATCCTTTGGAATAAATAACTGCAGTCAATCGCTTCTTATTACCATCAAAAACTTCTTACACCTCTCAAATGTATTATGGACCACTATTGTTTTGCAAACTGCTCCAGGCCCCTCATATTTGAAGGGTACCTACCTTCTCCCAACAGCAATTTTTATGATCTCTCCACAGGAGTTCACTGAGATTTAGATCTGGGCTCACTGACCACTTTAGAACTTTCCAGGACTTTGCTTCCATCCATTTCTGGGTGTTTCTTGAAGTATGCTTGGGGTCATTGTTCTGCTGGAAGACTAATGACCTACCTATTAGGCAAACACAGATTTATGACACTGGGCACTACATTGCAACCCAAAATCCTTTGGTAATCTTCAGATTTCACGATGTCTTGCACATGGTCAAGGTACCCAGTGCCAGAGGCAGCAAAAGAACCTTAAAACATCTTTGAACCTCCAACATATTTAACTGTATATACTGTGTTCTCTTCTTTGTAGGCCTTATTCCACTTTCGGTAATCAGTAGAATGATTTGTTTTACCATAAAGATCTATCTTTTGGTCTCATCTTTCCCAGAAGGATTTTGGCTTACTCATACATTTTGGCAAACTGCATGCTAGATTTTTTATGTCTGTCAGCTTTGGGGTCCTCCTGGGTTTCATGTCAGTGTTTCATTTTATTCAGATGTTGGCAGTTTGTGCTGACACTGATACACAGTGAGTCTGCAAGACAGCTTGAATTTCTTTGGAACTTGATTGGAGCTCCTGCATTGCGACCTTTCATAGAATGTTGCACTGCAGCACTTTATGTTGTACTTGAAATGCTATGACACATCTATACTCTGTGTACAGGAGGGGTTTGTATAAATAGGTTTTCTGTTAGGATGGCATATTAAATTTAATTCCTCATATGTACTCCTATTATACATTAATGCTGGATCACTGTTATCATTATCTAGTACATGTGTTGTTTGATATAGGTCTTTAGGATTTTTTTCCTTGCTTCCTTCTAGACAGCACTCTAAGCACCTTTTTGATATTGGTTGAGCCAATCTTTTTTTGGCCATAGGCTGTGGTTCTGAGTTGTGTGGTAGTTACTCTGTGTATGTTTTCCCCTAATTTTGTATATTCTTTTTATATATGTGTTTTGCATCAATAAAGAATTGTTATTAATTTAACCTTGAGTTTGTTGATATTTTACAACAATTTTGGTTCTAAAGTCTTCAGATAGTTCTCTTCTCCTCTTTCTGTTCTCCATGCTTAGTATGGCACAAACAGATACAGCGTGCAAAGATTGCGTCAACTTCTCCCCTTTTGATCTGGTTTCAGGTGTGATTTTCATATTGTCTACACCTGTTACTTGTCACAGGTGAGTTTGAACGAGCATCACATGCTTGAAACAAAATGGTTTTACCCACATTTTTGGAAAAGTGCCAACAATTTTATCCAGCCCATTTTTGGTGTTTAGTGTGAAATACTTCATTCTATGGTACAATTTCAAGGGTGTCAACACTTTCAGCCATCACTGGATATAAATATAGTTATATACATATATAAGAAAAAGTTTTAGGCAGGTTAGGGGAAAACTCTGCAATAGAAATAGAAGTATTAATATTTTTATTAGCAGATAACAAAATTCAAAGTGAATGGACGAAAGAAAGATCTAAATCAAATGAATATTATTATTAGTACTTGGATGAAACTTACACATACATAAAAGGTGTACTGCAATTTGTAAGTGGTAAAAAATAAGGAATGTTTTGAATGGTTGAATTAAATCTTAGCTGTATAGACTTATTCCAATTATTTATTACACAAAAATATTCCTCATAACTTGCAAATTCCTAAATATGCATGCACAGGGAGCAACACATTAACATATGTATGCCTAATGAATAAAGAAAAATGCCCCTGAAGACGTCTCCTGCTCAAATGTTGGTAAAGAGCAGTAGACAGTTCATACAGCTGAATTTGCAACAAATATTTACAAAATGAGAAACTTTCCTGATAATACTAACAATATATTAACTTGATATCTGGATTGTTTAATGCATTATTTGAAATTTGTGTTGAATTGTCAAGAATAATGACATTTTCATGAATCACCATGGTCCTCAGGTGCCAACTGAGCACTGACTGCATTGGACGAGGTGAAAGATAATGCCAAGCAACTAGAGCCACTCTCAGCCATCCAATCTAACACCTTTTCAACATCTTGTGGCCTCACCATTCGTGCAGCGGTATTCAGACCTAAGAAAGGACACATAATGTTCTGTCACATGCGTGCACAAAAAGAAGGTGTTGCATTTGAGCATGTAGCAGGTGCAGAATGAACACATACTCTCCCTGCATCAGCTTCACCACCACCACCACCACCACCACCATCAGCGGTTACATCAACACCACCATGGCCATGTCCCTTATTTGATGCTCTCCTCATTTTTGGAAGTTGATTTTCTAAACACTACTCGCAAAGAGATGGCGGAAGAGTAGATTTTTTTTATTTGCAACAGTACTAGAAAAAAACACAGTGGTCCTGAAAAATTGTTTATTTGGCCTAGAAATGGCAACTAGATGGCTGATGCCAATTATTTTTTTCCCAGGCTAATAACACACACTAGGCCAGAGAATATTTTTGAGGCCTATGAATGGCGAAAAGATGGCTGATGCAATATATTGATTTGCAAAACTAATAGAAAACACATAGGGGTCCTGTAAAATTGGGACGCTGATGCCAACTATTTATTTCTCAGTCCATTAGAAAACAAACAGCAACTTAAATTAACTGTACTCTCACTGGCGGGGGGGCAGAGTAAACACTGGCTTGAAGGACAGTACTCCCTCAGGCGGGGGGTGGGTGCAGAGAACACACTGCAATTTAAAAGGGTATTCCCATCTACAATATTATATCCCAATATATAGTAGATGTAGTAATAAGAATATTAACAAATACCTCCATTTAGATATGGAATATAATTTTTCTGATTCGGTATGTCTCTATCCTCATCTGCAGGCATTGTAGTAGCTTAAGTATCCATGGTTACAACAACTAATATAATGACCGATAGTTTGTTGTTAGCGGTCATAACCATGGATACCAAAGCTCTTGCAATGCCAGCACATGGTTTAAGCGAAATAGTGAATCAGAAGAACTATATTACATTTCTGATTAGAGTTATTTGCTAATATAATTGTTGTTGCACCTATTATATATTGGGATAGGATCTTGGAGATGGAAATACTCCTGTAAAGGACAGCACTCTCATAGATATGAGTGCACAGTACACAAAGTGGCTTAAAGGACAGTACTCTCACAGGCGGGGTGGCGGTGCAGAGTACACACAGCTGCTTAAAAGACAGTGCTCCCAAAGGCAGGGGGTGCAGGATACACATAGCTGTTTAAAGGAAAGTACTCCCACAGACGGGGTGTGCAGAGTACACACAGTAGCTTAAAGGACAGAACTTCCACAGATGTGGGTTGCAGAGTACACACAGTCGCTTAAAGGACAGTACTCCCATAGGAGGTGGTTGCAGAGTACACAAAGTGGCTTAAAAGACAGTACTCCCACTGAAGGGGGTGCATAGTGCACACAGTGGCTTAAAGGACAGTACTCCCACAGGAAGAGGGGGAAAATACACACAGTGGATTAAAGGACAGTACTACAACAGGCAGTGAGGTGCAGAGTACATGTAAGGAGGTGATGGGGACCCTCAGTTGCTCCCTCTCTCCCTGTTAGGCGTTGGGTTTCTGCCGCTGCACAGCAGGAATCCCAAGCCTTGCACTCAGCGGTCTCCCATTCTTCTTCAGCCGCAAAGGAGCCTGCTCAGCAGACTCGCTGTTCCCAGCACTCTGCTCAGACCAGCACTGTGCGCTTGCTTGCTGCTGCCACCTCTGGTCCACCTTTAGCAACGCAGGCTGGCCAGCAGCGAGTCTCTCCAGGGACTAAGTCCTCCTAGCGGTCCACTGAGCTTGCCCGTGGTGTGATATCCCATTGGAGATCGAAGGTCACGTGCTCAGGTCCTTCTCCAGCTAGGATTGGTCCATCCGAAAGGCCAGGAAGGTCCCGGAAGAACGCGGCTATAAAAGCTGCATTAGACGACTGCATTAGATGACTGCATTAGATGACTATTAAGAGTGTGTGTCATATGCATGTATGAATGTCTCTGGTGAATGACTCATTAACAACCCCTACCCTTGGTTCGCATGTGTTGTGCAGCCTAGCCTGTTAAGCACCCAGGCTTAGGTGTAGGTAGGTCAGAGTCAGTGACAGGCATTGGTCTCCACCAGTGGCTCGGCACGCCACAGAGCACATGCTCTACACACTGAAGTCAGTATCTATACCGGCGTCCGCAGTTGCGACGCCGCGCGCTCAGAAGGTCTAGAGGGACTCTGACCCTGTGTCCTTGGGGCAGGGTTCTGTGACCGCTTTCTGTGCACTCCTTGGCCAGGCTCTGTGAGTTAAACAGGCTCCGGTGTTTATGTTCAGGGGTAGTGCAGCTCTGTGAGTTAACAGAGTCACTGCTGTTCACACTGGGTGACGTTAACCCACGTGTGACCTTCCCACACCGCTTTATACTTCCGCCTTTACTTAGCAGCAGTGTACCTCCTCTGCACGGTGGACCCCGGGCTGCGAACGTACCTACTATTATTTTATAATTTGGTGCATTCCGCCAGCCCTATCACTCCCCACATGCAGGGCATGTGTCCCCCATGCGGTGCCCTGATAGTTTGGTTATATATGTAAAGTAGTGCCGCTATGCATTACTATTTTATGACTATTGTGCTGTCTATGTGTATGATATGTTAATGTAAAACCTGTACTGCCTATATTAGATTAGGGCTAGCAGAGGTTAACAAAAGGGGGCTGGGTTAGCAGCCCAAAAAGAGGCAGGAAGTTACTGCTCCTTGTGAAGTGCCTGGGGGCTTGCCCAGGGCAGGAGGTTCTGCAGCGTCGGGAGCCTGATACTTCCCTGCCAAGGACTGCCAGGCAGTGGAGATGGGCACCATGACTATGGAAGCGCCAGGATCCAGATGGGAGCTGCTGCTGTGGCAGAAGTTGCTACAGAAAGCTCAAGAAGTTAAATCTCCTTTATTTCATCTTCATTAAGCAAGTTTTCCACTGTTGGAACCGAAGCGTGCCGTGTGATGCAAATGGAGAACGCCATTCCTGTGTGGCGTGTAACCGTGTGCTGGAGGTAATTGCCTGTGCTACAGGACTGGGATTGCATCCATCTGTTTATGAGCAAGGGCTCAGGGTGCTCACTGACTGTGACTTAGTGGACTCGCCCATGACTACCACCCCATGCCATCTTGTTACATTCACACAGCTGCTTAAAGGACAGAACTTCCACAGGCAGGGGGTGCAGAATACACACAGAGAACTCCCAAAGGCGGGGTGGTGCCAAGTAGACACAGTGGCCTAAAGAACAGTACTATCACAGATATTAGTTTCAGGGTACACACAGCGGCTTAATGAACAGTACTGCCACAGATATAGGTTGCAGAGTACACACAGTGGCTTAAAGGACAGTACTCCCACAGGAGGGGGTGCAAAGTACGCACAGCGGCTCCTATCACAATACTAGCACAGTATTACCACAGATATGGGTGCAGATTACTCACAGCAACTTAATGGACAATACTCCCACTGGCAGAGGGTGCAGACTACACACAGCTGCTTAACCCCTTTCTGCCTTTCTGCCATTAGATGTATTATCCCATCCATGTGACCTGGGACTTAATTCCCATGGATAGTACATTATAGCGATCAGCGGCGCTCCCGGGGGGAGAGCCACTGATCGCGGTCGGGTGTCAACTGATTATCACAGCTGACACCCGGCACTATGTGTCAGGGGTGGTCACGGACTGCCCCTGGCACATTAACCCCTAGCACACTGCAATCAAACATGATCGCAGTGTACCGGGGGATTAGGGAAGCATCAGCAGGGAGGGGGCTCCCTCCATGCTTCCCTGAGCCCCCCGAGCAGCGCGATGTGCTGCACTGCTCGGAGGGTCCTCCTTCCCTGCAGGCCCTCTGATCCAAGATGGCCGAGCGGGCCTTCAGAGGCCTGCAAGGAGGCAGCTTCCTCAATGCCTGCAGAGAGCAGGCATGGAGGAAGCCTGTGCAGCGCCTGTCAGATCACTATCTGACACAGCGCTGCGTGAAGCGTCAGATCAGCGATCTGACACTTTACAGTCATGTTCCTCCTTGGGACAAAGTAATAAAGTAAAAAAAAAAGCGTAAAAATAATTTGTAAAAAATCACTAAATAAATAAATATCCCCTAATAAATTAATTTTTTGGAAATAAAAAAAACTATAAAAGTACACATATTAAGTATCACTGCATCCGTAACGACCCGCTCTATAAAACTGTCCCACTAGTTAACCCCTTTAGTGAGCCCCTTAAAAAATAAAAAACAAAGCAAAAAACAATGCTTTATCATCATACCGCCGAACAAAAAGTGCAATAACGTGCGATCAAAAAGACGGATATAAATAACCATAGTACAGCTGAAAATGACATCTTGTCCGGCAAAAAAACAAGCCACCACAGAGCATCATCAGCGAAAAAATTAAAAAAAATTATTTTTTTAAATAAAATTGTTTTCATTGCATAAAAGCGCCAAAACATAAAAAATGGCATAAATGAGGTATCGTTGTAATCGTACTGGCCCAAAAAATAAAACTGCTTTATCAATTTTACCACACACGGAACGGTGTAAACGCACCCCCCCCAAAAGAAATGCTGCTTTTTGTTCATTCTGCGTCCCAAAAATCGGAATAAAAAACGATCAAAAAATGTCACATGCCCGAAAATGATACCAATAAAAACATCAACTCGTCCCACAAAAAATAAGACCTTACATGACTCGGTGGGTCAAAATATGGAAAAATTATAGCTCTCAAAATGTGGTGATGCAAAAACTATTTTTACAATAAAAAGCGTCTTTTAACACGTGACAGCTGCCAAACATAAAAACCCACCACAGATAGTAACTCAAACCCCCCCTTTATCACCCCCTTAGTGGTTTACCCCCAAATATGGGGTATCGGCCTACTCAGGACAAATTGCACAACAATGTTTGGGGTCCAATTTCTCCTGTTACCCTTGGGAAAAAAAAATTGGGGGCAAAAATTTCATTTTTGTGGAAAAAATATGATTTCTTTTATTTTTATGGCTCTACGTTATAAACTTCTGTGAAGCACTTGGGGGTTCAAAGTGCTCACCACACATCTAGATACATTCCTTGGTGGGTCTAGTTTCCAAAATGGGGTTACTTGTGGGGGGTTTCAACAGTTTAGGCACATCAGAGGCTCTCCAAACACGACATGACATCCGCAGACCATGCCATCGAAGTCTGCATTCCAAAACGTCACTACTTCCCTTCCAAGCCCCGACACTCTGCCATGTGCCCAAATAGTGGCTTACCCCCACATGTGGGGTATCAGTCTACTCAGGACAAATTGCACAATAACTTTTGGGGTCCTGTTACCCTTGGGAAAATAAAAATTGGGGGTGAAATGATCATTTTTGTGGAAAAAAAGGATTTTTTAATTGTATGGTTGGACATTATAAACTTCTGTGAAGCCTTTGGGGGTTCAAAGTTCTCACCACATATCTAGATAAGTTCCTTGGGGGGTCTAGTTTTCAAAAATGGTGTGGGGGGGTTTCCACTGTTTAGGCTCATCAGGGGCTCTCAAAACGTGACATGACGTCCAATCTGAATTCCAGCCAATTTTGCAGTGAAAAAGTCAAATGGCGCTCCTTTCCTTCTGAGCTCTGCCATGCACTGAAACAGTGGTTCCCCGCACATATCAGGTATCAGCGTTCTCAGGACAAATTGCGCAATAGCTTTTGCAGTCCAATTTCTCCTGTTACCCTTGGTAAAATAAAAAAAAATTGAACCTGAAGTAATTTTTTTGTGAAAAAAAGTTAAATGTTCACTTTTTTAAACATTCAAAAAATTCCTGTGAAGCACCTGAAGGGTTAATAAACTTCTTGAATGTAGTTTTGAGCACCCTGAGGGGTGCAGTTTTTAGAATTGTGTCACTTTTGGGTATTTTCTATCATATAGACCCCTCAAAGTGACTTCAAATGTGATGTGGTCCCTAAAAATAAAATGGTGTTGTAAAAATGAGAAATTGCTGGTCAACTTTTAAGGCTGGTTTCACACTTGCGTTTTTTTGCACTGTATTTTAGCGCTAAAAAACGCATGCGTTTTTTCCCTATATTTTGCATGGGATGCGCTTATGTGCGCATACACATTTGTTTGTATGCGTTTTTACGAGCATGCGTTTTTTGTGGTGTGCGCTCGGGCGCACAAAATGCATCCTGTTGCATTTTTTGGGCGTCCGACCTGCCTCAAAAAAACGCATTCGCGCACAATGCGTTTTTTTACAGCAAGAAACCCATTATAAGTCTATGGGTGCGCATATGTGCGCATTGGCATGCTCATGTATGCGTTTTTTTGCACATGCGTTTTTTGGTTGACCATTAGTTAGACAATGGAATTTAGTGGTTTGGGTTAGAATTAGGGTTAGTTAAGGGGGTTTAGGGTTAGGGTTAGTATGGTTTGGTTAAGGGTTTAGGGTTAGTTAGGGTTTAGGGTTAGGGTTAGGGTCGGGTAGGGTTTGGTTAAGGGTTAGGGTTAGGGTTAGTATGGTTTGGTTAAGGGTTAGGGTCAGGGTTAGGGTCAGGGTTAGGGTTAGGGTAGGGCTAGGGTTAGGGTTAGGGTCAGGGTTAGGGTTAGGGTTAGTAAAGTCATGATTTGGGTTAGTGTGAGGGGCCAACTAATGTTGGAAAAAAACGCAAACGCGGTAAAAACGCACTAAAAATGCATACAAACGCATAAAAACGCTGCGTTTTTTTCATGCATGCTCATAAAAATGCTTGAAAAAACGCAGCATTTGTATGCGTTTGTATGCATTTTTTCTGTGCGTTTTTTTGCAGGAAAAACGCGCTGCAAAGCAAAGCAAGTGTGAAAGTAGCCTAAGCCTTATAACATCCTAACAAAAAAAAATTTGGTTCCCTAATTGTGCTGATGTAAATTAAACATGTGGGAAATGTTATTTATTAAGTTTTTTTGTGTGCCATATCTCTGTGATTTAAGGGCATAAAAATTCAAAGTTGTAAAATTGCAAAATTTTCATAATTTTCCATTTCTTTTAACAAATAAACACAAGTTATATGAATAAAATTTTACCACTAACATGAAGTACAATATGTCACGAGAAAACATTGTGAGAATCACCGGGATCCATGTAAGTGTTCCAGAGTTATTACCTCATAAAGGAACATTGGTCACAATTGTAAAAACTGGCCTGGTCATTAATGTGCAAACCACCCTTGGGGTAAAGGGGATAAAGGACATTACTCCTACAGGTAGGGCATTGCAGAGTACACACTGCAGCTTAGAGGACAGTATTACCACAGATATGGGTTGCAGAGTACACACAGTGGCTTAAAGGACGGTACTCCCACAGGTGGGGGTGCAGAGGATATTGCATGATGCCAAAAATAATAATAATAATCAAAAAGATAAAATATGAATCTCAGTTCCAATGCATTTCCCTAGGAAGTAAAATACTGTGCATAAAGAGTTTACAGCATATATCATTGCCTTCTTTTACTATGAGGTAACCTGACATTTATACTGATTTTATTATAATGCATCTCCATATTTACATTCTCATTCTTCAAGTCCACCTTATTACTTTACAAAATGAATCCCCACCTTTCACAGTGGTAGCATTATATTTTATTGATCTTCTAAATTAAATAATGTAAATATGTACATATGATCAAATTAGTGTTTTTTTAACCTATAAATTTTAAGTTTTAAACCGATACAAGTCATACAGTCAGCGCAGAGATAGCAGAAGAGGTAATAGGTACATCACATATGACTTGGTTCCTAGAAAAAACGAAGAACCAAGGAAAACTGTAGTACAAAAAATAGGGATCATATGAACTAATGGGGGGAAGGAGGGGGGGTGGGGTGAGAGAAATGTATACATTGGATGGTCAAATTAGTGTTGAGAATGCCCTTTAAAATGTTCTCTGTTATGGATGTCCAGCAGACTATTTGTATTCGCGTGAACTGATTCTTATGTCCTTGGAGATCTAAGGTACAAAGGTGAAAACAAGGTCTCAAGGAAGGTGTCACAAAACCGTTATAGCAATGTCACTGCTTATGAACTAGGGCAACCAACCACCAAATGACCTTGAAATAATTATGTTCTCTGATGCCTGAGGGTACAGCGTTTTTATTATGAACTGGGACTCGGATTTATTAGGGGAGGTTTTTTCACATTAGAATGGTGCTGCGTGATTTTGTAATAAAACCTAAATTAACTTGAAGAACACAAAACTTGCTATAAATGTGCACCAGTCTACAATATAATTGTTCTGATCCATGTTTTCCAACACTTCACACATAAAATTAATGCAAATAAAAGCTGATTCATATCCTGTAAGCAATAGCTTTAAAGCGTTCCCCTCGAGCCCAGCGAAAGACTGAATTCCCAACTCAATTATTTTGATTGACGTAAATATTCTAACATGAAATATCTTAAAACTGAATTGACTCCTACTACGTTGTCTTTTTGAATGATTGACGTTCTATGAGGTCTAGAATTGTAGACAAACACTAAAATGAAATCAACCTCAATACTTTTGTCTATTAGTACACGTCATTCAGAATTGTCTACTTTTTTGTAATATTACATTAAAATTGAAGTTAGAATTCCCACTTCTCTCAGTAACTGTTCAAGCGATGTCTTTGTACCTTACACCATGCTTTTCACAGCAGGTCTGCATGCTCTGATTGGCTGATGGAAATATGCAGAAGCCCACCACAAATTTAGCATGAAGTCCAAGCATGGTGTTCTGGTAAAAATTTTGGCAAGAAATAAATAATTAAAGATGACAAAACTTCTAAATCAGCAGTGAAAAAAGAGGTATCCAAAATAAAGCAATTTCGCAAACTCTACTTTAAAAAGTTGCACATTTTGGTGCAAAGTTACACAAAACTTTACAACTTTTGGTGTTTTCACACCATTTTTTTCAGCTCTGCAAAAATGGGCACAATGATACACAACAGGGCATTACGCTACAGATTGTCCAATTCATGACAAATGTTCCCTATGACAGAAACCAAAGTCTTGATGAATTGAAGCCTTAACCTGAGGCAAATTTAACTTTACGTTAGCAAATCATTAATGGATGGACATTGTTTTTTAAAAAATAATGTTAAAAGGGGTTATTCAGTCTAATAATATCGATAGAAAGTAGACGCAACACTTCTGGTAGGTGGTGCACAAGTAGGATCAAATCCCATATGCAGCTATATGAAAAACTTGGCATTCGATTTGTGATCAATAAAGATTAAATTATATTAGTAGTATTTTCCAGACAATAAAAAGCCACTTTGGTATATAATATCATAAATATCACCATTTAATGCATGTCAAAAAGGAAAAAAGGGGTGGGGGGCAAAAATAATAGATACACACTTGCCAAATCATTGGTATAAATATTATACAAAGCGGAATATTTCACTTATCATCGGTGGACATATTAGAACTGACTCCATGATATCTTACAATAAGGAAAAAGATACAAGTGGGTGAGGGAGTGAGGGGGTTAAGAGAAACAACAGGGATTAAAGAAGCAAGAGAGAGGAATATGATTACACCATAAAAAGTAATACAGGGAAGTAGGAGATAAGGGAATTGTAAGTTGTGTCACTTCTAATATGTCTACTGATCATAAGTGAAGTATTCCTTTTTGTGTACAAGCCAGAAAGAATAGACTGTTATCTATATGTTGACTTTTGAATTTGTGTCTCTGGTTGATCAAGAAAACAGAATTTTGTTTGAGTAAGCCTGTTATATTGACTTGTAAGTTGACGTTTGATATAACATATTGTGCTCTTAGCCTTGATGACTAGGGATGTTTACTGATATGATAATTATCCATTGTCTAGACCAGATAGTGTGTTGAATTTGAAAACGGAGGAAAAACTATCCAAACAGATTAAATAATGAAGTAATGGTAACTTGATTTCATC
This sequence comes from Dendrobates tinctorius, assembly GCF_039654945.1. Lineage (NCBI taxonomy): Eukaryota > Metazoa > Chordata > Amphibia > Anura > Dendrobatidae > Dendrobates > Dendrobates tinctorius. The sequence goes on from NW_027361679.1 coordinate 62,231,751, forward strand.
TCCATTCTTACCATTTATGTGAATACTGGATGAAGGACACTTATTAATTATAAAAATTAGTTACATGCAAGGACACTTATTAATTATAAAAATTGGTTACATGCTTCTAGAGAGAGACAGAGAGAGCCAGAGATTCAGCCAAGACATAAAAGAACCAGAGACAGCACAGCAGCCAAGACATCATAGCTCCAGGATGCCAGCTTAATGGATTTCTGCCCCGGCTGGAAGAATACAGATCTGCTCCATTGACCATTGCTGAACCATGGATACTTTTGTAAGACCTAGGTTGGGACCATCCGGTCACCAGGAACCTATTGATACGTTTGTGAAGCCCAGGTTGGGACCATGCGATCACCTGGTATCTATGCATATGTTTCGAGAAACCAGGTTGGGACCATCCTGGTCATCTGGCACCTATGGATACATTTGGAGAAACCAGGTTGAGGCCATCCGGTCATTTGGCACCTATGGATAAATTTGGAGAAACCAGGTTGGGACCATTAGGTCTCCTGACACCATGGATATGTTCGGAGAAGCCAGGTTGTGAACCTCGGGGCAACTGGCCTTGTACCTGAATGGACTGTCATTTTCCTATGCTTGTCATTACCTCCTCTCTGTGTGTGTTCCACAGGTGGGGTAGTCGACCCTGAAAGATGAAGCCAGGGTGTGACCCTTGAGTTAATTGGCTTGTTCCTGAATGGACTGTCATCTTCCTAAGTTTTTCATTACCTTGTCTCTATGAGCTTGCCACAGGTGGGGTAGTCGACCCTGGAAGCTCTGAAGTAACAGCTGCCATTATTCCGATGAGTCAGAAGAAGGGTAAGACTCTGTAATGTGCCCCATCTTAGGGTATTTTACTGGGACTGTTCTATGTGTTATCTGCCTGCTTTGTGGTTCAATAAAGCATGGCCACACTGTTTTACCTCACCCTGCAGTGTCTGAGCAGAGATATGTCTACGTTAAAGGGAGAGCAGGAGTGCGGCAGGACGATCTCTGGTCCATATGGTTTCGGCACCTGCTGACCCCCCCCCGTGTCTCCACATTATGGTGGCAGTGGTGGGATAATACTCAGCCTGGCAGGTTTGGAGGAGCTGCAGGGGACTGGAGTTCTCACACACCATCCAGGGCTCCACAACCGGAGAGGTATACAGACAAACCCAGCTGATTATTGATGAGGCATACACAGCAGGGTTTCAGACGCCACTATGTCCAACTCCACCAATTCGGCCTTGGGAAGAAGGACAGAGTAGATGTATATCCTCAACAAGAAATGGACTCTACAGAAGCTGTGCAAGCTTCGACGGATTGAATGTGGGATTTAATCCAGGAACTACGAAATGTAGAGGAAGCCATGTGTGGACTCAATGGATACCAGCTGTTTCTCCTCACTTACGTGTGGAGTTTATTTTTGCAAGGAAGACACATGAGGCATAACTTTTAGGGTGGCATTATATTGCAGATTCTATGGGATCTTGCATCTAAAGAGATCCATAAATTATGTCTTGGGAAATAGAAACTGTGTCAGTGGACAATAGAAAAAGAGGGGAAAATTGTACAATTGAATGCAGAATGCTTGGAAATCAAGTGGAGTAAATTCTACAGAATGGACAGAATGGGGATAAAAATAGTCATAAGCTTTTTATATCCTGAACTAACTTTATACAGAAATGGTTATGTTGAAATGGGGCCTCATACCAAGTTTTGCTGTATGGCCCCATGTCTACTTATTACTCCCCTGTTTATAATTAATTGTTATTTTTCATTCAATTCTTCAGATTGCTGGCACATTTTTACAGGGAAATTGGGAATATTTTCCAGTAACATTTTTATATTTTTGTTAAATAAGATTTACGTGCCTCTTTGGAGCTGTCATAGCTTAGCATTGAATTCAAACTACATATAAAACCTCTACAGTAGTACATTTACAACATGAAATTGCATCATTTTACAGCACTTCATAGAATTCTCCATAGCATCAGCATTTACTGTAAACTAGGGACAAACTGTCTATTTTAGTTAAAAAAAAAATATACAAAACCATGAGACTGTCCAAACACAATATTTAAAGGCATTTCCTAACATACAGTTGTGGCCAAAAGTATTTACACCCCTGCAATTCTGTCAGATAATACTCAGTTTCTTCCTGAAAATGATTGCAAACACAAATTCTTTGGTATTATTATCTTCATTTAATTTGTCTTAAATGAAAAAAACACAAAAAGAATTGTCCTAAAGCCAAATTGGATATAATTCCACACCAAACATAAAAAAGAGGGTGGACAAAAGTATTGGCACTGTTCGAAAAATCATGTGATGCTTCTCTAATTTGTGTAATTAACAGCACCTGTAACTTACCTGTGGCACCTAAACAGGTGTTGGCAATAACTAAATCACACTTGCAGCTAGTTGACATGGATTAAAGTTGACTCAACCTCTGTCCTGTGTCCTTGTGTGTACCACATTGAGCATGGAGAAAAGAAAGAAGACCAAAGAACTGTCTGAGGACTTGAGAAACCAAATTGTGAGGAAGCATGAGCAATCTCAAGGCTACAAGTCCATCTCCAAAGACCTGAATGTTCCTGTGTCTACCGTGCGCAGTGTCATCAAGAAGTTTAAAGCCCATGACACTGTGGCTAACCTCCCTAGATGTGGACGGAAAAGAAAAATTGACAAGAGATTTCAATGCAAGATTGTGCGGATGTTGGATAAAGAACCTCGACTAACATCCAAACAAGTTCAAGCTGCCCTGCAGTCCGAGGGTACAACAGTGTCAACCCATACTATCAGTCGGCGTCTGAATGAAAAGGGACTGTATGGTAGGAGACCCAGGAAGACCCCACTTCTTACCCCGAAACATAAAAAAGCCAGGCTGGAGTTTGCCAAAACTTACCTGAAAAAGCCTAAAACGTTTTGGAAGAATGTTCTCTGGTCAGATGAGACAAAAGTAGAGCTTTTTGGGCAAAAGCATCAACATAGAGTTTACAGGAGAAAAAAAGAGGCATTCAAAGAAAAGAACATGGTCCCTACAGTCAAACATGGAGGAGGTTCCCTGATGTTTTGGGGTTGCTTTGCTGCCTCTGGCACTGGACTGCTTGACCGTGTGCATGGCATTATGAAGTCTGAAGACTACCAACAAATTTTGCAGCATAATGTAGGGCCCAGTGTGAGAAAGCTGGGTCTCCCTCAGAGGTCATGGGTCTTCCAGCAGGACAATGACCCAAAACACACTTCAAAAAGCACTAGAAAATGGTTTGAGAGAAAGCACTGGAGACTTCTAAGGTGGCCAGCAATGAGTCCAGACCTGAATCCCATAGAACACCTGTGGAGAGATCTAAAAATGGCAATTTGGAGAAGGCACCCTTCAAATATCAGGGATCCTGGAACAGTTTGCCAAAGAAGAATGGTCTAAAATTCCAGCAGAGCATTGTAAGAAACTCATTGATGGTTACCGGAAGCAGTTGGTCGCAGTTATTTTGGCTAAAGGTTGTGCAACCAAGTATTAGGCTGAGGGTGCCAATACTTTTGTCTGGCCCATTTTTGGAGTTTTGTGTGAAATGATCAATGTTTTTGCTTTTTGCTTCATTCTCTTTTGTGTTTTTTCATTTAAGACAAATTAAATGAAGATAATACCAAAGAATTTGTTTGCAATCATTTTCCGGAAGAAACAGTATTATCTGACAGAATTGCAGAGGTGTCAATACTTTTGGCCACAACTGTAGAGGGTTTATTTGCACACTGAACATTTTTACTGCACCAAGTACTCGGATACACACACTGAGTTTCAATCCAGTGATGTAATCAATAGAACCACCTTAGGTAACTTGGATTCTGAAAGGAGTAATCATGACAATTCTTTATCAGGATATACCATTTTGGTGGTTTTAACTCTTGATGCAAAGGTCTCTTACATCAGCAAATGTTAATTTATATGAACATAAAAATGAGGAGAAAATTCAAGTAACAAACCTTTATAAACATAAAATAAATCATTTAGGATTTTTTTAAAATATTTTTTTATTAAAGGGATTATCCAGCTCTGGGGACTTTTTTTTAGTTGAAGGTATCTACTTGGAGCTACAAATCATTTTTGCATTTGGGTTCAATCAATGATGTTGCACCGTTTTGCTTTTACAGGCTTTTTGTTTCCATACACAGTTAACTGTGATATGGTCCGCGGTCATAAATTACCTGAGGAAAAATCAGGAAAAGACAGATACAGTGGGGGAAAAAAAGTATTTTGTCAGCCACCAGTTGAGCAAGTTCTCCCACTTAAAAAGATGAGAGGCCTGTAATTGACATCATAGGTAGACCACAACTATGAGAGTCAAAATGAGAAAACAAATCCAGAAAATCACCTTGTCTGATTTGGCAAAATTTATTTTGCAAATTATGGTGGAAAATAAGTATTTGGTCACCTAAAAACATGCAAGATTTCTGGCTCTCACAGACCTGTAACTTCTTCTTTAAGAGGCTCCTCTGTCCTCCATTACTTACCTGTAGTAATGGCACCTGTTTGAACTTAAGAGTATAAAAGACACCTGTCCACAACCTCAAACAGTCACACTCCAAACTCCACCATGATGAAGACCAAAGAGCTGTCGAAGGACACCTGAAACAAAATTGAATTCAAGAGACACTGAGCTGAGCCTGAGAACTCAACTGCAGCATGATGATGAGAGTAGTACCCTCATCAGCTGATGCCTGTAATCATCAGTAACCTTTTTTTCTCTCCGTCATAGGTGCTGGCTCACACGCTGTCATCTGTATGACAGCATGGGAACCGCAGCGTTCTGACGACCTAACCGCAGATCATAGCCGGTGTTGCTTGCAATGTCGCACAGATGAAGGTGTGGGAAATACCGGATGTTCGACTACCAAACCCGAACAGTAACACGGACTCCAGGGAGAAGTTCATGTTTGGGGTCCGTGCATGGACACTAGGTTTTCGGTATGGACCCTGAACTTTACCATTCGGGTTCGCCCATTCCTAATCAGATTCATGGGATAATTCAATACATTTTTACGATTAATGATAGTTTACCTTTGAATAGTCTAGAAGGAGGAGGGAGTTCATATGAGAAGGTCTGTATTATTGCATTGTGGCTGTAGGCGTGACAATGTTTGTTTTATACATTATGGACATATTTACATTTCTGGATCTATATAGTATATCCAAATATTGACGAGACAACAAAGTTAAAGCCCCCTGATTTTGGTGTCACCATCCAACCATCTAATGTGTATGTCAACTCTTTACCAAAAGATGTTGTTGGAGGAGATAATAATTGGTTGGCTTGAATGTAATCATCCAGGCTGATAAGCTGAGATGATAGCTCACATATATACAGTTATCTAAAATGTATGGAGGATTTTAGTTAACTAAGAGGATACTTTTTGCCATAATGATTGTATGGCAATGGTCAAGCACACTTATAGCTGGACACTTAAAAGATTTCGAAAAGGGACCCCTAATGGGTGTGAGATATGTATGGTGGCTTATGTTGAATTGTTCTCCATTATCTAATGGATAGTAGGTATATGCTTGGTCAGCAGCATTTAATACCATGGCATGGCCATACCAAGTCAGAAAAAATCATACATGATTTCATTAATAAGAGTTAGTATTATAATACAGAGCTTGTTCCAGTCAGAACCATAAACACAATTTAGCAATTGCAGTATATGGTGTGATAAAATATGATCAGTATTTGTTTTCTACTAATAATAATGACTAAGTGAAAATTACCTTTTAATCATTCCAGTGATTTAAAACAGCAAATCTAAGAGGATATTGAAATAGTAATGTAAAGAAGAATTGTTTTTTTCAACCCACCCCATTGTAAGGCTACTTTCACACATCAGGTTTTTTCCGACAAGCAGGATCCGGCTATTTTTAGAAAAACCGAATCCGGCGTAAATTTTGGAGAACTGAAGAAACGGATCCGTTTTTCGCCGGATCCATCGAGTAGGTTTATATCTGTTTCCTGGGGGCTGGCCAATTGGATCTGAGCATGCACAGACTTAAAAAACCGGATCCAGTGGCCGAATCCAACTTTTTCCAGATTCGGCGCATTATGCCGCCCATAGGCTTCCATTATAGCAAAAAAACTGGAAGCGCCGGCGCAGTCCGGTTTTTCACCGCAGACAAAAAACATTACTAGAGACGTTTTTTCCAGATGCCGGAATGAAACATTTAGCCGGATGCGGCAAAAACCGGACGAAACGGAAGTCCATGTGGCACGATCCGGCGCTAATACAATTCAATGAGGGAAAACTGGATCCGGCAGCAGCTTTTGCTGGATCCAGTTTATTAACAAATAGCCGGATCCTGCCTGTCAGAAAAAACCTGATGTGTGAAAGGAGCCTATGACATGTAATTTTATGAAGTCAACACCATACTTGTCAAGACCATACAAACTTTGTATTGCGGAAATCAGTTTCCATTGGACTACATGTGTATGAGGATATTGTCCCTTTGAAGCAATTGCATAATTTTATATGAATTCAGTACAAAATACATTTCCAAATACACCTCTATGAAATTGGAGACTTACAACTGTGGCTTCTTGAAAAACAAAGCCAATTGAGATATTTGCATAAAAACCTTATATGGGAAACCTACTGGTTTCTTTTTATCGACAACATGTAAAATTTACAAATATCATGTCTGGAAAGTAGAAAAAATACAATAAAGAAACACAGATGAAAAAGTACAAATTTGGTCACTGATTCATCATCATTTGCCTTTTTTAAATAACTTTTCTTCTTTTCTATCTTGTATTTGCTGACGTTTTTAAAGACAAATTCCTCAAATTAAGGAAAGGAAAATAAGATAGAGAAGATATATGTATTTTTTTAAAATGTTTAGCAGTTTGTAAACTACAAAATGGATTACCGTATATACTCAAGTATAAGCTGAGTTTTTCAGCTTATACTCGAGTGAGGGTCCCAGAAGATGGAGGGAGAGCGGTAGCAGTGGCTCATCGGGTCACAGTAGGCAGGAGTTGGCTCCTGCAGGTAACTCCTGTGCCTGCTGCTAAAGGGAAATGAATATTCACTGCGCTGGAAATGAATTTTCATTTCTCTGTAATAGCGGGCACAGTAGTCGCAGCCGCTGGCTTCCTGCAGCGGCTGGGCAATCTCGTATGGCCACTTCTTAAGAGAAATGAAGATTCACTTCTCTCCACTTCCATGAGCGTGGAGGGCAGTGAATATTCAATTCCTTATGTAGCAGGCACACGTGATGGCCCGGCCGCTGTAGGAAGCCGGTGGCTTCGGCTGACACTGTGTGCACTACTAAATAGCAATGAACACTCACTGCCCTCCATGCACATAGTCCCGGCATGGAGAGCAGTGAGTATTCCAGCAGCTGTCCTCTGCTTGTAAGCAGCGCATGATGTCCCTGCCATAAGCATACAGCAGCTGCTGGCATTGTAACAAGACACTGCGAGAGATGGTAAGAAGGATTGTTTACTTTTTTCATGTTTTTTGATGAGGGATGAGGAGCCATGCAGAGCAGGATTGGGATGACGAGCCATGCCTACCAAGATGGGGATGAGGAATCATGCAGACCAGGATAGTGATGAGAAGGCCATGCATACCAGGATAAGAATGAGGAGTCTTGCATACCAGGATAGGGATGAGGGGACAATGCATACCTGGATTATACGCAAATCAATAAGTTTTCCTAGTTTTTGTGGCAAAATTATGTGCCTCAGCTTGTACTCGGGTCGGCTTATTCTCGAGTATATACGGTAAAAATTAGGTGTAATTAATTAATCAATCATTGTTGCTCATCATGCGATTTTCCTTGAAAGTTTTTAAACTTCCTGAAAACTGGAGTAAGATTTGTGGTGTTAGGAACGCTGCTGCTCTCATGAATTTGACAAGCAGGAGTTATCACATCTCTGTCCCATCCCAGCTCCACCCACTTTTTTGGGCCAGGTGAAACTGGCATGAGAACATCATAAGCAGAAAAATTTTAGTGGAGCCTCATGTTGTGCCAAAATGTTGTCTTTTCAAAGTTTTTTATGCCCGAATTCTGGCACAAAAGCTTTAATGAATCGGACCCTACATCTCCGGTTTGTGAAACCAATTGATATGCTTTTAAGCTGAAGAAATAATCTCAGGATTTTATTCTGGATGCTGGCTTATCTCCCTTTCCTCGTGTTCTTTTGCCTTGTAAGTAGCTGTGTGACCAACAAGGTTTGCGTGAACTGAATGTTACTGATCATTTAAAATTCATCAAAATGGTGCACAAGGTCCATGAATTTTGCGCAAAGTCAAAAACATCTGGAAACCCTAAACCATGCCCACATGGCAAAGTAAAAGAAAAGATACAAAGGTGAACACATACAGTATAAAATAGAGCTGAAAAAAGTGCAACTGGGAAGATGAATTTATTGCAAACAAAAAAAGGCATAAAACACAGAAAACAAAAAAAAACAGGTGCAAATGTAATAATAAGTCAAGCCCTTAAAATTCTAAGAAATTACAAGATAAGGATAAAGCAGCCAATAAAAACACATAGAACTTTCCAATTTATTTTAGAACAGATTGTGTATCTGAAGCAGGTGCTCAATTTTTAATACATTCTGTTCCCAATTGCTCTAGTTAACACATCTCTTGAGCCACTAATCTGCATGTAGAATGGATGTAACTCACTTGGGGCAAAGGTAAATGAATACAATCATGAGTACAGAAGAAGTGATCAGTGCACAGGCATATCTTACTTTACTGTCGTACAATGCAAGATTCAGTGCAACCATGGTGCTGAGTTCCCGCAAATGAAGCAATACAATTTTCCAAATATATCACATATAACCATGGGATCCAAGTACATATACACTGTACGTGATGCACATTATATTTGACAGTACCTAAAGGGTGGACATGTTCCATAGCCTGAAACTAAGAATGCAGTCAAAAATTTAAAGTGAAGCCGTCATCAAGTTTTTAGCATGTAATCCCTAGGCAGCATGAGGTAGGAGTTGACAGAATTCAAAGATGTCTCACTTATTAAGCTGTGTGCTATTATTCACTTACATTGAAGGTTTTGTCACTAGGAAATTATCATTGCTGTTACTAGCTGTAGCATGAGCACTCATCAGACCATACCCCTTCCTATGATAAGCAGCTTACTGTCAATAGACAATGTAAATGAAGACCCTTTTGTAGGCTGGGTTATCTATCTGAACTCTGAGTGTAAAACAACTCAGTAAACTAAGTGATACATCATTGGATTCAGGGTCTCTTTGCCTACATCATGCTGCTGTCAGATAAGGTAGCAAAATGACCTTCTGACAAATTTCTTTAAATTTCTGGGGGGGGCAGGTCTCTGAACTACCTGCTGCTGTTGCTCTTCTCATGTGCCCACTCCTCTATTTCCAGTGAGAAGTGAGAGACTGTAGTGTAGGACTGGGGTTCACATGTTCAACAACAGGTTACCTACTTGGACTACAAAGTTATATGTGGAAAGTGTCGTATATGTGGAGGCATAAAATTACTCCTACTTCTGTAATCTAATAAAATATTACTACTACTTATACTTCTAATAATATTATTCCAAGTACACTACATGATAATCCAATAATGACCAAGTGCCGTAAAATTTCCATCTTTAAGAGGTCCATTGGCCGCAGCCATTATAAAGTGCATATTTTCTGCAGTCTACAAGACAGTACATGTGTGTGAACCTGCCGCAGTGAATCCAAGCACAACGTATGTGACCAATGTGAAAAAGTGCTGAGGAAAATGGAAATGGCAAGGAAGCACCACAAACTGGAAAATGGGTATGGGGACTAACTTACATGGATAACAAAAATAAATAATGTTTTATTATTTCAGTAACCTATCCATTCATCCAATCCTTACTATGTACTGCGGATAATTTCCGAGGTTTTAGAAAATATCCACTCTAAAATGGCTGGGCCAGTGTACCTCTTAAAGATGGCGACCGCTATGAGCATGCGCACTTTACCCGATGTCTCTGCTAAAGGCCTCTTTGTACTACCAGCGTGTTAATGACATGATGGAGGCATTTTCTCCACACAAGCTAAAGTTGAGTGCCAGTAAGCAATGCAGCTGAGACCTGGGGGTGGTGGTGACATGCGCAACAGGCGATTCGCCAAAACCTTCCATTTCACACCATATAAAAGGTTCTGATGAGGCCATATGAGACACACTACCCTTGATAAAGCACATCCGTGAAACTCGCGTCAGGGCGTCTGTTGCATTGTGGACAGACATTTTATACTTCATTATGGGTAAGCTATAAAATTTTATTTACTCATTTATTTTTATGGCTGCTTTATTGTGACCTTTGGGGTCTGCACTACATGCATTTTATTTTCAGCCTATGTTTGGACCTATGTATGATCTTACCATTTAGTTGCCATATAGCCCATTCTCTTTCCACTTTGCTGCTTCTTGTATTTGGGTACTATCCCTGTCTGACCATATCCTCATATATGTCTTTATTGAACGGATGTTGTTTGATCTTAATTTTTAAATATTTATAATAAAAATTACATCTTAGTAAAATAATTTCCTTAGTGGTGTGTTTGGATAATTCGTATCCGTTGTATTGCATCTTTGACATTACTGTAGGGAGGAGAGCCCACTTAATATACAGGGTGCTTGTCTCCAGAAGCACGAGCTGAGTATAATGTCCTGGGCACTACAATGTACTGGGCACTACAATGTACACCACTACAATGTACTAGGCACTACCCTGGCAGATTTGCAAATTTCACTTAAAAACATCCTTTGCGGTTTGTTTCTGGAGAACACCCATGGAGTCAAGGTCATCACTATACCTGTAGATAAATTTGCTAGGGGTGTAATTTCCAAATTAGGGTCAATTGAGGGGGATTCTGCTTTTCAGACATTTAGGGGCTGTATATGGAGTTTGCAAACTATTCTACAAAAATGTGTTCTCCAAGAGTCAAATAAGGCTCCTTCCCTCCTGAGTCTCGCTGTGTGACCAAACAGTATTGTACAGCCATATATGGGGTATTGCCTCATTCACATGAAATTGACTAACAAATAATGTGGTCATTTTTACCCATTTTCCCTTGTGATGGAAATTAAAAATCTGGGGCTAAAACAACTACATAGTGGTAAAAATTTAATTTTTTTCTTCACCACTCAATGATATAAAAATTTGTGACACACACGTAGTGTCAATGTGTTCACTGCACAAGTAGAAGATTTCATTAAGAGGTGTAGTTTATAAAATGAGGTCACTTATGGGCTACAGCTGTCCTGACACCTCAGAGGCTCTGCCAAAGTGACATGATACCTGCAAACTATTCCAGGCAAATTTTCACTCCGATATGGTGCTCTTTCACTTCTGAGCTGTGCACTGTGCCTAAAAAAATGTTTTTGAGCACATATGGGACACTGCCATACTCAGGATTGAGTATTTGTGTAACAAATTTTGGGGTCAACTTTCTCATGTTGCCTTTGTGAAAATTAACAACAACTAAAACAACATTTCTGTGGAAAAAAAGTAATTTTCAATTTTCAAGGTCCAGTGTTTTTAAAATCCGCAAAACACCTGTGAATTGAAGATGCTCACCACTCCTCTAGACACATTTCTTGAGGGATGTAGTTTCCAAAATGAGGCCAGAGGCTCTGCAAGCGTGACATGTCATCCGCTATTTATTCCAGACAATTTTGCACTCCAAAAGTCAAACTGTGCTCCTTCACCTTCTGAGTCCTGCCATGCGCCAAAACAGTAGTTTTCCACCACATATGGGCTGAGGCAACATTTTTGCAGGAGAATTTTTTTTTCATTTTCATAGCTCAGCAATATAATATTCTGTGAAGCACCAGGGGGTTAAAGGTACTCGCTACACCTCTAGATAAGTCCTTGAGGTGCATAGTTTCCAAATGACATTACTTTTGGAGGGTTTCCACAGTTTAAGTACATCAACGGCTCTGCAAACGCGACATAGTTCCACTATCTATTGCAGCCAAATTTGAGCTTCAAAAGTCAAATGGCATTCCTTCCCTTCCGAGCCGTGCTATGCGCCCAAACATTAGTTTCCATCACTTATGTGGTATAAAGATCTGAGGTTGTGGGTTTTAATAATCACCTAGGCAGTTAAATGATGCATCTATTTTTTATTCCTTAAGTCCATGGTTTTACAACAACTCCAGTTATTTTTTCATTCCTATTACTTTTGGGATATTACTAGCACTTGTTTTGCCATCTAGCTTGTCCTATTGCAAGAGGATTGTGAACACCACAGCAGGGTTTTTTACACTTTCCTTCATTAAAAAAGATTTGGTTCAGGTGATCACCTAATTAGAAGCACATTAAGTAGAATGAGGTGTACTCTGGTTGGAATTCAACTAACACTAGAATGGAATGGCTGTCAGACATGTAGAGAAGCTGATTTTTATAAAACTGTGCAGTGGTCTCTTAATTTTTGGCAGAGCTGTGTGTAACATAGCAAGCGCTCTTTATTATGATTTGTAGTCATGACGTGAAACAAGGACATCGCTGTTCTAAGCTAATTGGCTCTGCTGTGACACACTTCCAAGACAGTAGTACTGAATACAAAATTAGAATTACCGGAGGTTGTGGACAACATAATGGAAGGAGATGGTACTCTTCAAGCTGAATGTCCTATGTAGCTTCACCTAGTCCTTCAAAGTCCTAAAGAAATGCTATGACAGATACAATTGTCAACTATTCTTTGAATAAACACAGGGACACAAAATACTGTATCACAATGTCTTTGCCTGTTCACATTGGCCTATAAAGAGTCTCATAACTATATAAATGTACAGTGATAGACTGTAGTAAAACAAGTGATGAACTAAACTCTCGTAAGAGCAATGCACCTGCAGTCTTCTTTTACATCACTTATATTTTAGCTAATTCAGATGGATACATCTGAACACAAACTTATACGAAGATATGACAATCTACCCATAATGTTCTATGCAATTAAATGTATCACAAAAAAGGTATATTTCCATAGGTCTAAAAGATTGGCATCTGAGTACTTACAATGCCATGGAAAAGTATTCATACCCCATGAATTTTTCTACGTTTTTTTTCACATTACATCCACAAACCTAAATTTATTTAATTTGGATTTTATGCAATGAACAAAAAGTACCAGTATTTGTGAAGTGAAAAGGAAATGATAAATGGTTTTCGAAATAATTAAAAAATATAGTTCCGAAAATTGTCATGTGCATTTGTATTCAGCACTCGAGTTATTACTTTGTAGGGTTACCTTTCGCTACAATTACTGCTGCAAGTCTTTTGGGGTATGTCTGTGCTAGCATTGCACATCTGGAGGCTGAATGCTTTGCCCATTCTTATTGGCAAGCTAGTTCGAGCTCAGTGAGATTGGATGGAGAGCGTCTGTCTGCAGCAATTTTCAAGTCTTGCCACAGATTCTCAATGGAATTTTAGATTTGGACTGTGACGGGGCCATTCAAACACAAGAATATACTAAACTATTCCATTGTAGCACTGACTCTATATTTAGAGTCATTGTCCTGCTGGAAAGTGAACCTACATCCCAATATCAATCTTTTGCAGCCTCTAATATGTTTTTTTTTGTCCTGGATTGCCCTTTATTTAGCTCCATCTATCTTTCCATCAACTCTGACCAGCTTCACTGTCCCTGATGAAGAAAAGCATCACCACATCATGATGCTGGCATCACCGTGTTTGACAGTGGGGATGGGGTTTTCAGGATGACATGGAGTGTTAGTTTTCCACCACATATAGAGGTTTCCATTTAGCACAAAAGTTGTACTTTGGTCTTATCTAAATAGAGCACCTTCTTCCACTTGCTAGCTGTGTCCACTACATAGCTTTTTGAAAAATGTAAATGGAACTCCTTATGGCTAGCTTTAAAAAATGTCTGTCTTTTGTCACTCTTCCCTAAAGGCCCAATTTTTGTAGTATATGACTATTAGTTGTCCTGTGGACAGATTCTCTGACCTGAGCTGTAGATCTCTGCAACTTCTCCCGAGTGACCATGGATCTACATCTCTAATTAGTGCTTACTTTGTTTGAGATACCAGTTTAGGTGGACGGCCTTGTCTTGGTAGGTTTGCATTTGTACCATGCTGCTTCTGTTTTTGGATGATGGATTGAACAGTGTTATGTTAGATGTTCAAAGCTTGGGCTTTTTTTTATTACCTAATCCCCCTTAACTCTTCTCCACAACTGTCACGGGTGTGTCAGGTGTGACAGACAGTCATTCTGGATCCGTCTGTAGAAGGTTCTTGTGCTTGGTTCTGCAGGAACATTCTGGATCTTGCATCTCTGCTGTGAAGTGATATTTTTCTCCCTCTAGGACTTAGTGGTGATCTCCACCATATGCTGCTGATTGACACACCCTTGCTGGATATTTAAATACCTTTAGTCGCTTCAGCAAGGCGCTGGTGATAGCACTATTTACCTGTCTGTTAGAAGTGCTAGAAGTCGACTAGTTTCTTCTTGGAGGATTGCTGGCGTGAACTCTCTTGTCATCTCAAGCTAAGTGTATTCCCTTATTTGTCTTCCTGCTTTGTTAGTTGTAGTTGGGGCTGACTAGTGCTTACCCCATCCCCTCCCTATACAGGGCCTATCGCTAGGGGCTGACAGGGATTAGGTTCCTGCTGGGCAAAATGTGCAGAACCTATTTAGGGACGTTAGAGTAGACAGGGTGTTGTCAGATCTACCTAGGGGTCTCCTCTCCCCCTTTTCCTAGAGTTTGGAAATAACAACTTTATAATGTTGTGAGTTCATTCTCCCCCTTCACCTTTGATGTCTGATGAACTCCCTCTGCTGGTGAAGAGAGGTAGTGAAATTGATTGGGATGGGAAGAACCTGTCATCTGAACAGGCAGAGTGTGATTGAACATCTGGAATTTCTGAGTGGATATAAGGCAGCCGACGCCCTGCAGGGCTGCTGCTGATCCTTTCTGCTCTGAGCTCTTGCATCCAGTTTAGTTCCTGTCTACTAAAAGCTAAGTTTTTGGCCTGCTATTATTCCATGAGATTTTGTCTGGTTTCCTTAGTGTTTGTATTCAGCCAGTCCTGGTTGGGACTGGCTGAATTCTATTTTTGTCTCTGATCAGTTGATCTCTTTACTCTGTTTTCAGAATATACCTGAGTGCTGATATAGTGATTTTGAAGTCTAGCGACTTCAGGGTCTTTTCCCCTATCAGACGGTTGGGACATTTTTTGTAGGGTTTTTTGCGGATTGCAGCCAGCATCTTTTCTGTCCTGTCCTATCTAGTTAGTTGGGCCCCATCGTTTGCTCAGCCTGTCTTTCTGTCTGTGTTTGTGTTTTCATCTGTATTTCACTGACAGTACATGTTGGGGGCTGTCTATTGCTTTGGGGTCTGCTCTGGGGCAGTTTAGATTTCCCCTTTCCTTCTTTAGGCTTATGTAGTTCTCCGGCTGTGGCGAGGGGTCTAGGGCACCGTAGGAACCCCCCACGGCTACTGTTAGTTGTGGTGTATAGGATCAGGGGTCTGCAATCCGATAGCTACCAACCTCTCCGGTTTTCTGGACTTAGCTTGTATTTTTGTTTTCTCCTCCTCCGGTGACTCATTCATAACAGAATCACCAGCCATACCGCAGATTCTAGGGTACTCAATAGCAGGAAAGAATTGTAAAAAAAAAAAAAAGAAAAAAAAAAGGTGTCAGAATTTTTTTTTTGTGTATATTTTTTCCTCTATTTCTCTGAGGCCGTAGGGGGAATTTTTTCTCAATGGGAATTAAGCAATTGTCTGATCATGTGGAGCAGCTTACTGCTGAAGTGCGGGGAATTTCCACCTATCTTGCTCATTCACATGCTGCTGAACCAAAGATCCCTACTCCTAATGTGTTTTTTGGGGATCGGTCTAAATTTCTGAATTTTAAGAATAATTGTAAATTATTTTTTGCCTTGAAGCCCAACTCATCGGGGAGCTCCGCACAACAGGTTAAAATTGTCATCTCTTTGCTGCGCGGCGATCCCCAGGATTGGGCGTTTTCTTTGAAACCTGATGATCCTATTCTGACTGATGTGAACGCATTTTTTCAGGCCTTCGGGTTGTTGTATGGTAAATCTAATGCTATTGATCAGGCTGAAAAGGCCCTGTTGGCATTGAGCCGGGGTCAGGATTCTGCAGAGTTGTACTGTCAAAAATTCCGAAAGTGGGCGGTCCTTACTACCTGGAATGATGGTGCCTTGGCAGCTCTCTTTCGGAAGGGTTTGTCAGAAACCGTAAAACATACTATGGTGGGATTTCCTGTTCCCTCTGGTCTTGACGATTCTATGTCATTAGCCATTCAGGTTGATCGGCGTTTGCGTGAACACAAAACTGCATGAGAGGTGTTGCCACCTGTTGAACAAATGTCTGAACCTATGCAATGTGATAGAGTTTTGTCTAGGGCGCAACGTCAGGAGTTCAGAAGGCGTAATAAGCTGTGTTTTTTCTGTGGAGATGCCTCTCATATGATTTCTGTCTGCCCTAAATGAGAGAAACATTTTGCACACACATTTGCTGTGGGTGGTGTTCAACCTAAGTTTCTTCTGGCAATTACTCTGATCTGCTCCCTGTCCACATTTTCCGCTAAGGCTTTTGTGGATTCGGGAGCAGCTCTGAACCTGATGGACTTGGATTTTGCTAAACATTGTGGGTTTCCTATGACACGTCTGCAGACGCCTATCCCTTTGAGGGGTATTGATGCTACTCCTTTGGCGAAAAATAAACCTCAGTTTTGGACCCAGGTGGTAATGCGGGTCGCACCAGACCATCAAGAAAATTGCAGATTTTTGGTGTTGCATAATTTGCATGATACCATCGTTCTGGGGTTTCCCTGGTTGCAAATCCATAATCCAGTTTTGGATTGGAAATCATTGTCTGTGGTGAGTTGGGGTTGTCGGTGTGCCCTTAGTGACACTCCTGTTTTCTCCACCTCCCCCAAGTCGCATGATGTTTCTGACTATTTGGCTGATTTTTATGATGTATTTAGTGAGAATGAGTCTGCGTCTTTGCCTCCTCATAGGAGTTATGACTGTGCAATTGAGCTGAGCCCTGGGTGTAAATTTCCCAAGGGTCGACTTTTCAATTTATCTGTAACCGAGCACGAGGCTATGCGATCCTATATTAAGGAGTCGTTGGAGAAGGGTCATATTAGACGATCCTCTTCACCCTTAGGTGCTGTTTTTTTTGTGGCCAAGAAAGATGGTTCATTAAGGCCTTGTATTGACTATCGTTCCCTCAACAAAATTACTGTTAAATATCAGTATCCGTTACCCCTGATTTCTGATCTATTCTCCAGAGTTAAAGGTGCTTGCTGGTTTACCAAGCTTGACCTCAGGGGGGCGTATAATCTTATTCGCATTAAGCAGGGGGATGAATGGAAGACGGCATTTAATACTCCGGAGGGACATTTTGAGTACCTGGTGATGACTTTTGGGCTCACTAATGCCCCTTCTGTCTTCCAGTGCTTCATGAATGATATTTTCCGAGACTTTGTGGATAAATTTTTGATCATCTATCTGGATGATATTTTGATCTTTTCCAAGGATTGGGACTCTCATGTGGAACATGTTCGGAGTGTGTTCCGGATTTTGAGGGAGAATTCCCTGTATGTCATGGGATCAAAATGCCTTTTTTGGTGTACTGAGGATTTCATTTTTGGGATTTATTTTGTCTCCGTCAACTATTGAAATGGACCCGGCCAAGGTACAGGCCATTTATGATTGGGTTCAGCCCACTTCTTTGAAGGCCCTTCAGAAGTTTTTGTGTTTTGCTAATTTTTATCGTAAATTTACAGCTAATTTTTCTGGTATTGCCAAACCATTGACTGATTTGACTAAGAAGGGGGCTGATGTGCTGAATTGGTCTCTGGAGGCTGTTTCTTCCTTTAAGGAGCTGAAGCGAAGGTTCACTTCTGCTCCGGTTTTGCGGCAACCTGATGTCTCACTCCCATTTCAGGTAGAGGTGGACGCTTCTGAGATTGGTGCAGGAGCTGTTTTGTCCCAAAAAGATCCTGTAACATCTAAAATGAATCCCTGTGCTTTCTTTTCCCGAAAGTTCTCCCCATCCAAACGTAACTATGATGTGGGGAATCGGGAACTGTTAGCCATGAAATGTGCATTTGAGGAGTGGAGACATTGGTTGGAGGGAGCTAAACATCAAGTCGTGGTCCTTACTGACCACAAGAATTTGATTTACCTGGAGTCGGCCAAGCGCTTGAATCCTAGACAGGCTAGGTGGACCTTGTTTTTCACACGTTTTGATTTTGTGGTCTCATTTCTTCCGGGCACTAAGAATGTCAAGGCAGATGTCCTCTCTAGGAGTTTCTTTGCTGATTCTCCTACTGTGACCAAGCCTACTACCACCTTAGGTGAGGGGGTAGTTCTTTCTGCCATCTCGCCCGATTTGAGACGTGTTCTGGAAGAGTTTCAGGAGGACAAACCTGAGCGTTGTCCCATTGGAAAATTGTATGTTCCTGACCAGTGGAGGAAGAGAGTGATGTCTGAGGTTCATTGCTCCGCATTGGCTGGTCATCCAGGTATTTTTGGTACTAGAGATTTGGTGAGTCGGTCTTTTTGGTGGCCCACCTTGTCTCGTGATGTCAGGAATTTTGTGCAGTCCTGTGGGACTTGCTCCCGGTCTAAACCTTGTTCTCACTCTAGTGGGTTGTTGATGACTTTGCCAGTGCCCAGGAGGCCATGGACCCATATTTCAATGGATTTTATCTCTGATATGCCTGTCTCTCAGAGAATGACTGTTATTTGGGTGATTTGTCATAGATTCTCTAAGATGGTCCATCTTGTACCACTCCCTTAGTTGCCATCTTCCTCAGAGTTGGTGCCCTTGTTTTTGCAACAGGTGGTTCGCTTGCACGGGATTCCTGAGAACATTGTATCTGATAGATGAGTTCAGTTTGTTTCTAGATTTTGGAGGACTTTCTGTTCCAAGCTGGGAATTCAGTTGTCCTTCTCCTCTGCGTTTCACCCTCAGACCAATGGGCAGACGGAGAGAACAAACCAGACTTTGGAGTCATATTTGAGATGTTTTATTTCTGCTGATCAGGATGATTGGGTTTCATTTTTGCCCTTGGCCGAATTTGCTTTAAATAATAGAGCTAGTTCTGCCACTTTGATGTCACCTTTTTTTTGTAACTTTGGGTTTCATCCTCGATTCTCTTCAGCGCAGGTGGAGTCTTCTGCCTGCCCAGGTGTTGACACTGTGGTGGAGAGAATGCACCAGATCTGGGACCAAGTGGTGGATAAGTTGTCTCTCTCCCAGGAAAAGGCCCAGCAGTTTTCCAACCGGCATAGGACCATTGGTCCCCGGTTTAAGGTGGGTGATATGGTTTGGTTGTCATCAAAGAATATCTCTATGAAGGTGGCTTCTCCAAAATTTAAACCTAGATTTATTGGACCTTACGAGATTTTGGAGATTCTTAATCTGGTCTCTTTTCGATTGGCTCTTCCTGTTACATTCAAGATCCATAACGTGTTTCATAAGTCTCTGTTAAAGAGGTTTGTTGAGCCAGTAGTTCCTGTGGTGGCACCTCCTGACCCTGTATTGGTTGAAGGTAATGTGGAATATGAGGTTGAGAAGATACTGGATTCTCGTCTGGCTAGACGGAGACTTCAGTGTTTGGTTAAATGGAAGGGTTATGGCCAGGAGGATAATTCTTGGGTCCCTGCATCCGATATTCATGCCAAAAGATTGGTTCGTGCTTTTCATCGGGCCCATTCTGATCACCCTGGTGGCATGGATGAGGGTTCGGTGACCCCTCCTCAAGGGGGAGGTACTGTTGTGAGTTCATTCTCCCCTTCACCTTTGATGTTTGATGAACTCCCTCTGCTGGTGAAGAGAGGTAGTGAAATTGATTGGGATGGGAAGAACCTGTCATCTGAACAGGCGGAGTGTGATTGGACATCTGCAATTTCTGAGTGGATATAAGGCATCCGACGCCCTGCAGGGCTGCTGCTGATCCTTTCTGCTCTGAGCTTTTGCATCCAGTTTAGTTCCTGTCTACTAAAAGCTAAGTTTTTGCCCTGCTATTATTCCATGAGATTTTGTCTGGTTTCCTTAGTGTTTGTATTCAGCCAGTCCTGGTTGGGACAGGCTGAATACCATTTTTGTCTCTGATCAGTTGATCTCTTTGCTCTGTTCTCAGAATATACCTGAGTGCTGATATAGTGATTTTGAAGTCTAGCGACTTCAGAGCCTTTTTCCCTATCAGACGGTTAGGACATTTTTTGTAGGGTTTTTTGCGGATTGCAGCCAGCATCTTTTCTGTCCTGTCCTATCTAGTTAATTGGGCCCCATCGTTTGCTCAGCCTGTCTTTCTGTCTGTGTTTGTGTTTTCATCTGTATTTCACCGACAATACATGTTGGGGGCTGTCTATTGCTTTGGGGTCTGCTCTGGGGCAGTTTAGATTTCCCCTTTCCTTCTTTAGGCTTATGTAGTTCTCCGGCTGTGACGAGGGGTCTAGGGCACCGTAAGAACCCCCACGGCTACTGTTAGTTGTGGTGTATAGGATCAGGGGTCTGCAATCCGATAGCTACCAACCTCTCCGGTTTTCTGGACTTAGCTTGTATTTTTGGTTTCTCCTCCTCCGGTGACTCATTCATAACATATAATATAGGAACAATTTCCAACATTTGTCAAGACTGAGTTTCATAGAACATTTTTTTTTAACCCATGACATGAATGTAAGGTTAATAATATAATTTTCATTACAAAATCTTCAGTTTTACTCAACTTAGTTGATGCCAAAATGAACACATCCAACATCAAAAACAACTACAGTTAGCATTTTGCAAGAATTTCTTGATTTTTAAGGATAGCAACAAGTAGTTTAGGAATGAACGGAATGAACAAGTTGCAACATCTTTTTCCATTCTTCAAGAATTACCTGTTTTTGAACCTGGATGCTGAAATGTGAATGATGTTCAACGTGTCTCTTCAGAATTCCCTATAAGCCCCTTTCACTCATCTGTGTCTCCTGTACATGTGGTGACAGTTTTCATACATACCGGAGACATGTACACAAGTAGACCCATTCAAATGAATGGGTCTTTGCACATGTCAGTGTGTTTCCAGGGACCGTGTGTCCATGGGCAAAACATGCTGACATGTCCGTTTTTTGCCATCATCTTGGGCGGCAAAACGTCCCGCACACGGAGAACACACTTTGATGTCCTCCGTGTGACATGGACGGCTACTGGGGAAGAAGCGCTACTGTAAATGCTGTTCCCCGGCGGCTGGTGCCGAAGCCGGCTGTCATCATTCTCCCCTGCTCTGATGGAGAGCAGAGGAGGATGATGAGCATTACATTTAAAGTCTGAACAGCAGCAGGTGGTGGCTTTTGGGACTGTTACCCCAATCATCCGACACCTGCTGTCGCTAATAACTTTGTTGGAAGCACCAACCACATCCTCCCTGACACTGTTCAGAGAGGTCAGCAAGAAAAAGGAAAAAGGTGTGCTCCAGCGATGAAACCATCCACTTGTATAAAAACTGTAGTTTATTTAATTCTTTAAGAGCATAGAAAACACAGAAAGGAAGCCAGGTCCGATGGACTGACCAACGCGTTTCAGCAATTAAACCTTAATCATGGTATACTGTTATGAATGGGTCACTGAGGAGGAAAGCAAGACCAAGCTAAGCCACAGAAAACCAGAGAGGTTGGTAACTAAGTGGATTGCAGACCCCTGATCCTATCCACACAACTAGCAGTAGCCGTGGAGCGTACCTACAATGATCCTAGATGCCTCGACACAGCTGGAGAACTAAATAAGCCTAAAGCAAGAAAGGGGAAATCTAAACTGCCCCAGAGCAGACCCCAAAGGAATAGATAGCCCCCAAACATATATTGTAGGTGAGACAAGATGAAAACACAAACGCAGGTAGGAAAATAGACTGAGCAAACAATGGGGCCCACACTAACTAGACAGGACAGGAAAGGAAAGACTCTGCCTGCAATCATGCAAAAAACCCTGCAAAAAATGCCCAACACGTCTGATAGAAAAATACTGAAGTCACTAGACTTCGCCCACTATATCAGCACTCTGGTATATTCTGAAAGCAGAGCAAAAAGAGGCCAATCTAATAAGGGACAAAAACAAACTGGCACAAGCAATAACATAAGGATGGAAATTCAGCACAGCCCCAGTCGGAGCTGGCTGAGCACACAAAAATGAAATAGACAAAACCAGATCAAATGTGAACAATAGCAAAAGAACACTTAGCTGAGCATGCAGGGACTCAGCTGTAAACTAAGACCTCAGGAGGCAGGAAAAATTCACCAGAAGGGATAGAGGGAGTCGGTTGTCTTAAATCCAGTCAGAAACTCCAGATCTCCAGTCATCCTCCTCATTATCAGGTGGCAGATCTCTGTTAATTATATCAGCTCCATTACCTCCACTAACCACCAGAGGGAGCCCGGAAAGAGAACTTGCGACCCCTCTGTCAATACAACCAGCTCCACTACCTTCACTAGTAACCAGAGGTAGGCCAGAAAGCGAATTCACAACAGTATAACTTATATGTTCAGAGAGGTGTACTGTTTTCCTTCACTGTAAATCTCCCACTTGATAAGGGCTCAGAAGTTCTCAATAGGGTTTAAGTCAGGGGACAAAGAGGCCATGTAATTGTTCTTTCATTTTTAAGGCCTTTACTGGAAGCCAAGCAGTGGAGACTTTGATGCTGCTATGGAACATTGTCCTGCATAAATGCCTTGGTTTTCTTGAAAGATGCAGACTTTTTCCTGAATGATTGTTGGAAGAAAGTGTCTTCTAAAAACTGGCAGTAGGTTTGGGATGTGATTTTGAGTATCTTAAACCCAAAAATGTCCAACTAGCTCATCTTTAATCATACCAACCCATAGCAACACTCACCTCCGCCTTGCTGGCATCTGAGTTGAAGAGCAGGTCTGCAACCATTACTGATCCAGCCAGGGGCCCATCCCTCTGGTC
Organism: Dendrobates tinctorius; assembly: GCF_039654945.1. Classification (NCBI taxonomy): domain Eukaryota; kingdom Metazoa; phylum Chordata; class Amphibia; order Anura; family Dendrobatidae; genus Dendrobates; species Dendrobates tinctorius. Next base: position 62,254,712 of record NW_027361679.1, read on the forward strand.
CATCAAGAATCACTTTCATCTCTTCAGTCCTTAAATCTGTCAGAAATCTGTCTTCAGATATTTCTTGGCCTAGTCTTGACGTTTCAGCTTCTGTGTCTTGTTCAGTGGTGGTCGGGTTTCAACCTCCCTTCCTTGGCCATGTCTGTGAGCACTGAACACCTTGTACTTCTGGGCATTACAGAGAGGCTGCAGATCTGGAATATGACAGCACTGGAGGATATCTTGGTCATTTCATGGTTGATTCTTTTCCAATCTTTGGCAACTTTTTTCTCAACTGTGTTGACTATTTGCAACAAAATTTTAGACAGTTCTGTGGTCATGACTCAATATCTTAGCAAATTCTGCACACCTTAATAAAGGATCTTCATATTAGGCTACACCCTTCTTTATTACACTAATACACATCACCTGATCTGCTTCTTCCAATAACCATTGAAGGTTAAAAAATTTGGAGGTGGAATATCTGAAAAAAAACATGATATTCTGCACACAGTGTAGTCAGGGACGTTTTCCCAGGCTCCTTATGGCAGTACCAGTTGGGACGTTCTTGTGATAATCCTAATTAAAATAGGCCCATGTACAGTACAGCAATAATGTATGGAAGTTCAAACATTTTGTGATTATTATCATACATATATTTGCATGTAGGGGGTCACCCACAGAAATAATTATCTCTGCCAGTCCCATTAAAAATTAATGATTGCTTTGATTTTTTTCATTTTATTAAATATGTAAAGAGTAACTAAGAACTGTCGACTTGTATTGCCTTTCCTGCTCCACTGGTTGATTTGGTTTTTGCTTCTAGGCTGCACGTGTTCCAGCATTTACTTTTTAATAAAATAACCTGTACAAAATTATGACAATGCATAATAATATTTTCTCAAAAAATTGCTTAAAAATGCAGTGGTTTCACTATGATTTCAGAAAATCATGTAAAAAAAAACCTTACAGTAATGATCACATCACATGGTGTGAACACACTCTTTCCAGTATCTTAGAGACTAAATTGGGAGATTAGTTTCCAATTGAACCATTAGATGGCACTATAGAGACATCCCGAGCTTGTGCTGTGTATTTCGCTATGCCCAGACTGGCTGTGCTCAGTGTAATCAATGCAGTTTTAAGTATTTTTTCACTATTAATTTACCACTAGCTGTAGTTTTGCAATCATCAGTTTTTATTTAAATTAGTAAATTAGTGCAATTTTATGTACAATACTCTAAAAAGTGTTCCTCTATGCATCCCTTATTTTCTATTAACTATCTGTAAACTGTCTATCATTCATTTATAACATAGTGGTGCACAGTATATTGCTGATTTCTGATGATAAAGCATGACGACTCTATTAATATTTAATATACACTTTTAATTTTTAGTTTTCATAAATCAACAATACAAGTGAGGATAATAAACTTTACTAGAGATTTTAGAGCTGATCTCTACTTCAAACCACACATCCAAGCCCTTTCCACCTCCTGCTGACTCAAACTCAAAAATATCTCCCGGATCCACACATTCCTCAACCAAGATTCTGCGAAAACCCTAGTCCACGTGTAAGGCTACTTTCACACTAGCATTTCCTGGAGCTGCAAAGGGATGCGCATGGCCGCCGTGAAGCTCCGCCCCCGGCCGCACCTCCTCCAGTCAGCTACGCCTATGGGCGCATGAAGCTGCATATGACCTGCGTACCCTATCTTTAGCATTGGGTGCGCAGGCCGTGAGCAGGTATGCGTTTGCCGGCGCATGCGTCCTTTTAACAGTGCGCACCAAAATGCAACACGGTGCCTTTAGCGCAGGACGGCACACCGCCAAAGGGACGATGTAGATGCTCCTTGAAAGTTAGTAGCACTGACAATATCTGGTGCAGTGCTTATCCAAGAAGGTCCTCCTGGTAATGGTGGTCTGTTTTCTGTCGGCAGTGGTCGGTGTCTGGTACCTTCCACTGGGCCCCTAGTCCATATACTGATGTAGCCAGAGGAGCATGGGCCATGGCACTATCTGAGCCTGATGTGGCCCGGCAGATATACCCTGGTGAATTGGGGCGCAGATGGCAGTCCTGCACCTGATCTCTCTGGCAGCACGCATGCAGTACTCACTAGCCCGGAACTTCAACACCTTGCTCCGTGGTGACCAATGGGCACACTGCACGTCTCTCCTCACAGACTCTGTCAGCGGTGGCGGTGATTAGGTGTGGGCCTGTGCTGTATGGAGGCTCCGGGGCTGGAGAATTCACTGGTCCCTGCTGCGCGCTGTCTCTTCCTGCCAAGTCTCTCTCTAGGCCACTGGGTCTGTCTGCTGCAGTCTGTTGCAGCACCGGTGGGTCCTGTGTGGAGAGCAATGACCTCAGCACAGTGGTCCTTTTGCAGATGGTGGGGAACCCTCTCAATGTGACCTGTCATTGTGCCGGTACTCTGTGTGGGGCACGGGGCACAGCGCTCACCTGACTGCATGCTGCCTTCTGTTGGTGCCAAGCCCCTTGCTGTTGTGCTCGCTTTTCCCTTTATAAAAACCCGCCCCCCGGGTCAAGAGGTTGGTCCAGCTCCTTCTTTCTTCCCCCAGGCAACAGGGGATGCAGCCTCAACCGTTCCAGACCCGACATGCAGGTACCTGCGGTCCGGGCTTCCTCCTTACATTTGCCCTCATCATCTCCCGCCTCGGCTACTGCAATCTCCTGTTTTGTGGTCTACCTTCTAATACTCTCACACCCCTCCAATCTAAACTAAACTCTGCTGCACAACTAATCCAACTGTCCCCCTGCCATTCTCCAGCTTCTCCCCTCTGTCAATCCCTTCACTGGCTTCACATTGCCCAGAGACTCTAGTTCAAAACCCTAACCTTGGCATACATATCTCCTCTTCCCTCAATCGCATAGTACGTTTCTCCTTCTACTCTGGAACTCTTTACCCCAACATATCAGACTCTCGCCTACCATGGAAACCTTCAAAAAGAACATGAAGACCTACCTCTTCCGACAAGCCTATAGCCTACCCTCACCTACTGTAACCTCACCCATCCCTTGTAGACAGTGAACCCTCATGGGCAGGGTCTTCTCTCCTGTGCCAAGATTATTGTACTTGTTTTTTGTCATGTATATCCCTTTTCACATGTAAAGCACCATGGAAAAAATGGCACTATAATAATAAATAATACTTAGAGCAAAAAACTATTTCTTTACTTCCTATCTTGCACTGATCAATTGCTCTATAAAGTGCTAAAATATGATTTCAGTGAGTGATCAAATTATACTTTCTGCCATAGAAGTTATGGTGAGTGGAAAAAGGAGAAGCTGGAGGGAGAAAAGGCAGAGCACACAAAGAGAACTGCTGAGGCTTATAGTGACTAGAGCCTGCCTGGGCTGTGGAAAAAATGCTAAACATGGCATAGAACAAATCTTAGGCTGGGGTCACACTTGCAAGTGCAATGCGGGAAACTCACGAGAGTCTCTCGCATCAATACCTGACACTGCCGCCGGCATTTGGGACCGGAGTGTGCGGCAGCATATATTTCTATGCAGCTGAACTCTCTGGTCCGATCATCCTTATATTGACAGATCACTGATCTGATACCCTGCAATGCTTCTGCACTGCAGGGCAGCAGAACTTCATCTGACAGGCAAGAAGGAGGCCTGTCATCTCCTGTTCTTCTCAGGCAGTCACAGGCCACTTTCCCTGCAAGATCCTGGGGTCACTATGGAGATTATTGGTCAATATTAACAGCGGCTTCAGAGGGGTTAGACATCCGTGATTGGTGCTAGCACCGATTGTGGGCATGGCTGCAGGGTGTCAGCTCTCACGTAGAGCTGTCACGCATTCCCAATCGCGGTGGCACTCAATGTGAGCCCATACGATTGCGGCACCGTACATATATGTACGGTCGCGAACCGTATATATGCCACATGTTGAGAAAAGGTTAAGTATAATCAACAAGCTCAGAAATGCCTGCACTTGTGTGCCTCCTTGGAGTTCTATCAATGAAGTTAATGATTGTCTGAGGAATGTTCTGCCACGCTGAATGCACTTGACCTTACAAATCATCAAGAGCCATTGCAGGTAGCTTCCTTTGAAACTGCTGCCCAATGATGTCTCAAGTGTGCTCAATGAAAGATAAATCCGGATTTGCTGCAGGCAATGATAGCACATGTAGGCCACACAGGCTGCTGGGGCAACATGCGGCCTGGCCTGCCTTTGTGTTGAAAAATGACTCCTGAGATAAAATGGCTGAAACACTGGTTCCACAATCAAATTAATATAACACCGAGCTCTTAGTGTACCTGGAATGAAGACTAGAGGGATCTGGGTACTCTACATCATGCCAAGTCCCATCAGGTAATCAAGGAAGACTGCTTATGAGACTGATGGAGAAAGCAAAGTACAGTGTTCATCTCTTTGCAGCAATTCCTTTGACAATTAATGGAGCAGAGGACAAGTATGAGAACCACTATTCCATACAAAGTAGTCCTGTGGTCTGTGTCACACAGCCCCATTCTTGAGATCCCTGGGAACTTAGTGGTCAGGATTTTGGGATAACTCGTTTATTCTGTACAGGGCTGCCACCAGGAATTTCAGGGCCCCATACGGGCAAAATATTCAGACCCCCTTGAGACTCTGCCCAGGCTCTACCTCAGCTCCGCCTCCACCCCTCAAACTTTCCACTGTCCCACCGCCCACTTTTGGAAAATCTTCACTTCTGCACCACGTCCTCACCAATCACACATGAACAGTTCCCACTGTACACCACATCACATACATAGCCATCAGCTTTTGTTTTGGCCAAAAGATTTTTTAAGCCGTCACCATGGCAAGGTAGACTCGTTTGGCAGCGCCCTACTCTACCCTAACCTATTAAACATTTTGTCATGTCGGACGCTGTTCACACCACTGCGTCCGGCAGGCAGAGGTAGTTCCACCTCCAGCCACTATAGCCTCAGTGGCACCGGCTTGATCTTCAGGCTCTCGGGGGTTAATCCTGCTGGAGACCAGGTTGGATTGTTAGTCACGCCCACGGTCTTTAAATAGTCATGCTGGCCTATGGGCGTCGCCGATTATAGCTTGTGTTTCATACCAAGTGGTTCCGGTCTGGAGTGGAGGTGTTGCAGAGAGAGAGAGATTCGTGTCTGGTGGCGTATGATCCGTTGTTTTCCTTTCTCCTTCCCATATTTGTGTTTAGTTGTGCCCTGTTCACATTACTGTATATTCCTGTGTGTGTGCGGCGCAGTGCAGTTTAAGTTCTCCCTGTCTGTCATATTTGTGTGGGGGCTTTGGTGTTGTGACTCCTCACTGGGTGGAGGGTGGAGGGTTAAGTGCAGGGCTGAGCTGGAGATAAGGAAAGGGTGGAGGCTCAGGCATTTGCACCATCAGCAAAAACCCTGGGTTGAGGGTCAGACAGGGTTTCCCCTAGTTATAGGGACATCACAGGGGCCCCGGGAGTTACAGCCTTAGTTGAACTAAGCCCCCCCGTGACACATTTGTTAAAATATCCTATACTCTTTTTAAGTATATTTTTATTTGTTTTTCTTTAAGGCAATGTGTCACATACATTTTTTAAATTGAACAATAGTACCACATACAAGAGACAAATACCATCACACCATGGCCGGAGGACCACATATTACAACCACATAGTGACTGAATAATATCATGTATAAGGGACAAATAACACCACACCATGACCAGACCACATATTACTACCACATAGTGACAAAATAATACCACATACAAGGAACAAATACCGCAACACCATGGCCGAGCCAAATATTACTGTCGCATAGCGACCGAATACTGATCATTAATAAAAAAAACACAATACTAATATTACCATAAGTGCCATTATAGACAAGAGCTCTGTACATAGTATACAGTGCATAGTGTCAGTGTACAGGTAATACAGGCATTACTGGTGACATTATACACAGGAACTCTGTATATAGCATACACCATATACAGTAGGTAATACGGGGATCACAAGTAGAGATAAGCAAACCTTTTAAGGTTTGGTTTGGGTTGGATCGGCAAACTTCCCAATGTTTGCCCAACAATTTGCGGACCATAACCGAACCCATTGAATTCAATGAGAGGCAAAATAAAACGCATAGACAACACTTTCGGGGGGGGCTAAAAAGCTGCCAAAACAGCTAAAGATAGGGGCAGACACCAGGAAAAGTGACATCAATTGACCCATCAATTGCGCTATACATAAATAATTTATAAAAAATTGACATGGGTTTGCCTGTATTTTTGATAACCAGCCAAGCAAAACTCGCAGCTATGGGCTGCAACCTTCAGCTATCAGCTTCAGCAAGGCTAGTTATCAAGAATATAGGAGTACGCACTTTGTTGTTTTCAGTTATTTAAATAAATAATTTTAAAAAATGGCGTGGGCCCCCCATTTTTGACAATAAGCCAAGCTAAAGCTGGCAGCTGGGGGCTGGTATTCTCTGGCTGGGAAAGGGCCATTAATATTTGGCCCAATAGCCTAAAATTAGCAGCTTTCAGCAGCCCCAGAAAAGTCGTATCTATTAGATATGCCATTTCTGGCTCTTTGTCCGGCTCTTCCCACTTGCGCTGTGGCGGTGGCAAGTGGGGTTCATATTTGCGAGGTTGGTGTCACCTTTGTATTTTCCGGTGATGTCAAGCCCAGAGGTTAGAAATGTCAAGGCATCTATAAGATGTCTCCATTACTAACTCCATACTGATATTGTATAAAAAAACACACCCAGAATAAAGTCCTTTATTTGAAATAATAGCACAGACTCCTTTATTGACTCTAAATGAAACCATACTCATATCATCGCCCAGTCCACTGAAGCTAATGTCCCCTGTAAAAGAATTAAAATAATAAACAACCATATTCCTCACCTGTCCAAAGTGAGGAGATAATACATAGTGTCCGACGTCAAATCTGATGACAAGCAGTCTCACATTGGCACAGGAGTTAATTGCTCCTGTAGTGTAGCGCTGAGCAGTGTTGAGAAAGTTCACCAGAGTTCATCAGCTGATGAGCCCCGGTGATCTTACTTATGGCGCTGCTGCATGAGAACTTTCTCATGCAGCGGAGGTGCCGTAAATCGTCACAGGACAAGGGCATCGGAGATTAGGCATTAAGGTGAGTATATACTGTGTTTTTTTATTTCAATGTTTATTTCTTATAACTTTTTTCTTTACTTTGAGCACAGGCGCCAGCTGATGACTACATCCATCATCCGCAGCCTGCTCCCGCTGTTATAAGCTACAGCAGGCATAGGTTGATGGGAGTAGTAGTCTCTCCTCAGCCCATGCCTGTGACCTGTGGTGAGCTTTTTATCGCAGTATAAAGTCACATCTGACTGCATGGCCCTGCAGCACACTGACCGATGTTAAAGATCTTACTGGTGGTAACCTTACCACTAATCAACACCGCTGGGGTTTTGAGCACTGTCACACAGATGACAGCATGGGAAACTCCATAGGAAGTCCAAAAAACACAAGCAAAAACTTAGTAAATCCGCAATCATTTTTATACCTGCTTTTTTGCTGTGTATTTGACTGACTCATTTGAAGTCAGTGGGTGAAAAACGTGGCCAAAACACATGGTGTGCACACAGCCTTAGTGAAAACTTGATCATTTACAAAACTTTGGCCGAATTTTGCCGATTTTGAGGAAAATGCTCGGGAATCCAATCACAAATCTGAATGTGCAAAGTTCGTGCTGACTTTGATTTGGCAATTTGTTTAACGAACAAGTTCATTCATCTCTAATCACCAGTGACATTATATACAAGAGCTCTGTATCTAGTGTCAGTATACTGTACAGGTAACACAGGGATCAAAGGTGACATTATACACAAGAGCTCTGTATATAGCATATAGTGTACAGGTAATACAATGATCACCAGTGATATTATACACAGTAGCTCTGTACATAGTATACAGTGTATACTGTCAGTGTAAAGGCAATACAGGGATCACCAGTAACTTTATACACAGGAGCTCTGTATATAGTGTCAGTGTAAAGGTAATTAGAAATGGGCAGACTTGTGGAGGTTAGGGTCCGGCAGGTTCTGCCAACCATTAAAAAAAAGTTCGGGTTCGATTACCAGAACATTACCCAGACCCGAACCCCATTCACTTGAATAGGGGGCCCAAACATCCAGTGTTTGCTATGCTGTCATGTGCAAACACTGCTTCTGAACAATGGAAAAATCATTACTTCTGGTCAGCCATGGTTCCAATGCTGTTAAATGACAGTGTAAGCCCACAGCTGAAATATGAGGTAAAAAGTGTACCTCCGGTCACTGGTGTCAGCTGATGTGACAACTTCTCCCATCAGACTATGCTTGCTGCTACTAGTAACAGCGAGAGCAGGTGGCAGCTGATTGGAGTATTCATCAGCTGGTGCCTGTGCTCTAAATAAATAAGAAAAAAACGGCATGGGTTCACCTGTATTTTTGATAACCAGCTAGGCAAATCTAAAACTAACAGCTGGGGGCTGCAACACCCAGCTGTCAGTGTCAACAAGATTGGTTATCATGAATAGATGGGTCCTCACGCTGTTTTTTTGAAATTATTTAAATAAATAATTTTAAAAAATGCCATGGGGTTTCCCCCATTTTTGACAACCAGCCTTGCTAAAGCAGACATCTGGGGGCTGGTGTTCTCAGGCTGGTAAGAGGCCATTGATATTAGCCCCCCCAACTGAAAACAGCAGCCCGCAGCCACCCAGAAATGGCGCATCTATTAGATGAGCCAATTTTGGCTCCCTTTCCTGGCCCTAAGTGTTCTCCCTTTCCTGACCCCATGTGTTCTCCCTTTCCTGGCTCCGAGAATTGTCCCATTCCTGGCTTTGCATGTTGTCCCGTTCCTGGCCTCATGTGTTGCCTCCATGTCTCTCCATTCTGCCCTATGTCTCTCCATGCTGCCCCCATGTCATCTCTATTCTGCCCCCATGTATCAGCTTACTGCCTCTTATTGCAGCTTTACAAAAAAAGTTTAAAAGAAAATGTTTCTCCTTACCTGACCTCGGTCGAGTGGTACCCTCTCCCTTGCTCATCTGAGGCATGGACGCGCCGGCGAATGGCGATGTCATATGCAAGCGATGTATGCACATACATCAGCTGCCGGCCTGTGATTGGCTGACAGCTGTTAAAGGGAACCTGTCACCCCCCAGGGCCTTTTTAAGTAAAAGAGCCACCTTCAGCAGCACTAAGGCTGCATTCTGTGAAGGTGGCTCTTAACTTTTATAAATATGTCCCCATACCTGTAATACGTCCCATAGGTATGGTGCGTCCCCCTGTAGCAGGCGCCTCCCTGCCATCAATCATGCCCGCCCTGCGCCTCCTCCTCCTGCCTTGCTGTCGCCGTTACATGGCAGAGTGCAGGCGCCCGCCGGCAACAGTTCTTGGGCATGTGCAGTGCGCTCTGCCCGGGAACTGACATCAGGCTATTGAGCCTGCGCATTTTGCAGGCTCCAGATTCCCAGTCCCGCAGTGTGAATACATCATAACACCCTGCGAGGCAGGATCTGGCGCCTGCGAAACACGCAGGCGCGATAGCCTGATGTCAGCTCCAAGGCAGCGCGCACTGCGCATGCCCGAGAACTGTTACTGGTGGGCGCCTGTGCTATGCCATGTAACAGCGACAGCAAGGCAGGAGGAGGCGGCGCAGGGCGGGCATGATTGACGGCGGGGAGGCGGCTGCTACAGGGGGATGCACCATACTATCGGACGTATTACAGGTATGGGGACATATTTATAAAAGCTAATATTTCGGTCTTCCTGGGGATCAGAAACAGAAGAGCCACCTTCACAGAGTGCAGCCTTAGTGCTGCTGAAGGTGGCTCTTTTACTTAAAAACGCCCTGGGGGGTGACAGGTTCCCTTTAACTATTGACATGTGCGAAACCTTCCCACACAGTAATAGATTTTAGCTGAATGCATCCAAGAGCACACGTTCAGTTACCAAACCTGCCCCTGAGGCACGGTGAGCAGAAGAGAGGGAGCCTGGTCCTGGCCTTCTCTGCTCCGGTCCCATACACCAGTATGAGCAGTAATGCCCTGATGGTGGCCCTGATTCTGGATATTCTAATTTGTATACTGCATGTCATTTTTTTAGTTAAAAACTTTTACCCTGAGTTACTGTCATTTGAAGATGCTCGAAAGTTTTTTAATAAATCTTGAGGTTCAAGAGCTTGATCCACATATTATTCATATTGATTGCATCCATCATTTTTAAGAACGTTCTCGATGCCTAGTGATGCTTTTGGAGAAAAGAAGCATTGTTAGTTACATTATGCAACCTTTGCCTCTAGCAATCTTTTATTTTCATTTCTTTGGAAGCACTTATGGGATCTAACTAAAAGGGGACATTGAAAGTACTTTTATAATAACATTGCTGTAAATGGGTAAAATAAGATTAGATGTACGGTTGAATTCATCTTCATAGCATAATGGAAATGTCCTTGTACCCAGGATTGGTGACCTAAAATTCTTAACCAATCAGTCAGTGTATTTCCCAAGGTTTCCATCTTCAAAAGAGACAGAGTTTCTCTGACCTTCTAGAAGAACAAATACACTAGATGCTAGCAAAGACAGAACATATCTTGTCAATGACCCAATGCTACTTGTTTCTTAATATAAATAGTACACTATGTACTACAGCAATGTACACAAGTACAATTCACTAAAAATATCTACTCTTTCCTTCTCAATATAGTTCTCACTCTTGGCTAAGAATGGAATAAATTGGAATTATTCTATGTTTAGAAGCTCCTTACACCTAATTTCTAATTTGGACGGTAGAAAACTACAAACTGAATGTAAAGTGAAAAGTGAAAATTTTACCATCTCGTTACCATAGGCATTTTATGTACTTTCACTTTTCTTGCTTTCTAAGACCAATATGTTTATCTTCTTTGTGCATAACTCTATGGGGAGATATTTTTTGAGGCACGAGTTGTAGTTTTGAATGATGACCACTCAGTTTATCATATAATACTGTATATTGCGAAATGTGAAAATAAAATCTATAACAGGTGAAAAGTTTTTGGTTTTGTCTTTATGACCTTAACTTTGTACTATGGGTCAATATTGTTATGGCAATAGAAAATTTATACAGTTTTTTACTACTTTGAAAAAGAAACTTAAAATAATTAAATGAATACCTTTTGTCACCATATTCTGAGAGACAGAATTTTTCTATTGAAAGATTTGCATGAGGGTTTGCTTTTTGACAGGGAACAAAAAGACAACTTTTGGAGAGGCAAAATAAGAAAAAACAGTGATCCTGCCATTCAGAATCCTTTACAATAAATATGGGACAACTATTAAGACATTTTATTGGTTTTGTGTTATAAATGCAGCTAAACCAAATATGTTTAATTGTTAACCCTTAAATTTTTGTATGAATGTAATCGTAAAAAGGTTATGTAAATTTTAATATTTCATTATTAATTTTAATACTTGTAATTTTTTCACGTTTGTAAATTTTTTTAACCCTTTCATGACTTTTCATGTACTTGTACATGAAAAGTCATGTTTCTGCATTTGATTCAGGCTCGCATGCTGAGCCTGCATCTTTCACTGCACATGAAGACATTTAATCAGTCATTATGTGCCTTTAACTGTCACAGGTGAAGTGGAATTCTGCTCACAGCTGTTAACCTATTAAATCCTGCTGTCATTCTCTGACAGCCGCATTTAACATGTGCCAGCAGTGCTGCACGTCATTCCACGCTCCTATCGGCACACCCCTGATGTAATTGCAGGGCGCTGATGGGTTGTCATGACAGGTGTAGGTCTCCTGAAAACCCCCGTGTCTATCACTACGATCCTGCTGTGAAAGCCAGCCCGTAGCTGGCATTCATAGGAGATCATAATTTTCACTATTACATAGCAGGGCTGATGCACTGCTATGAATAGCTCAAGCAATCGGATGATCACAGCTTCAAGTCCCCTAGGAGGACTATTAAATCCAGTAAAAGGTGAACATTTAAAAAAATGTAAAAAAAAATAAAACAATTAAAAAATAAACATATTTGGTATTGCTGCATTCTTAAAAGTCCAATCTATCAAAATTTATAATAAATGAATCCAACTGGTATAGAAAAAAAGGAAAACTGCAATGCTGTGAAGAGGTTAATCAAATCTGCAATTGATTGTACATGAAACTGCAGTAGTTACCATATATAATGCAGTGCATCTTCATTTTACTACTATCGTATACAACCCAGCCACAGCATTGGAAGTGACTCCAGTGTGCTCACTGTGTATTGTGTGCTGATCCAGCCATGAGAGAGAATTGACCCCAAAAATGAACATTTATTTATCTAAAAGCATACAGACATTTTGCCTGAAAGAAACATGTAATCACAGAAAGTACCAGGATGTTTTCTATGATGACCTTGGTCACCGAACTATTGTAAGGAGTTTGCGGAGAACTTTGTTGCCTCCCCTTTCTCCTTTACCGTATGTGGTCCTCCTGAATGTAACCTGTTGATGTGTATTGTCTTGTATGTATGTGCTATGATGTTCCCAGTGTTTTGCATTATTATTACATGCTATGTTTTACTGTTGTCCTGCATTGTGCTGTGTTTGCTATGCACATGTTAGAGGCAGGGACAGAAGGGGTTAACCCAAGGGGTTGGGTTGACAGCCCAAAAGGAACAGGAAGTTCCTGTTCTAGTCAGTGCCCTGGCAGGCTTGCCCAGGGCAGGTGCTCCGCAGCATCTGGAACCAAACTATCTCCTGGAGGGGAGAGTGTGCTGTCCCAGCCCCCCGGGCAGTGAAGCAGGCACCAGAACTGATATAGTTCCCCGCCAAGGACTTTAAGCGTCCAGATATTGGCTTTGAACCACTACTACTGCTACTGTTGCTGCTGCCGCTGATGCTACAGTGGACTCTGCTAGGGAAAGAGGGAAAGTGCAGGAAGTTATACTTTGTTAATTGCATCTTCATTAAAACATTTTCCCTGTTGGATTAAAACTGTGCCAGAGTGTTTCACTGGACCCTCTTCACCAGTGGCTGCAGTGACTGTGACGGAAAGGTAATTGCCTGGGACTGTATCTGTCTGTTTAATGTGCAAGGGGCCGGGGTACTTGTGGACTGTTGCTTTAAATGACCTCGCCTGCAACTACCACCCCATGCCACCTTGTTACGCTATTACCAGGAGGACCATGCACAAGGGACTTCATAAAACGATAAGTGTCTCTAAGGGATATTTTTCAAATGTATGATGAACTTATTTATGCTTTTCTAGAGTGTGGAGATTTGTTTGGATAAGCGCATCTAGCATTACTGCAGCCTGTGATATACCACAAATGTGGAAACGGCATAATTTAAAAACAGGTTAAAGCCTTGGTGGATATTTTTTGGTGGTGACATCAGAGATCATTTTGTTGGGTGATACTCAGAAATGGGGACCTGTCATGATCCAGTTTGCGACTCAGTGTTTCCCTTTCATGTTTTGGGCTCCCTGGTATTTGACTCAGCTTGGACCCTGACCTGCTGTTTGTCTCTTGTCTTTAGCATATCTGCTCCTGACCGGTACTGACACATTTGGCTTGCTTCTGACTCTGTGTTTGTTTATTCCTTTGGTACTGCGCTACAGACTAATATCCACTCGGCTTGTTTGACTATTCTGCTGCCACCTGGTGGCAGCCTCGCTGCTGCACTGCAGGTATGCTCTTGCCGTGTGCAGTCCTCCCTCCACTCTATTGCCATCTAGTGGAGCTTGCATCTACCTGCATAGCAGCAGCGTGACAGAACCACTATATAATTGATTTGGACCTGAGTGTGCCCCCCCTTGTGTTGAATTCCATATTGTTGGTGGGGGATGGTACTTTGCCCTGAGGTCATCTAAAGGTTTGTTCTGAACTTACCATACAGATACATGTAGCACCTCTTGAATAGAGGCCTTCTCTACATGAATTGAAGTTAAGTATCATAATTGTAGAAAATATACACTAGTGACCCTCTGATACCCCTTTCATGGACCCTTTCTTGGATCTTCTACAACATCCAGTCAGTCTTTGATAAACTCTATACATATACAATACATGCTCTAGAGAAGCAGTCTGGATCCTTGGTGCACTTCACTTTTAGTTTTTTCCACTTTCTTTCTTTGTGTGTATATATGTCTTCACTTTGGGCCATTGTGCAATAGGGTGAGTAGGGACACCGACATTGCACGGGGGCGCCACTGAGTACAAGTTACGGTGCCACCGACCTCTGCTACAAGGAAGGGAGAGATCCTAGGAAGAGATAAAGAGCTATTAGGATCACACACCTACCTCCTGGTAATACAGTGGGGGAAAAAGTATTTAGTCAGCCACCAATTGTGCAAGTTCTCCCACTTAAAAAGATGAGAGGCCTGTAATTGATGTCATAGGTAGACCACAACTATGAGAGTCAAAATGAGAAAGCAAATCCAGAAAAATCACCTTGTCTGATTTAGCAAGATTTATTTTGCAAATTATGGTGGAAGATAAGTATTTGATCATTATCAAAAGTTCATCTCAATATTTTGTTATATATCCTTTGTTGGCAATGACAGAGGTCAAACTTTTTCTGTATGTCTTCACAAGGTTGACAAACACTGTTGGTGGTATATTGGCCCTTTCTTCCATGCAGATCTCCTCTAGCGAAGTGATGTTTTGGGCCTGTCGCTGGACAACATGAACTTTCAAATCCCTCCCAAGGTTTTCTATGGGGTTGAGATCTGGAGACTGGCTAGGCCACTCCAGGACCTTCATATGCTTCTTACAAAGCCACTCCTTCATTGCCCTGGAGGTGTACTTGGGATCATTATCTTGAAGAAAGACCCATCCATGTTTCATCTTCATTGCCCTAGCTGACGCTGATGCAATGAGGTTTGCACTCAAAATATCCCGATACATGGCCCCATTCATTCTTTCATGTACACGGATCAGTCATCCTGGTCCCTTTGCAGAGAAACAGCCCCAAAGCATGATGTTGCCACCCCCATGCTTCACAGTACGTTTGATGTTCTGTGGATGCAACTCAGCATTCTGTCTCCTCCAAAGACGACGAGTTTTGTTTCTACCAAACAGTTCTACTTTGGTTTCATCAGACCATATGATGACATTCTCCCAATAATCTTCTGGATAATAGAAATGCTCTCTAGCAAACTTCAGTCGGGCCCGGACATGTACTGGCTTAAGCAGAGGAGCACATCTGGCACTGCAGGATCTGAGTCCTTGGTGGCATAGTGTGTTACTGATGGTAGCCTTGGTTATGGTGGTCCCAGATCTATGTAGGTCATTCACTAGGTCCCTCCGTGTGGTTCTGGGATTTTTGCTCACCATTCTTGTTATCATTTCGACCCCACGGGGTGAGATCTTGGGTGGAGTCCCAGATGGAGTGAGATTATCATAGGTCTTGTATGTCTTCCATTTTGTTATTATTGCTCCCACAGTGGATTTCACCACACCAAGCTACTTGCATATTATTATTATTATTTATTTATAAAGCACCATTGGTTCCATGGTGCTGGACATGAGAAGAGGTTACATACAAATTACAGATATCACTTACAGTAAACAAACTAACAATCACAGACTGATATAGAGGGGAGAGAGGACCCTGCCCCTTTGGGCTTACATTCTACAGGATGGTGGGGAAGGAGACAGTAGGTTGGGGGGTTGCAGCATCTCCAGTGATGGTGAGGCGGTAGCTCCAGTAGTGGTGAGGATGCAGCAGGGATCATTGCAGGCTGTAAGCTTTCCTAAAGAGATGGGTTGTCAGGTTCTGTCTGAAGGATCCATGTGTGGTTGATAGCCAGATGTGTTGGGGCAAAAAATTCCAGAGGATGGGGGATAGTGGGGAGAAGTCTTGGAGGTGGTTGGGTGAGGAGCGAATAAGTGTGGAGAGAAGGAAGTCTTGGGAGCATCGGAGATTACATTAGGAAAGATAAGTTCAGAGATAAGTATATGGAGGAGACAGGTTATAGATGGCCTTGTAGGTCAGTATTAGTCATTTGAACTGGATGCGCTGAGGGAATGGGAGCCAGTGAAGAGATTTGCAGAGGGGCGAGGCGGAGGAGTAGCGTGGAGAGAGATGGATTAGTTGGGCAGCAGAGTTAAGGATGGACTGGAGAGGTGCGAGGGTGTTAGCAGAGAGGCCACAGAAAAGGATGTTGCAGTAGTCGAGGCAGGAGATGATGAGAGCATGCACAAGCATTTTAGTAGATTGAGGGTTGAGGAAGGGACTGATTCTGGAAATATTTTTGAGCTGGAGGCAACCGGAGGTGGAGAAAGCTTGGATGTGCGGTTTGAAGGACAGGGTAGAGTCAAGGGTTAAGGGGGCTTTACACATAGCGATATCGCTAGCAATATCGCTAAAGCTTCACCGATTTTGTGACGCAGCAGCGATATTGCTAGCGATATCGCTATGTGTGATACTTACCTCCAACCGGCTCCCCCGCTGGCTATCACTGATCGCGCGAGATCGTCCAGTTCCATTTCTCGTCGGCTGCTTCCTGCTGGGCATCCTGCTGGCGCCGACTAGCGACGCATGGATGCGGGCAGGAGGACGTCTTCATCGCCGCGTCAGAAAGATAAGTAACGACCGCTGCTGTGTCGCTGCATCGCTGTGAGATCTGCCTGTTTGGCAGCTCACTAGCGACCATTTAGCGATGCACCAGTGATCCTGACCGGGTCATATTGTGGTCGGGATCGCTGGTGCATCGCTAAATGTAAAGGGGGCTTTACTCTGAAGCAGCGGACCTCTATTACAGAGGAAAGCGTGATGTTGTGAATTGTTATAGATAAGTCGGGTAAGGAAGATCTGTGAGATGGGGGAAAGATGATCAGTTCAGATTTGTCCACATTGAGTTTGAGGAAGCAAGAGGAGAAGAAGGAGGATATGGCTGATATACACTCCGGGATTCTGGAGAGCAGAGAGGTGACGCCTGGGCTGGAGAGGTAGATCTGAGCGTCATCAGCATAAAGGTGGTATTGGAATCCATGGGACTTTATGAGTTTCCCCAAGCCAAGTGTATAGATCGAGAAGAGTAGGGGACCTAAGACAGAGCTTTGGGGGACTGTGACAGAGAGAGAGAGTGGGATGAGGAAGTAGTGTGGGAGTGGGAGACGCTGAATGTGCGGTTGAAAAGGTATGAGGAGATCCAGAATAGGGCGAGGTCTTTGATTCCAAAGGAGGAGAGGATCTGTAGTAGGAGGCAGTGGTCAACTGTGTCAAAAGCAGAGGACAGGTCTAGAAAGAGGAGTATAGAGTAATGTCCGTTAGCTTTGGCTTCCCAGCCTGGTGCCGAAAATTTTGTTTCTGGTTTCCTTCGACAGCTCTTTTGTCTTTATCATAGTTTGAAGTGTGACTGTTTGAGATTGTGGACAGGTGCCATTAATACAGGTAATGAGTGGATGATATTGGAGCCTTTTAAAGAAGTTACAGGTCTGTGAGAGCCAGAAATTTCTCCTTAGTACACCGATACTCTGTGGTCGAAAACTACTTTTGAGGTAAAGTGCAAAGCTCAGAAGGGAAGAGATTTTCCTAAAATAGTTTGCAGAGCCCCTAAGTGCTAGAAGAGCGGAATACCCCCTCAAGTGACCCCATTTTGGAAATTATATCTCTTTGTGGGATTTAGCTACAGGTGTAGTGATGATTTGACTCCATTGGTGTTTTACATAAAGAAGCAGCAGTGTATGTTGCTGAGTGGACTTTGCAAATCTGATATTGTAGTGCCCATTATGTTGTTGTGCCTAGTATCTTGTAGTGCCCAGCTCGTTCTTCTGGAGACATGCACCCACAAATTAGGTGGGCTCTCATAGCTACTGAAATGCCAAACATGTGGACGCTAAATGTGGTTTATTGAAAAAAGGTGTAGTGTTTAACTCGGCGCTGCTGAAGGATCCAAGATACCAATGGCTTCTTTAAGAGCTTTGTTTAACAGGTTAAAAGTCAACGCGTTTTGAAGTTCCTCAGGACATCAGGTTCTGGCCTGAGGAAGAAGTCAGGAGTGACTTTGAAACAAGTTGACTTTTAACCAGTTGAATAAAGCTTTTAAAGAAGCCATCAGTTTCTTGGATCCTTCAGCAGCGCAGAATTAGACACTTCACCTTTTTCCAATACATCACTTAGGTCTGCTGACCCGTGTCCTGTTACAGCTGATACTTGTATGTAATATGTTTCTAATGTGCAACTTCTTCAGGTGAGTTTACAACCCTGTTTTAATTCACCTTTTTCCAGTTAAGACCCTATTGCACTTTCTGCTCCCCAGTTTCTTTGAAACTAAATGTGGTTTAGGCACTCTAGACCTCAGAAGGGAGAGGGGCATTTAAATTTGTAAGTGCAGAATTCTTTAGATTTCTTTTGAGGGGATGAGGAGCTGTGGCGCCCCTGAGGCTCAGTCACCACAGAGGTACTGCACCTTCTCCTGAGGTGTGGTACCCCACCATCCAGGTAAGGTGGAGACTCCTGACCACGCTCCAACACCTGCACCCCACACCACAAAGTAGTGTAGCAAAGCACCTTCGGCGGCTGCCTGCTTGGAGTATAGCAAAGCACCCATTGGTGGCTCCCTGCTTGGAACACGTAACGTGCTGGGAGGTGGGTGGAGTTAGATTACATTTCAAGGAGCGGGAAGAGTTTGAGGCAGTCAGTAGTTGGTTGGAGAGAAAAGAAGATCCCTAGAGAGAGGGATGGATGGATGGAAGTGCTGCAGCAGATCCCAGTGATCTGGGTCTGCTGGCACGGGAAAGAGAGAAAGAGAGAGCAACATAGACTGAAAGCTTGACTCTCCATAGAAAGAGCGGATTAGTACGGAATGTGAGGAGTAAAAGAGAACAGAGGACGTGGGTGAGAAGAGAACCTTTCCTAGAAGTTCTAAGCGCAAGGCCGGGGCCCGGTCCCCGAGGTTGTACGGATACTAATGGTCCTGCAGCAGACACCGGAGGAATAGAAGTAGTGACCACTTTATTCCCACACAAGACTTGGGGGCACAACAGCAACTGGATAGTGAGCCGGGACTTAGTAGCAAGGAGTTCCCGAAGCAGGCTACAGCTGTCTGCCGTACAAGTAGAGTTCATAGGAAGATCAGACAGGAGGAACTCCAGTGTAACTCAGTACTAGGAGTACTTCATCTAAAGGCGCTATAAGAGGAGACGTTCAGAAAGGCACAAGTTGGCGAAGTGTTGGAAAGGAGTATTCCATCTGGCCTGGGGGTTGACTGAGTCCCAGACCCGGAGGACACGGCACAGAAGCAGGCACCTGTTTGTATGACAGACTGTGAGTAAAGCTTTGGAACTACATGCCCTGGTGTCCTCCACTTATTCCTGCGTCAACCTGCCCGGCACTGCTACCCCCCTTGCGCCTGACACTACACCATCTAAGTGTCACCATATCTACTCTGCCCTGGGACTACAGCCCTGCCTGTGGAGGGCTATACCATCTCTGCTGCACCACACCATCTGTCCCGGAGGATCTGTCTGCAGCGTCGGCCTAACATCTACATTGCCGAACACCACAGGTAGCATCACGACTTATTCATTCACACTGAACATTTACAATGGGCGCCCAGGGCCACGGGCCGGGTCACAGCTACCGTGACAACTTCCATTGAGGGGTTAACGAGTGGGACGGTTTTATGGGGTGAGTCATCACGGATGCGGTGATACCAAACATTGTACTTTTTTTCTTTAATTTCATATTTTGGCGCTTTTATACAATAAAAACTATTTTATTGAAAAAATAATTATTTTTGCATTGTTTTATTCTGAGAGCTATAATGTTTTTATTTTTCTGCATTTGGAGCTGTACTGCAGCGTGGTTTTGCGGGACAAGGTGATGTTTTCAGCAGTACCATTTGTATTTACATTTGTGTTTTTTTATCACATTGCACTTCAATTTTTGCTCAGCGGTATGATAAAAAAGCATTGATTTTTATTCTTCATTAATTCTTTTACGATTTCACTGAAAGCATTTACTAATGTAACAGTTTTATAGGTCGGGTCGTTCCGTACACAACAATGCCAAATATGTGTACTTTTTTTTTTACATACAAATACTTATTAGTAGAATATACAGTATATACTTACTTTATGGGTGCTATGTATATATTATTTTTTATTTTGTGATTTTTATTTTTTTTTTACTTTTTCACTTAGTCCCTCTATAGAACTTTCACTTTCAGCAGTCTGATATCTGGTATAAAGCATTGCAATGCATCGGTACTGCAATACTTTGTAAATGTCAGTACTGCACTGACACAAACCCCTTAAACTGTGCTCTGCATGAGGTCTAAGGGGATTGGGCCCTCACGATGACGTGCCACTGATTGGACATGACTGAGGGCTCACCAAGAGCTCCTGTATTCCCAGTGCGAGCGGCTGTGAGACTCGTCTGGTGGAGACTTAGCTCATGGAGAACAAAAGGATCGGACATGCCAGATTCTGAAATCCCCTTACAATCATTCGTCCGGAGCACCCATACATTTTAGACTGTCAGCTGAACTAGACAATATCGGCGGCTTCGGCCTACGCATTGATTGATTGATCCAACCAGAAATTATGGGATCAGCAGATATTTGTTGTAGGGTTGCTGTTGACTAAGATCTTTAATTTACTGTCAATATCCAATTACTAACTTGCTTGTGTCGCCTGCATATCAAAAATATGAGTGATTTATGTCACTTAAGTGTTGGCTTAAGATGGCTAAATATCTTCTACTGGCAAGCGTTAAGTGCATCAATGGACAGAATAAGTGGAGGGGGATGCAGCTTGGACCACATGGCTGCCTGTTTTGAGAGACCGTACTTTAAATCAGAAAAAGTGGTAGGTAACATCTGACCTACTACATTGGAAAAAAATACAGGGATTGATTGAACAAGGACTTTATTATGAGATGAGCTTTAAAAGAGGTTTTTGAGTGATGCTTTTCCAATTGCTACTACAGAAATGACATGTTCAGTCAACCAGAACATCAGTATTTTTATGAAGTTGTAGAAGTAGTCAGATGACTAATATTTCATTAGAGCCATATGTTGAAGTTGAATCTAATAATAACATGCACCTTATACCAGTATTACCTTTATACTGTATAAAAGAAAGTATAATATTGTAACTGCTTTGATATGCAATTGGTAGTTTAATTAAAAGGAAGCAAACAAACTATTAATTTGGCCATATACCTGCAAATATCCTGTATACCCAGACAGCCTTAGTAAAAATCTTTTCTTTGTTTCGGAAGTAATAAAAGCTGGCAATAAATGTGCCTTTCCAAGGGGACAGCCCTGCCCTGACTTTACGACCAGTGGTTTTATTGTGCCAGACAAGCAGACAATTATGTTAAGATTTGAAAGAGAGATTCTGTCTTTATAGTTTGGCATTAGCATAAAACAGAGATATGAACAGGAAGTGGTCTTGGGAAAAACTTTTCTGGACAATTATTACACAGTAATGAAATGCTCTCATTAGAAATGTTATAAAGTGCTAATATAAATGGATAGGCTAGGACTGGCCCACAGGAGAACAGGTGAATCCCCTGGTGACCCACCCACCTTTATGTATCAACAGTAATTGTCATAATTCACTTGGTTCACTATGTACAGACAGCGGTAGCATCTCGTCATTCATTTAACAAACTACTATTATATAGAAGCATAGGTAAATTTGTGAATAAGGTTAATGTAATATTTGCATGTATCTGAACAGTGAGCACCCCCTCCCGAGTCAATGTTGCCGGTGGGCCTTTGACACTACTGCCCAACAATGTACATGTTTATCTTTTAACAGGTTCTTAATATGTTACCAGGTTTTCTTCAATGTTCAATCTCAAAAGGTCATTGCTATGTTGTCTGACCTCTGGAACCCGATACTGATCCTATGTACGACAGAAAGAACATCATTGTCAGGACCAGTGGTGGACCCAGATGTCGGAGGACCACCGATCATAAAGTGACGGCGCATTGTAACAATATCCCATTAATTTATAAGGTGCTACAACCCCATTAACATGCTTTGATAATACATATGACTTATTAATTCAGCTTTTTGCTTAACTATAAATCATGATGGTGTAGGAATTGGAAATCACAACTTCTAATTACGTTTGGCAATTTTTCATTATCCAGTATTTCATTAGAGTCAAAATTGTAATCATAACCAAAATTGTGCAAGCAACAATATGTTTTTGCAACCTAATGCCCATTTTATGTGCAAGACTGTCAACTTGCAATTACATTTACAATGGTGATTTATTGATTTTGTGATCTAATATGTATGAACTTTGGAAGCATTTTTAAAGCAATTGTCTGTGAGAGGATTGGAATCAAATTTGAAAGCTGTCAAATTAGAGCAAGTATCAGAAAGACAGAAAGACGATAAATAGATAGATAGAGGAAAAAAAAGAAACCAGCACCTTTTTTTATTTATCTTGAGGATTGGTACCGTATTTTTTGGACTATAAGACACACCAGACCATAAGACCCACATAGGTTTTTAGAGGAGGAAATTAGGAAAAAAAAACCTGAAGCAAAAAATGTGGTCAATTCTGTACTTAATATCCCCTATCCTGGTAAATATGGTGCCCTAATCCCAATCCTGATACACATGGCCCCTCATCCCTATCCTGGTATGCATGGATCCCTCATCCCTATCCTGGTATGCATGGCCTCCTCATCCCTAGCTTGGTATGCATGGCCCCCTCATCCCTATCCTGGTAGGAATAGTCCCCTCATCCTTATCATTGCAGGAATGATCGCCCTCATCCCTATACTGGTATGCAGTGTCCCCATCTTGTCCTAGTATGCATGGCCAAATCCCTGTTCTGGTATGCAGGGCCCTATCCTTAACCTAGTATCATTGGCCCCATCCCAGTCCTGGTATGCATGGCCCCCATCCGTATCCTGGAATGCATGGTCCCAACCTTATCCTTAAATGATTGACCCCATCCCAGTCCTGGTATGCATGGCCCCATCCTTATCCTGGTATTAATGGCCCCATTCCAGTCCTGGTATGCATGGCCCCATCACTATCCTGGAATGCATGGTCCCAACCTTATCCTGGTATGACTGACCCCATCCCGATCCTAATATGCATGGCCCCATCAGAAAAGACTAAAAAAACAAACCATTACACTTACCTTCCTCCGATCCCTCGCACCGTCCTGCTCCACTGCCAGCAGCTGCTAAATGCTTGTAAGCAGCGCATGGCAGGGACGTCATGCGCTGCTTTTAAGCCGAAGGTCAGCTGCCGGAATACTCAAGGGGACTATTCATCACAGAGAGCAGTGAGTATTCATTGGTCTTCAGTGTCAGCCACCGGCTTCCTGCTGCTACTGGCGGTTATGTGTTCCAATACTTAAGAGAAATGAATATTCATAATATTCACTTCTCTTAAGTATCGGCACACGTGACTGCCGGCAGCAGCAGGAAGCCAGTGGCTGACACTACGTGCTACTGAAAAGCAAAGAATATTCACTTCTCTCTGCAATGAACAGTCCCGGTGAGCAATCCGGCAGCTGCCCTTCGGTTTGCAAGCAGCGCATGACGTCTCTGCCACATGCTGCTTATAAACATGTAGCAGCTCCTGGCACCGGAGCAGGACGCTGCGAGGGAGCGGAGGAAGGTAAGTGTAATAGTTTGTTTTTTTAATCTTTTCTGATGGGGCCATGCATACCAGGACCGGGATGGAGCCAATCATACCAGGATAAGGATGGCGTCATGCATACCAGGATGGGGGTGGGGGGAAATCATACCAGAATAAGGATGGGACCAAATATATCAGGACTGGGATGGGGGCCAATCATACCAGGATGCTAGCAAGAAAATAATATTTATTGCCCTCCACGCCCATGGGCGTGCAATGCAGTGAATATTAATTTATTTTTAGCAGCAGGCACAGGAGTTAGCCGCAGCTGCCGACTCCTGCCTCTATGACTCGCTGCTCCGACATTGCCGCTCCTCCAACTCCCCACCACAGCCAGAGCTAGTACATCCGGACTATAAGATGCACCCCCGATTTTCTTCCACATTTTGGGAGCAAAAAAGTGCATCTAATAGTCCGAAAAATACGGTATTTGCTTGAGAATTCCTGCATCCATACACAGTATTCCTTTGCTGGTGCTGCACCTATTTTCTCCTTATAGAAAGATGGCTAGAAAGGAAAAACACCAGCACTCTGTATGCGCTAAGATACTGTATATGTAAACACTTAAACCATTAAAACCAAACTATGTTACATATATCTTGGCTCATACACAGTGCTTCTGTGTTTCCTCTTTATATATAATGCAGTCATCGCAGTTTCACCTATTCACCCTTAGAAGGTGCTGGTCAGGTTTCTTTTATATTTTACAATTGGAGATGTGACTGCCTCCAGCCTGATTCTGTACTCCTCCCATTAACCTGCAGGTGATTTTAATCAGTTCTATCTTGCCCATTTAAATCGTCTTAGAATTTAAAAGGGCTTAGAATTTATAAGGCAATAATCTCTGACTAGATGCCTGTCATTCGTTATACCTGCTGTCACAACACACCATAGACGAAGTGCAGATAAGAGCGGTATTATTATAACATAATAGAATCTATTTGAATTGGCTCTGAAAAATCGATTTGTCTAATGTAGCAGCATCAAGAACTGTTATTTCTTCAACCCTGATGGAGAATATAGTGGAGCGTTTCGCATCTACTCAGCCTGATATGGAGGAGACCAGGATCTTTTGTACTTACTGTACACGACTATCAAGGGAAATGCAGCAGAACATAAACTCAGCTATGTTGGCCAGACTGCCAACAGCCAAGACTTCCTTGTCCCCACCAAGAGGGTGACTGTCCATGTTGTCCTCCTCATCCTCCTCCTCCTTGTCCTCCCTCTCCTCCTCATCTTCAGGCCATTGACATTGAACAGGTGGGATGATGGTGGTGTGGGTAGTACCATCTGTAGCACAGGCAACAAGCTCTTGTTCCTACTCCTCATTATCACCCAATCCACGTAGAGAAGATGAGATAAGGCTAGACTGTGTAGCACCACCCAGTATAGTTTCTTGCTTCATCTCAACTTGCTCCGCCTGCAAAGCCAGCTCTTTAATTGTGAGCAGTGAGCATTTCAGTAGACAGAGAAGCATGATTGCCGCTCACCATATTGATCGAGTCCTTAAAGTTTTGGAGAACCGCAGATATTTAAGACAACCATGCCCACTCATCAACTCTTATGTGCAGATTCTGACCAGAATACCGACATGCATGGTGTAGTTGGTATTCAACTATTGCCCTGAGCTGCTCATAAAGCCTTGCCAACATATGTAGCGTTGAGTTCAAAAGCGTGGTTACATCGCATACCAGTCGGTGAGGTGGAAGTTGCAAACGCTGCTGCAGCATTGCCAGGATGGTGGCAGCTGTAGCCAACTTGCGGAAATGGGCACACTCAGTGTACTTTTACAAGTAGCTCAGGCAGGTATGGGTAGGTTTTGAGAAACTGCTGAACCACCAAATTGAGCACTTAGGCCAGGCATGGTACGTGTACAAGGTTGCCAAGCTTCAGATCTTCCACCAGGTTACGGCCATTGTCACACATGGCCATGCCTGGTTGTAGGTTCAGGGGTGAGAGTCACAGATCCATCTAGTCTGTTAGACCTTTCAACAACTCGGCGGCGGTGTGCAGTTTGTCACCTAAGCAAATTGGCTTCAGCAGAGCTTGTTTTTACTTGGCAGAGGCAGTGATGCAGTGCTTCCTGCTTGCGACTGATGTTGATGTTTGTGAGATAGAGGGTGATGATGAGGTGCAGAAACTGTTCTATAAGGTGGGGGTAATCCTGATTGAACCAGGGCCCGCAATCCTAGGTGCCAGTAGCACGTGTTCTGGCCCAGGGCCCAACTGCGTCCCAGCTTCCACAATGTTCACCCAGTGTGCCATCAGGGAAATGTAGCGTCCCTGGCCACAAGCACTTGTCTAGGTGTTTGTGGTTAAATGGACCTTCCCAGTCACAGCGTTGGTTAGGTCATGGCTGATATGATGGGACATGTGCTTGTGTAAGGTGGGGACAGCACACAGGGAGAAATAGTGGTGGCTGTAGATCAATTACAGATGGACGCCCACCGCCATGAGGTTGCGGAAAGGTTCCATCTCCACAAGCCTAAACGACAACATTTCTAGGGCAAGCAGTCTAGAAATGTAGTCATTTAGTATTGTAACCTGTGGGTGTGTCGCTGCATATTTATGCTT
Organism: Dendrobates tinctorius; assembly: GCF_039654945.1. NCBI lineage: Eukaryota > Metazoa > Chordata > Amphibia > Anura > Dendrobatidae > Dendrobates > Dendrobates tinctorius. Next base: position 62,280,874 of record NW_027361679.1, read on the forward strand.
GCATTCCAAGGACAGGGATAAGGACAACTGAATGCTGCCCTGGGATAAGAACGTGGACATGGTTGTTGACGGTGGTTGCATGTGTGCAGCGACAGGTGCAATGTAGCAGGCATCTTCTCCTATGTCATTGACAGGGGATTAACCCCTTCCTGCCATCCGACGTACTATCCCGTCCACGGTACCCGGGCCCGTATGACCGGGGACGGGATAGTACGTCGGCGCGATCAGCGGCGCCCACGTGGTGAGCGGCGCTGATCGCGGCCGGGTGTCAGCTGATTATCACAGCTGACACCCGGCACAATGTGTCAGGGGCGGTCACGGACCGCCCCCGACACATTAACCCCTTTCACACCGTGATCAAACACGATCGCTGTGTACCGGGGGTTAAAGGGAAGCATCGGCAGGGAGGGGGCTCCCTCCGTGCTTCCCTGAGCCCCCCACGGCAGCGCAATGTGCAGCGCTGCTGCGGGGGACTCCCTTCCTCCAGGCCCCCGAATCCAAGATGGCGACGGGGGCCTTCGGTGGCCTGCGGAAGCTGGCTTCCTCAGTGCCTGCAAAGCGCAGGCATGAGGAAGCCTTCTGCAGTGCCTGTGTCAGATCGCTGATCTGTCACAGTGATCTGTGATGTGACAGATCAGCGATCTGTCACAGGACAGTGATGTCCCACCTGGGACTATTTAATAAAGTAAAAAAAAAAATAAAAAAAAGTGTAAAAATAATTTTAAAAAAATCGCCAAATAAATTAGAAAAAAAAAAAAAATATTCCCCCAATAAATCCATTTTTTGGAAATAATAATAAAAAAAACAATAAAAGTACACATATTAGGTATCGCCGCGTCCGTAACGACCCGCCCTATAAAACTGTCCCATTAGTTAACCCCTTTAGCGAACCCCTTAAAAAATAAAAATAAAAAACGAAGCAAAAAATAATGATTTATTATCATACCGCCAAACAAAAAGTGTAATAACGCGCGATCAAAAAGACGCATATAAATAGCCATGGTACCGCTGAAAACGTCATCTTGTCCCGCAAAAAACGAGCTGCCACACAGCATAATCAGCGAAAAAATAAAAAAGTTATAGCTCGCTGAATAAAGCGATGCAAAAATAATTATTTTTTATATAAAGTAGTTTTCATTGCACAAAACCGACAAAAACATAAAAAACGACCTAAATAAGGTATCGCTGTAACCGTACTGACCCGAAGAATAAAACCGCTTTATCAATTTTACCGCACGCGGAACGGTGTAAACGCACCCCCCCCAAAAGAAATTCATGAAACGCTGGTTTTTGTTCATTCTGCGTCCCAAAAATCGGAATAAAAAGCGATCAAAAAATTTCACGTGCCCGAAAATGGTACCAATAAAAACGTCAACTTGTCCCGCAAAAAATAAGACCTCACATGACTCGGTGGGTCAAAATACGGAAAAATTATAGCTCTCAATATGTTGGGATGCAAAAACTATTTTTACAATAAAAAGCGTCTTTTAGCGTGCGACAGCCGCCAAACATAAAAACCGCCATAAATAGTAAATCAAACCCCCCGTTATCACCCCCTTAGTTAGGGAAAAATAATAAAATTAAAAAAATGTATTTATTTCCATTTTTCCATTAGGGTTAGGGCTAGGGTTAGGGCTAGGGGTGTGTTGGGGTAGGGTTAGGGTTAGGGTTAGGGTAGGGTTAGGGTTAGGGCTAGGGCTAGGGTTAGGGTTAGGGCTAGGGCTAGGGTTAGGGTTAGGGCTAGGGTTAGGGTTAGGGCTAGGGTTAGGGCTAGGGTTAGGGTTAGGGGCGTGTTGGGGTTCGGGTTGGAGTTAGAATTGGGGGTTTCCACTGTTTGGGCACATCAGGGGCTCTCCAAATGCAAGATGGCGTCTGATCTCAATTCCAGCCAATTCTGAGTTGAAAAAGTCAAATGGTGCTCCTTCCCTTCCAAGCTCTGCTATGCGCCCAAACAGTGTTTTACCCCCACATGTAGGGTATCAGCCTACTCAGGACAAATTGCAAAACAATTTTTGGGGTCCAATTTCTCCTGTTACCCTTAGGAAAATAAAAAATTGGGGGCAAAAATATCATTTTTGTGGAAAAAAATGATTTTTTTATTTTCACGTCCGAGTGTTATAAACTTCTGTGAAGCACTTGGGGGTTCAAAGTGCTCACCACACATCTAGATAAGTTCCGTGGGGGGTCTAGTGTCCAAAATGGGGTCACTTGTGGGGAGTTTCAATAGTTTAGGTACATTAGGGGCTCTCCAAAGGCAACATGACACCCGCAGACCATTCCATCAAAGTCTGCATTCCAAAACGTCACTACTTCCCTTCCGAGCCCCGACGTGTGCCCATACAGTAGTTTTCTCCCACATATGGGGTATCAGCATACTCAGGACAAATTGGACAACAACTTTTGGGGTCCAATTTCTCCTGGTACCCTTGGGAAAATAAAAAAATGGTGACTAAAAGATCATGTTTGTGGAAAAAATACGAATTTTTTATTTTCACGCCCGGGCGTTGTAAACTTCTGTGAAGCACTGGGGGGTTCAAAGTGCTCACCACACATCTAGATAAGTTCCTTGGGGGGTCTAGTATACAAAATGGTGTCATTTGTGGGGGGCTTCCACTGTTTAGGTACATTAGGGGCTCTCCAAAGGCAACATGACACCCGCAGACCATTCCATCAAAGTCTGCATTCCAAAACGTCACTACTTCCCTTCCGAGCCCCGACGTCTGCCCATACAGTAGTTTTCTCCCACATATGGGGTATCAGCATACTCAGGACAAATTGGACAACAACTTTTGGGGTCCAATTTCTCCTGGTACCCTTGGGAAAATATAAAAATGGTGACTAAAAGATCATGTTTGTGGAAAAAATACGAATTTTTTTATTTTCACGCCCGGGCGTTGTAAACTTCTGTGAAGCACTGGGGGGTTCAAAGTGCTCACCACACATCTAGATAAGTTCCTTGGGGGGTCTAGTATACAAAATGGTGTCATTTGTGGGGGGTTTCCACTGTTTAGGTACATTAGGGGCTCTCCAAAGGCAACATGACACCCGCAGACCATTCCATCAAAGTCTGCATTCCAAAACGTCACTACTTCCCTTCCGAGCCCCGACGTGTGCCCATACAGTAGTTTTCTCCCACATATGGGGTATCAGCATACTCAGGACAAATTGGACAACAGCTTTTGGGGTCCAATTTCTCCTGGTACCCTTGGGAAAATAAAAAAATGGTGATTAAAAGATCATGTTTGTGGAAAAAATACGAATTTTTTATTTTCACGCCCGGGTGTTATAAACTTCTGTGAAGCACTGGGGGGGTCAAAGTGCTCACCACACATCTAGATAAGTTCCTTAGGGGGTCTAGTTTCCAAAATGGTGTCATTTGTGGGGGGGTTCCACTGTTTTGGTACATCAGGAGTTTTCCAAACGCGACATGGTGTCCGATCTCAATTCCAGCCCAAAACGTCAAATGGCGCTGCTTCCCTTCCGAGCTCTGCCATGCGCCCAAATAGTGGTTTACCCCCACATGTGGGGTATCAGCGTACTCAGGACAAATTGCACAATAACTTTTAGGGTCCTGTTACCCTTGGAAAAATAAGAATTGAGGGTGAAAAGATCATTTTTGTGGAAAAAATATGTTTTTTTAATTGTATGGCTTTATGTTATAAACTTCTGTGAAGCCCATGGGGGTTCAAAGTTCTCACCACACATCTAGATAAGTTCTTTAGGGGGTCTAGTTTCCAAAATGGTGTCATTTGTGGGGGGTTTCCACTGTTTTGGTACATCAGGGGTTTTCCAAACGCGACATCGTGTCCGATCTCAATTCCAGCCAAAAACGTCAAATGGCGCTGCTTCCCTTCCGAGCTCTGCCATGCGCCCAAATAGTGGTTTACCCCCACATGTGGGGTATCAGCGTACTCAGGACAAATTGCACAATAACTTTTAGGGTCCTGTTACCCTTGGGAAAATAAAAATTGGGGTGAAAAGATCATTTTTGTGGAAAAAATATGATTTTTTAATTGTACCGCTGTACGTTATAAACTTCTGTAAAGCCCTTGTGGGTTCAAAGTTCTCACCACATATCTAGATAAGTTCCTTGGGGGGTCTAGTTTCCAAAATGGGGTCACTTGTAGGGGGTTTCCACTGTTTAGGTACATCAGGGACTCTCCAAACGTGACATGGCGTCCAATCTGAATTCCAGCCAATTTTGCATTGAAAAAGTCAAACGGCGCTCCTTCCATTCTGAGCTCTGCCATGCGCCGAAACAGTCGTTCCCCCCCACATATCAGGTATCTGCGTACTCAGGACAAATTGCACAATAACTTTTGCAGTTCAATTTCTCCTGTTACCCTTGGTAAAATAAAAAAAATTGAACCTGAAGTATTTTTTTTATGAAAAAAAGTTAGATGTTCATTTTTTTTAAAATATTCAAAAAAATTCCTGTGACGCACCTAAAGGGTTAATAAACTTCTTGAATGTGGTTTTGAGCACCTTAAGGGGTGCAGTTTTTAGAATGGTGTCACTTTTGGGTATTTTCTATCATATAGACCCCTCAAAGTGACTTCAAATGTGATGTGGTCCTAAAAATAAAATGGTGTTGTAAAAATGAGAAATCGCTGGTCAACTTTTAACCCTTATAACTTCCTAACAAAAAAAAATTTTGGTTCCAAAATTGTGCTGATGTAAAGTAAACATGTGGGAAATGTTAGTTATCAAGTTTTTTGTGTGCCGTATCTCTGTGATTTAAGGGCATAAAAATTCAAAGTTGGAAAATCGCGAAATTTTCAAAATTTTCGCCAAATTTCCGTTTTTCTCACAAATAAACGCAAGTTATTTGAATGAAATTTTACCACTAACATGAAGTACAATATGTCACGAGAAAACAATGTCAGAATCACCGGGATCCATGGAAGCGTTCCAGAGTTATGACCTCATAAAGGTACAGTGGTCAGAATTGTAAAAACTGGCCCGGTCATGAACGTGCAAACCACCCTTGGGGGTGAAGGGGTTAACATGCCCATAGAACAGGGTAAAAAGCAGTGGTGCCACCCTCAGACACTGTTTCTGGACCCTGACGATCAGTCCAAGAAGCTGGGTGCTTTACTTGCATGTGCCTGAGCATGCTGGTGGTGGTCAGACTGGTAGTTGTGCTGCCCCTGCTAATGCTGGCATGGCAGATGTTGCAGATGGCCTTTTTTTGGGTTAACTGGATTGTCTTTAAAAGAGCGTTAGACTCATCAACACCTAAACATAGCAACATAGTAACATAGTTAGCAAGGCCGAAAAAGACATTTGTCCATCCAGTTCAGCCTACATTCCGTCAAAATAAATCCCCAAATCAACGTCCTTCTAAAGAACCTAATAATTATAAGATACAATATTATTACGCTCCAGGAAAACATCCAGGCCTCTCTTGAACCCCTCGAATGAGTTCATCATCACCATCTCCTCAGGCAAGGAATTCCAGATTCTCACTGCCCTAACAGTAAAGAATCCGCTTCTATGTTGGTGGAGAAACCGTTTCGCCTCCAGAAGCAGAGAATGTTCCCTTGTAACCGTCACATTCCTTGGTATAAACAAATCCTCGGAGAGACATTGGTATTGTCATCTTATATACTTATACATGGTTATTAGATCGCCCCTCAGTCGTCTTTTTTCTAGACTAAATAATCCTAATTTTGCTAATCTCTTTGGGATTTGAAGTTCCCCCATTCCCTTTATGTTTATTAATTTTTTTTCCCTCCTTTGTACTCTCTCTAGTTCCATTACATCCTTCCTGAGCACCGGTGCCCAAAACTGTACACAGTACTCCATGTGCGGTCTAAGGTCTAACCAGGGATTTGTACAGAGGCAGTATAATGCTCTCATCATGTGTAACCAGACCTCTTTTAATGCACCCCATGATCCTGTTTGCCTTGGCAGCCAGTGCCTAGCACTGGCTGCTCCAGGTAAGTTTATCATTAACTAGGATCCCAAAGTTCTTCTCCATGTCAGATTTACCCAGTGGTTTCTCGTTTAGTATGTAATGGTGATATTGATTCCTTCTTCCCATGTGTATAACCTTACATTTATCATTGTTAAACCGCATCTGCCACTTTTCGACCCAGGTTTCCAACTTATCCAGATCCACCTGTAGCAGAATACTATCTTCTCTTGTCCACAAGAAGAAGAAAGTTCGTTCAGCACACCGGCATAAATGAAAAAAACTTTATTGGGCTAATATGCCATATTAAAATGCAAAAAACACCTGACGCGTTTCTGGTGCACAAAGGCACCCTTAGTCATAGGTAAATAAAAACAAAATGCATAGAAAAATATATACAGATTACAAACCAATCACAAAGCTTGCAATTAATTACAAAAAGTGGCAACACATGAAAGAAAGAGTGAGCGGTTCCTTGCAATAATACAGATCACTCCAGGATTGAAGTTCCCAAGGAAAAAAAAAAAAAAATTTACAATAATATAAATGGATATATCTAAAAGTAATTAAATAACTCCAAAATGATCTTCCAATGGAAAATGGATTTTCTGCGCAGAAATAAATGATTCCATGCGAAAGGTGTGAATGAGTGCCTAAGGACAATATATAGAGTTAGTCTGAATCAAAAGGAATTTTTTACACCTCAAAAATAATTTATAGATGCGCAGGAATGAGTGGTTCCATGCAAAAGGTGTGAATAGGTACCAACAAACAATATATGGAGTTAATAACAATCAGATGGAGTTTTTTGCACGTATAATAAAATATTTCATGCAAAGAGTGTGAATGAGTGCTTGCGAACAATATATAGAATTAGTCAAACAAAAATAAAAATAAAAAGTTTTTTTGGACTTGAAAAATAAATTATAGGTACGCAGGAATAAAAAATTCCATGCAAGATGTGTGAATGAGTGCCTGCAAACAATATATAAACTTGGTGACAATCAAATGGAATTTTTAGCACATAAAAAATGAAAAGTAAATTATAGACACATAGCAATCAATGGTGGAACTATTGCAGAATGCTTGATAAACATATGAATAAAATCGGAGCTATGAGATAAATTCTATGCTTTCCTACTATAACAAAATAAATACGCAAAATAAACTAAATACGGATCACTGTAAAATTATTTTTGACAGAAAAAACTAATAAGTACATAAATTTCATTAATAAATATAGAACAAATCGTTCCTGAAATTCATACCGTTTGGAGATTTAGTGTCTAATTTTAATATCCAAAAAGCTTCACATATAATTAATAGCTTGTGTCTATCACCACCTCGTGCAGGAGTTTTAACCTTTTCTAGACCATAGAAGGCAAATGAATCCATATTGCTGTGGTGAGCATGAACGAAGTGTTTTACCGCTCCTGAATAGGAAGCGTTTTTTTGTTCTATATTTCGGATATGTTCGGCTATTCTTTTTTTTAGTTTGCGTATAGTACAGCTGTTATACTGAATCTTACACTCTGTGTCCGTAGGCACTCATTCACACCTTTCGCATGGAATCATTTATTTCTGCGCAGAAAATCCATTTTCCATTGGAAGATCATTTTGGAGTTATTTAATTACTTTTAGATATATCCATTTATATTATTGTAAATTTTTTTTTTTTTACTTGGGAACTTCAATCCTGGAGTGATCTGTATCATTGCAAGGAACCGCTCACTCTTTCTTTCATGTGTTGCAACTTTTTGTAATTAATTGCAAGCTTTGTGATTGGTTTGTAACCTGTATATATTTTTCTATGCATTTTGTTTTTATTTACCTATGACTAAGGGTGCCTTTGTGCACCGGAAACGCGTCAGGTGTTTTTTGCATTTTAATATGGCATATTAGCCCAATAAAGTTTTTTTCATTTATGCCGGTGTGCTGAACGAACTTTCTTCTTCTTGTGGACATCTGCTGTGCTCACCAGCGAATTCGTGCACCCACCTGTGAATGAATGAACTCAGCCCAAAGTGGTTCTCATTTGGATGCGATGCAAGCTCCCAGTCCTCCCTCTCCTGCATTCCTGTGAAGCGGTGAGCTCCGTATCAATTTTTATCTATTAATGTTGATATTTTTGTACTGAGTTGCACCATTTTTGTGGCATCACATTTATTGCAACAGCATGACTTCCTCCATTGATTTAAGAATGGCTAAATTAGCCCAGGTCTTTAATGAAACGGAATCAGTTGATGATAATTCAATCGCAAAGAAAGATCTTTTTAAACAGCTTGACAAATTATTATCTCAAGAACTGCGGACATGGTGGGATCATAATTCCCTCAAGAAGTATCTAGAAAGGGAATTGATCCCACGTGGTTTGCGCATCAAAAAGATTCCAACTTTCATTTTTTCAGATGAATTCCTTCAAAAATGGAACAGTATTTTGTCCCAATGTTCTTTCAAGCTGATGGAACTTATAATCTCGCATGAGGAAACACGATTGGTGGAATTGAAGAATAATATTGAAAAAACCAATACAGAGTTAAATAAATATATCTCTTGGTCAGATTTTGACAACTCCATGAAAAAGGTCCAGGAGAACATAAAAATTCTGGAAGAAAACATTATGAAAACCAAAAAAATGTAATTATCCAGAGACACCATGGATTACAAAAATAATAAGATTTATACTTGGAGCAAAGATTTTAAATCCAGCACTCCGAAAAGATCTATTTTTAAATCCAATGCCTCTGATTATAGCCGCAATAAGTCGGTATGGTTTTCTTCTTCTGATTATAACACGTCTGATCCAGACATTGATAATTCCACCCGCAAAGCGCAACACCAGCCAACAGACTCCCGCAATCCGTCTGGTGCTATGACAAAAAACGGAGATGCAGGAGAGGTGGCAGGAGGAAGAGAAAAACGCACATGGAAGCGTTATCCAACGCGCAACAAGAGAACCATGTTCTAAGTCCTATTTCCAACGTTGTAGTCCTGACTACGTTCATTCTGACCCCAGCACAAATTGATATCTTGCAGAAAGGATTGAACTTTGTTCCCAGTAAAAAATTTGACCTTTTCCAGACAATCAAAGACGTGAACAAGTTTACCAGACTCCTTACAGTGAAAAGACATTTTTTTCAGAATGATTCCAGTGACAACATGATTGACAACTCTGATCCTGTTAATTTTCATGATGAATTATTTGCTTCGCTTTCCTTCAGAGAGCAATTTGCATTAACCACTCTTTCTTCCTTACAGGATCCACGCGATAATCCAGATCTCATACATGACAGAGATGTTCATGTTGTGCCACACAATTCTTCATACTATCCATTGCAATCGAGAGTACCCAGCTTGGACCTTTTTCAATCCTTGGTGGAGAGAGATTTACGAGAATTAGACAAGAGCATTAAATCCACTGATTTTTTTCATAATTTAAGCATCACTCAATCTCAAGCCATCAAGGATTTGCAGAATAACCCAAATTTATTAATCAAACAATCTGATAAAGGCAGCTGCACAGTTATTTTAGACACTGATTTATATATCAGTTCTGTTCTCAGTGTGTTAAATGACACCTGCACATATTCCACATTGAGCCGTGATCCTTCCTCCACTTTCAAGTGTGAAATTAACTAACTTGGTACAGGATGGTCTAAAAATGAACATATTTTGTTCTAAAACAGCTAAATGGTTGTTACCTGACCATCCAGTAATTCCTATTTTCCATGGGTTACCCAAAATCCACAAAAATCAATTCCCTCCTCCACTCCGTCCTATCATTTCTAGTATTGGTTCACTAAATGAAAATTTAAGTGTTTGGGTAGATAAATTTTTGCAACCTTTAACCCTTCGCATTCCAGGGTATTTGAAAAATTCTGCATCTGTGATTCATGCGTTTGATAATTTTATTTGGCAGAAAAATTTCAGCTTTTTCACTTGTGATGTAACCAACTTGTACTCCTCGATTCCTCATTCTCTTGCTCTACAGGCTTTATCGCACCATATGGATAATTATAGCAATTATTCGGGTGAACTAAAATCTTTCATTATCAGATCGTCCGCATATCTACTGAGTCACAATTAGTTTATGTTTAATAAATCATTTTTTCTTCAAATTTTGGGTGCCCCTATGGGGTTAAATTTCTCACCTTCTTTAGCCATATTATATATGGCTTGGTGGGAAGAGCAATTTCTTTTTAATGATCTCAACCCATTCTTCAATGACATTTTTTGGTTTGGTAGATATGTGGACGATCTGATGTTCGTTTGGAAGGGTGATTCCACAGACTTGTCCCTTTTTCATTCTTATCTCAATTCTAACAATCTAAATTTAATATTAACTATTAGTGGCACAGGGAATCAAGTTTCCTTTTTGGATTTATTGCTCACAGGTGATTCTATCAATGGCAAAGTTCACACTACCATTTATAGAAAGGAAACTGCAGGTAATTCACTTTTACTTTCTTCTTCATGTCATCCCCAACATACCATCCAGTCCATCCCTTATGGGGAATTCAATAGGGCTAAACGTTTATGTTCAGACAAGGCCTTGTTTTTACAAGAAAGTAAAGTCATAAAAAAACGTCTTTTTGATCGAGGCTACAATAATCAAATTGTCAGCAATGCTTTCCATAAAGTGATGAACAAACCAAGGTTTACCAGTTTAAAGGAAAAATCCTCAGCTTGTGCTGATTATATGGTGACTTTTTCAACGCCATTCAGCCCCCAATTCAATCAAATTAAAGAAATTGTGAAAAAATATCTGCCCGTCACAAACCAAGACACTAAATTAAGACAAATCATACAATCTGGCTGCCGTTATGTTGCCCGAAGGGGAACCAGTTTGGCGAATTATCTTTCTCCCAGTCTTTTAAAATCACCAGAAAAAATTCGGACTTGGATAACTTCCACTGGATTTTACAAATGCGCTGGTTCCAGGTGCAATGTTTGCACATATGCAATAGACAAATCCAAATTTATTTTTTCATACCAAGGTTTTTCTCAACAAATTACATCTTTTATCAATTGTGACAGTCAGTTTGTCGTTTATTGTATTTGTTGCACAGAGTGTAAGATTCAGTATATCGGCTGTAGTATACGCAAACTAAAAAAAAGAATAGCCGAACATATCCGAAATACAGAACAAAAAAACGCTTCCTATTCAGGAGCGGTAAAATACTTCGTTCATGCTCACCATAGCAATATGGATTCATTTGCCTTCTATGGTCTAGAAAAGGTTAAAACTCCTGCACGAGGTGGTGATAGACACAAGCTATTAATTATACGTGAAGCTTTTTGGATATTAAAATTAGACACTAAATCTCCAAACGGTATGAATTTCAGGAACGATTTGTTCTATATTTATTAATGAAATTTATGTACTTATTAGTTTTTTCTGTCAAAAATAATTTTACAGTGATCCGTATTTAGTTTATTTTGCGTATTTATTTTGTTATAGTAGGAAAGCATAGAATTTATCTCATAGCTCCGATTTTATTCATATGTTTATTAAGCATTCTGCAATAGTTCCACCATTGATTGCTATGTGTCTATAATTTATTTTTCATTTTTTATGTGCTAAAAATTCCATTTGATTGTCACCAAGTTTATATATTGTTTGCAGGCACTCATTCACACATCTTGCATGGAACTTTTTATTCCTGCGTACCTATAATTTATTTTTCAAGTCCAAAAAAGCTTTTTTTTTTTTTTTTTGTTTGACTAATTCTATATATTGTTCGCAAGCACTCATTCACACTCTTTGCATGAAATATTTTATTATACGTGCAAAAAACTCCATCTGATTGTTATTAATTCCATATATTGTTTGGTGGTACCTATTCACACCTTTTGCATGGAACCACTCATTCCTGCGCATCTATAAATTATTTTTGAGGTGTAAAAAATTCCTTTTGATTCTGACTAACTCTATATATTGTCCGTAGGCACTCATTCACACCTTTCGCATGGAATCATTTATTTCTGCGCAGAAAATCCATTTTCCATTGGAAGATCATTTTGGAGTTATTTAATTACTTTTAGATATATCCATTTATATTATTGTAAATTTTTTTTTTTTTTTTTTTTTCCTTGGGAACTTCAATCCTGGAGTGATCTATATCATTGCAAGGAACCGCTCACTCTTTCTTTCATGTGTTGCCACTTTTTGTAATTAATTGCAAGCTTTGTGATTGGTTTGTAACCTGTATATATTTTTCTATGCATTTTGTTTTTATTTACCTATGACTAAGGGTGCCTTTGTGCACCAGAAACGCGTCAGGTGTTTTTTGCATTTTAATATGGCATATTAGCCCAATAAAGTTTTTTTCATTTATGCCGGTGTGCTGAACGAACTTTCTTCTTCTTGTGGACATCTGCTGTGCTCACCAGCGAATTCGTGCACCCACCTGTGAATGAATGAACTCAGCCCAAAGTGGTTCTCATTTGGATGCGATGCAAGCTCCCAGTCCTCCCTCTCCTATCTTCTCTTGTATTGACTGCTTTACATAGTTTTGTATCATCTGCAAGTATTGATATTTTACTGTGTAAACCTACTACCAGATCGTTAATAAATATGTTGAAGAGAATAGGTCCCAACACTGACCCCTGCGTTACCCCACTGGTCACAGCGACCCAGTTAGAGAATATACCATTTATAACCATCCTCTGCTTTCTATCACTAAGCCAGTTACTTACCCATTTACACACATTTTACCCCGGACCCAGCATTCTCATTTTGTCTACCAACCTCTTGCATGGCATGGTATCAAACGCTTTGAAAAAATCAAGATATACCACCTCCAGTGACTCACCTTGGTCCAGTCTATAGCTTACCTCTTCATAAAAACTGATTAGATTGTTTTGAACGGAGCGATTCCTCATAAACCCATGCTGATATGGAGTTAAACAACTATTCTCATTGAGATAATCCACAATAGCATTCCTCAGAAACCCTTCAAATATTTTACTAACAATAGAGGTTAAACTTACTGGCCTATAATTTTGAGGTTCAGTTTTAGAGCCCTTTTTGAATATTGGTACCACATTTGCTATGCGCCAGTCCTGTGGAACAGACCCCATCACTATAGAGTCCCTAAATATAATAGTTTGTCTATTACATTACTTAGTTCTCTTAGTACTCGTGGGTGTATGCCATCCAGACCCAGAGATTTATCTATTTTAATCTTATTTAGCTGGTTTCGCACCTCTTCTTGGGTTAGATTGGTGACCCTTAATATAGGGTTTTCTTTGTCTCTCGGCATTTCACCTAGGATTTAATTTTCCACCGTGAATACTGTGGAGAAAAAGGTGTTTAATATATTAGCTTTTTCCTCGTCATCTGCAACCATCCTTTCCTCACAATTTTTTAAGGGGCCTACACTTTCACTTATGATTCTTTTACTATTGATATAGTTGAAGAACAGTTTGGGATTAGTTTTACTCTCCATAGCAATGTGCTTCTCTGTTTCCTTTTTGGCAGATTTAGTTAGTTTTTTAGATAAAGTATTTTTCTCCCTATAGTTTCTTAGAGCTTCAATGGTGCCATCCCGCTTTAATAGTTTAAATGCTTTCTTTTTACTGTTAATTGCCCCTCTTACTTCTTTGTTTAGCCACATTGGGTTTTTCCTATTGCTTGTCCTTTTATTCCCACAAGGTATAAACTTCTTAGGAAAAAGAAAAAAGGTCCAGCTTTGCAAATTCAAGTCCAATTTATTGTTAAGAACAAGTCCAAAACAGAGCAAAAAATAGTGTGTTCACATGAGTAACAAGTAGTAGATTACGCGTTTCGAACAATAGCTTGTTCTTTCTTGAGTTTTGAGAAAGAACAAGCTATTGTTCGAAACGCGTAATCTACTACTTGTTACTCATGTGAACACACTATTTTTTGCTCTGTTTTGGACTTGTTTTTAACAATAAATTGGACTTGAATTTGCAAAGCTGGACCTTTTTTCTTTTTCCTTGGTTACTGCGTGAATACTGCACGTGGTCCGGGCTATCCACTACACATGCCTTCAGGTGAGCTGGCTTCTTTTTCTCTTTATAAACTTATTACAGTGCCTATTTTAAATGTTCTTAAACACTTTCCATTTATTATCTGTATACTTATTTCTGAGGACATTGTCCCAGTCAACCAGATTAAAGGCATCTCTAAGCTGGTCAAACTTTGCCTTCCTAAAGTTCAGTGTTTTTGTGTGTGACTCCCTGACAAGTCTCCCTAGCGAAAGACAAGTGAAACTGTACAATATTGTAGTCGCTATTTCCTAAATGCCACACAACCTGCAGATTTGTTATTCTGTCAGGTCTATTAGATAGTATTAGGTCTAAAAGTGCTGCTCTTCTGGTTGGATTCTGCACCTATTTTGAAAGATAATTTTTCTTGGTTATTAGCAGAAACCTGTTGCTTTTATGGGTTTCACAGGTCTCTGTTTCCCAGTTAATATCCAGGTACTTAAAGTCCCAAATAACAAGGACCTGATTATGGGTTGCAGCTTCATCTATCTGCCTTAGTAGTAGACTTTCCATGATTTCTGTTATATTTGGGGGCTTGTAACAGACCCCAATGAGAATTTTGTTACTATTTTTCCCTCCATGTATTTCGAAGCAAAGGAACTCGACGTCCTCATTCCCTTCACTAATATCCTCTCTTAAAGTGGACTTTGACAAGACTTTGCAAAAAGACAAACCCCTCCTCCTCTCCAATTTTTACGATCCTTACTAAACAGACTGTAATCCTGTAAGTTAACTGCCCAGTCATAGCTTTCATCTAACCATGTCTCAGTTATTCCCACTATGTCATAGTTACCTGTAGATATTTCTGCTTCTAGTTCTTTCATTTTGTTTGTCAGGCTTCTGGCATTTGCAAGCATGCAGTTTAGAGGATTTTGTTTTGTTCCAATCTCCTCCCTATGGATTGTTTTAGAAATTGTCTTACCTCCCTTCTGAGTATGTTGTCTTGGGTCTTCTTTGCCACTCCTCATAGCCTTCATCAGTATATTTTCTGGCTTCATGTTCGAGTCTAATGTTTTTCTTCCCATCCCCTCTTTTTCTAGTTTAACGTCCTCGTGATGAGTGTAGTGAGTCTTCTGGCGAATGTGTGTTTCCCATGTTTGTTGAGGTGTAGTCCGTCTTTGGCGAGGAGTCCATCGTACCGGTAATTCACACCGTGCTCCAGGAATCCGAATCCTTGTTGACTGCACCATCGTCTTAGCCAGTTGTTCGCATCAAGGATCCTGTTCCATCTCCTGGTGCCATGCCCATCTACTGGAAGGTTAGAAGAAAAAACTACCTGTGCATTCAGGTCCTTTACTTTCTTTCCCAACTCTTCAAAGGCCTTGCAGATTGTCAGTAGTTCCTTTCTTGCCGTGTCATTGGTGCCAACATGTATCAGAAGAAATGGGTGGACGTCCTTGGAACTGATGAGCTTTGGTATCCTATCGATTACATCCTTGATCTTCACACCTGGGAGGCAGCACACTTCTCTTGCGATTATGTCCGGTCTGCAGTTGGCTGCTTCTGTGCCTCTCAACAGTGAGTCTCTCACCACTACCATGCTTCTTCGCTTCTTGGCTGTACTTTTTGTTGTCACTTCTAGGTGTTGCTGTGTGCCCTTTTCTTCTTTCTTTTACAAAAGAAAAGCTGAAATATCACATGGTCATAAGTATTCAAACCCTTTGAGTATTGAGTATAAGCACCCTTTTGATTTAGTGCAGCCATGAGTCTTCTTGGGAATGATGCAACAAGTTTTTCACACCTGGATTTGGGGATCCTCTGCCATTCTTCCATGCAGGTCCTCTCCAGTTCCTTCAGGTTGGATGGTGAACATTGATGGACAGCCATTTTCAGGTCTCTCCAGAGATGCTCAATTGGGTTTAGGTCATGGCTCTGGCTGGGCCAGTCAAGAATGATCACAGAGATGTTCTGAAGCCCCTCCTTTGTTATTTCAGCTGTGTGCTTAGGGTCATTGTCTTTTTGGAAGGTGAACCTTTGGCCAAGTATGAGGTCCAGACCACTCTGGAAGAGGTTTTCATCCAGGATATCTCTGTACTTGGCTGCATTCATATTTCCTTCAATTGCAACAAGTCGTCCTGTACCTGCAGCTGAAAAATACCCCCATAGCATGATGCTTCCACCACCATGTTTCACTGTTGGGATTGTATTGGGCAGGTGATGAGCAGTGCCTGGTTTTTTTCCACTTAGAATTATCACCAAAAAGTTCTATCTTCGTCTAATCAGACCAAAGAATCTTATTTCTCATAGTCTTGGAGTCCTTCATGTGTTTTTTACCAAACTCTATACGGGCTTTCATTTGTCTTGCACTGAGGAGAGGATTCCGTCTGGCCACTCTGCCATAAAGACGCAATTGGTGGAGGGCTGCAGTGATAGTTGACTCTGAGGAACTTTCTCCCATCTCCCTATTGCATCTGTGGAGCTCAGCCACAGTGATCTAGGGGTTCTTTTTTACCTCTCTCACCAAGGCTCTTCTCTCACGATTGCTCAGTTTGCCTGGACAGTCAGGTCTAGGAAGACTTCTGGTGGTTTCAAACTTCTTTCATTTAAGGATTATGGAGGCCACAGTGCTCTTAGGAACCTTGAGTACTGCAGAAATTCTTTTGTTACCTTGGCCAGATCTGTGCCTTGCCACAATTCTGTCTCCGAGCTCCTTGTCCAGTTCCTTTTGACCTCATGATTCTCAATTGGTCTGACAAGCATTGTGAGCTCTGAGGTCTTATGTAGACAGGTGTATGCCTTTACAAATCAAGTCCTATCAGTTTAATTAAACACAGCTGGACTCCATTGAAGGAGTAGAACCATCTCAAGAAGGATCACAAGGAAATGGTCAGTATGTGACTTAAATATGAATGTCTGAGCAAAGAGTCTGAATACTTATGACCATGTGATATTTCAGTATTTCTTTTTAAATAAATTTGCAAAAATTTTTACATTTCTGTGTTTTTCAGTCAAGATGGGGTGCAGAGTGTACATTAATGAGAAAAAAATGAACTTTTTTGAATTTACCACATGGCTACAGTGAAACAAAGAGTCAAAAATTTTAAGGGGTCTGAATATTTTTCGTACCAACTCCAGCAATGTGAATTTTTTAACAAATGATTTTTTGGGGATGGGTGTTTAAGGCCCAACTCTAGTACAATATATGCAGTATAAAATGTCACTGCCAAAAAAATTGCAGTATTGCTATGCCAGCAAAATGTGCCCACTTCAGATGGATGTATAAGACTGCAGTGTTGATATAGCAATACGGTTAATTTAACAAAAACATTTGGGGGAGGGGTTTTGAGGGCCAACTATAGCATAATAAATGCTGTATAAAATGTCACTGCAGAAAAAAATTGCAGTATTACAATGTAGCTAAAATGTGACCACTAGTGTTGAGCATTCCGATACCGCAAGTATCGGGTATCGGCCGATACTTGCTGTATCGGAATTCCGATACCGGCTTCCGATATTTTTTCAATATCGGAATTCGGCATCGGAATCGGAAGTTCAAAGTTGATTGACGGCCTGACGTCATCATGATGCGCGGTGTGTGCGCATCATGATGCGCCGTCATTTCGGGCCTTCCGGGGGTCTCTGCCGGCCTGCCGGGGGGCTGTGTGGACTGCCCGGGGTCGGTACCGGCCTGCCGGGGGGCTGTGCCGTCCTGCCGGTGGTCTGTGCACCCTGTGGGGGTCTGTACCGGCCTGCCGGGGGGCTGTGCCGGCCTGCCGGTGGTCTGTGCACCCTGTGGGGGTCTGTACCGGCCTGCCGGGGGGCTGTGCCGGCCTGCCGGGGGGCTGTGCTGATGTCCGGGGGTCTGTGCAAGCATCGTCCGATGGGACTACAAGTCCCATCTGGCGATGCCTGCTACTATGACAGTGATTGACACATTAGCCAATGATGGGACAGTAGTAGTCCCATCATCCGGCTAATGTGTTAAATGTTAAAAAAAAAAAAAAAAAAAAAAATACTACATACATACTACATACATACTACATGCTACATACATACTACATATATACTACATGCATGCTACATACATACTACATGCTACATACATACTACATATATACTACATGCATGCTACATACATACTACATGCTACATACATACTACATATATACTACATGCATGCTACATACATACTACATGCTACATACATACTACATATATACTACATGCATGCTACATACATACTACATGCTACATACATACTACATATATACTACATACATACTACATACATGCTACATACATACTGCATGCTACATACATACTACATACATACTACATACATACTACATACTACATACATACTACATGCATGCTACATACATACTACATGCATGCTACATGCATGCTACATACATACTACATGCTACATACATACCACATACATACTACATACATACTACATACATACTACATGCTACATACATACTACATATATACTACATGCATGCTACATACATACTACATGCATGCTACATGCATGCTACATACATACTACATGCTACATACATACCACATACATACTACATACATACTACATACATACTACATGCTACATACATACTACATATATACTACATGCATGCTACATACATACTACATGCTACATACATACTACATACATGCTACATGCTACATACATACTACATACATACTACATGCATGCTACATACATACTACATACATACTACATACATACTGCATGCATGCTACATACATACTACATGCATGCTACATACATACTACATGCATGCTACATGCATGCTACATACATACTACCACTGTCATGGTAGCAGGCATCGCCCGATGGGACTTGTAGTCCCATCGGACGATGCCTGCACAGACCCCCGAAGCCTGCACAGACCACCGGCAGGCCGGCACAGCCCCCCGGCAGGCCGGCACAGCCCCCCGGAGCCTGCACAGACCACCGGCAGGCCGGCACAGCCCCCCGGCAGGCCGGCACAGCACACCGGAGCCTGCACAGACCACCAGCAGGCCGGCACAGCCCCCCGGCAGGCCGGCACAGACCACCGGAGCCTGCACAGACCCCCTGGCAGGCCGGCACAGCCCCCCAAAAGGCCCGTACAGACCCCAGAGAGGCTGTACAAGGCAAAAACAGGGTTTTTCTTATTCCGATACCGGAAGTCCCATAGACTTGAATGGGACTTCCGGTATCGGAATCGGCGATACCGATACTTTTTTTAAAGATCGGCCGATCCATTCCAATCCGATACTTTGAAGTATCGGACGGTATCGCTCAACTCTAGTGACCACCTCTGCTGTTACACGTACATCCCAAAACATGCATCAAATTTATTAGGTCTGTACCCCTTAAAGGAACTTTCTTCTGAATAGGTCATAGATATCAAATCTAAGTGAGTCTGACAACGAGCCACCTCATTCATTTGCTAGCAACTCCTATCAGAGGCGGTGTACGAACAGTTTGATGAAGTTTACCCTCACAATTTTTAGCGGTTGCCCTTAGGTATTGCAGAACAGAACATTCATTTAAATAGGAACTGTTCTGCATACCTGAGTGCAGCCATTAAACTGTAATAAAGTGTTGGTGTTATGCTCCGTTCAATATCTACAGCTCTGGCAAAAAATTAAGAGACCACTTCCAAATTTTCAGTTTGTCTGATTTTTCTCTTTATAGGTATATTTTTGAGTTAAATGTAATTTGTTATTTTAGTCTAGAAACTTCTGACAACAATGTCTTCAAATTTCCAAGCAATACCTTTTTTTGTATTTTTTTTCTGAAATGGAGAAATGGTCAAAATTAAAAAAAAGAAAAAGAACTTCCTGACCTCAAATAATGCAAAGAAAACAAGTTCATAATCATTTAAAACAACAATACGAATGTTTTAGCTCAGGAAGAGTTCAGAAATCAATATTTTGTGGAATAACCATAATTTTTAAAAACAGCTTTCATGCGTCTTGGCATGCTTTCCACCAATCTGTCACACTGCTTCTGGCACAAAAAATTAAGCAGCTCTTTGATGGCTTGTGACTATCCATCATCCTCTTGCTTACATTCTAGAGGTTTTCAATGGGGTTCAGATCTGGAGAATGGGCTGCCCATGACAGGGTTTTGATGTGGTGATCTCTTAATTTTTGCCAGAGCTGTTTATATGGTGACTAATGGAGCTGCAAGCAGTTGACTGGTGGGCATGCCAGGTGTCGGCCCTACACCTATCTGATATTGATGTCATACTAAAGAGGTTTTCCACCAAACTGATTAGTGGAAGACCACTTTAAAATACATTTGACATATATTATTCCATAAGGCTATAGGTTAAAGACTGATATACAGAACTCTAGTTTTGATAAATTTCTCGGATGAATTGCATAATCAATATTCTGCACACATATCTACTATATAAATTGCTCATTGTAAATGCGTACACACCCTAAGAAAAGTAAAATTTGAATCAATAACTCACTGAACTCAAGAACAATTACTAAAATTTTGACTATGCTGAGTTTCACAAAACAAATTTTTAACCCATAATATGAAAGTAAGGTTAATAATATAAATTGTCTCTTGTGTGTGTGAGATGGTTGCATTTCCATCTTTATTACATTTTTATATCACTTTTGCTACAGTATTCTGACTTATAAGTAAATATTTGCTGATCTTCTTGTAGTTTTCACATTTCTTGTGTAAATAAATTATTTTCTTTCTCTTGCAACATTTCTCTTCTATGTAGAGCTATTGCTATCAGGAAAAAATGGGATTGGGTTTTCTTTATTTGCTTTATTAAGTAACAGAATAATTAGATTTACCAGTGGCTGAATTCCTGTTAATTATAATTTTGAAGTCTATACTTTAGCTTTAGCTTTGCTCCTATGACTTTCAATGGGGTGTACTCACTTTGCAACATTGAATGAATTTATTAGAAAAAAATTTTTTGGAGTGTGTAAAATGACAAATATTGTTCTCAATCAATGGTACATTGAGTATTTTGTATTATAGTATACCAGAGAAAATAAAGATTCTGGGAGTAAACTAAAGGTTTTCTGATAAATCTATTTAGGTGTACTCATTTATGCTTAGCACTATATATAGCTATATCTTTTCTGCATTACAAGCTGTGTATGAATATTATACAGTATTTATTAATGCTCTATGCAAATTATCGCTATAGTTTCCATTTATAACAGAGCTGTGACAGCTTAGTTCATTTTCAAGCCCTGACAGACCTCATAAGTTTTTTTGCTGCCCAAATACAAGAAGGCCCAAAGAATGCTCTTATGACTGTCGTAGCTGTTTTCGTTCTGACTAAAGTCAGTTCGCCAGATCACCAGTGAGTCCGAATTGTGAGGTTTTTCGCCCTTCTGATGACAAGCGCTTGGAGACAAAGGGACTCGACAGACAAGCCGTGGTCAAATCAGTTTATCTGACGTAATGAAATACAAGGAATGTTTTCATACCATTTACAGCAATATGTTACTCTATGGAGCTCATTTGGCCCCCACCATCACCTCAGGGTCGTACCTTGTTTACAATGTACCCAGAACACGTTGTTGAGAACACATATGGAGTCATCACACAACACAGAACTAGACCCCAATCAGAGGGCAATAAAACCTTCACACTGCTTATCTATAAACTGTTCCAGTATTTATGTTTATCCCTCTTCCATAATGACAATTCTGCTTCACATCACTTGTCTTATCTATTGCCGTTATTTCTCTGCAGTTTTATGTATGTATGTGATTCTTCAGATGTTGTATTAGTCTATGCCTGATGAAGAGACCTGAGTATTCTCGAAAGCTTGCAATGTGTTACCATCTTTTCAGTTAACAATTAATAGGTATCAACCACTGAGGACTCTCAATTCTAAATATTCTTCTATCTACTGGCTAACACGGTACAAATATATATATTTATATATATCTTTCCTGTATCAAAGAATCTTATTAACTGTACTATGAATAGTACCAACTTAGCACCAATATATCCTGACAACAGATATCACATGCAAGTTCTTGGAAAAGTCTTAGTTTCTCCTTTTATCAGGTCTGACGTGTTGTATACAGTTGCAGATTTACAGTCTATGCTGATCCCTACCATGTAATGGGTTCCTAATGTCAAAATGTAAAGAAAACTATTACTGTTTAAACGGTAACCATTGTTTTCATTAGTTTTTTCATAAATCAATAGTATGCATGAAAATAAGAAGCTTATATTAAACAAATCTGCTTCTTTCTCAATCAGAACTAATCATTCATTCTCCAGATTCCTAATTCACAGTTAAAACCTGCCTTCAGTGAACACAGA
Organism: Dendrobates tinctorius; assembly: GCF_039654945.1. Classification (NCBI taxonomy): domain Eukaryota; kingdom Metazoa; phylum Chordata; class Amphibia; order Anura; family Dendrobatidae; genus Dendrobates; species Dendrobates tinctorius. The sequence continues at coordinate 62,303,085 of NW_027361679.1, forward strand.
TTTTACTATTACTGAGATATGAGATGACAGTTGGTGCTCATATCATAGGGGGTTGTGAGGATATTATACTTGTGTGTTGGAACATTGTAAGAAGGTGAGACAAGATGAAGTCAGCAGTGTGCAGTACCCATTAAGGCCGGAACTATCGGGGCTGTCACCACTGCTAGTGGGGGAGATTTCCTCTGGGAGGGAGATACCACGGCCATACTGTGACATTAGGCATGAATATCCTGAAAGAGTTTAGAAAGTTGCTGAGTGATGAACCTATGCATTTGTCTCTAAGTCAGTGGAGTTTACACACACCCCAGCGGCAGGTGTTCCAACAGTTGATCAGCATAGCCCAGATGCAGGAAGTCTCCAGTCAAGGGGAAATGCTGGGGAATGTGTTGGTAGCGGCGTCTGAGCAACTCACCCTACCACCAGGACAGACTGTATTAACTTTACAAGTCCAAGCTCATGCCCCGCTGGAGGGGGTGGAAGTCCAATTGGAACCTCTGGTGGTGCAACTACTGCCTGCGGGATTGCTGGTGGCCCGAACACTGGCCGTGGTACGAGAGGGAACAGTACTGGTACGTTGTATGAACCCCACCGATCAGGAGATTGTTGTCCCATGCAGATGTGAAGTGGCTTGAGTAGTGGGCATGTCGCCCCAGGACATACAGCTAGCAGTGAGTCCAGAAGACCCATGGTCGGTGAAAGTCACTACCTCTCAGGCGGCCGAACCGCAGTACATCCAAGGGGGTCAGCGCATTTTAGAACAGATGCGTGCTGAACTGTCTGAGCTCACCCCCACCCAAGTGCATCAAGTGGAAGCATTGCTGGGGCGATACCAATCCATTTTTTGGAGTCATAAAGATGACTTCGGCTCCACCACGGCAATTACCCATGAAATTCCTACAGGGGAGACGGCGCCCATATGAGAACGCTACCGGCAGATTCCCCCTCAGCTGTACCAAGAAATAAGAGAGATGCTCGGTCAGATGCTGCAGGCGGATGTCATCAGAGAAAGCCAGAGTCCATGGGTGGCCCCTATTGTACTAGTCCGGAAAAAGGATGGACTACTGTAAGCTTAACGCCTGTACTGTACGGTATTCATACCCTCTGCCCCGGATTGAGGAGTCTCTGTCTGCATTGGGAAAGGCCAAATTCTTTTCCTTGCTGGATCTCTCCAGTGGCTACTGGCAAGTGCCCATGTCCAAAAAGGATTGGGTGAAGACAGCCTTCATACTTCCCATGGGCCTCTTTGAATTCAATCGAATGCCGTTCGGCTTGGCTAATGCTCCCGGTACATTCCAGCGGCTGATGGAGAGGTGTCTAGGCGACTTGAACTTTGAGGCCACCCTTATCCACTTGGATGACATCATTGTTTACGTTGCCTCGTTTGAAGACCATTTACGGAGACTTGAGCAGATGCTGAGCTGTCTATAGAAGTATGGGCTGAAAGTAAAACCCCAAAAATGTCACCTGTTCCAGACTCAGATCGAGTACTTGGATCATATTGTCTCTGACGAGGGAGTGAGACCGTCACAAGAGAAAATTGCAGTGACCAGAGATTGACCAGAGCCGTTGCTCGAACTCCTGGAGGGAGTACCCCCGAATGCCAAGGGATGACCCATCCGCTGGGAAGAAAAGCAGGAGTAGAGCGTTCTGTAAGCTGAAAAGAGCACTATCCGAGGCTTCGGTACTGGCTTATGCGGACTTCTCTTTGCAGTTCATTCTCCACGCTGACGGCAGCTTGCATGGACTTGGAGCGGTGTTGTCACAGGTGCAGGATGGGAGAGAGAGGGTGATCGCCTATGCTAGTCTGTCCCTCCACGATTCCAAGCGAAACCTGGACAATTACAGCTCCTTCAAGCTGGAGTTGCTGGCGTTGGTGTGAGCTATGACGGAGAGATTCGCAGAATACCTGTCTGGCTCGGAGGTGTTGGTACGTACCGATAATAACCTGGAGAACGCTAAGCTAGGTGCCTTAGAACAATGTTGGGTGGCCAGAATGGCAAAGTTCTGGTACCGGATTGCCTACAGGAGAGGAGCAGAGAACACGCATGCTGACGCCCTGTCTAGAGCAAGACATGCACCACCAAGAAAGAGTAGAGATGAATTGCTGGAGGGGGAAGAGGTTCCCTGATTTCGAAGAACTGCTTGGATGGCGGTGGCCACACTGGACCAGATACAAACCCTCCGCCATGAAGGAGTGTTGGGAAGATCTCTGGATAAGTGGGTCCAATTACAGCAGGAGGACCGTGAACTCGCTTTGTTCAGGCACTGGGTGACGGTGCGGGGAGCTGTCTAGTCCAAAGCAGTGAAGTGCTTTGACCCCAGAAGCGTTGAAGATCTTCCAGCAGTGGGAGCGGCGGCAGATGAGAAATGGACTGTTATACCGGAAGGTGCAACTCCGGGAAGAACTGGGAGCTTCCTGGCAGGTGGTAATCCCGGAAACAGTACTGCCTATGCTAGCTACCAAAGCTCATAAGAGGGGGGCTCACTTCAGCCTTGAGAAAACGTTTCAGTGGCTTCAACAGTTTGTTTACCATCCACGACAGCAGTCGAGGAGGCTTGTAGGCTCTGTCGGGCCTGTGAGTTGGCCAAGTCCCCGGAACAATAAGCTCCTGTGCAGACGATAGTGACCTCAGCTCCCCTGGAACTGTTGACTGTTGATTATTTAACGATCAGGCCTTCCCATCAGGGATATGACCACTGCTTAGTGATGGTAGATCATTTCACAAAATTTGCGGTGGTGACGCCCACCCGAGATCAGACAGCTGAGACTGCTGCGTATGCTATCTGCAAACATTTCATTCAGGTGTACGGGTGTCCACAGTGGATCCATTAAGATCAGAGAGCATGTTTCTTAGGCAAAGTGATGGATGAATTGCAGCGGATCTACCGATTTGACAGGTCATATACCACACCATATCATCTGCAAGGAAATGGGGCCTGCAAACGATTCAACCGTACCCTGATTCAACTGCTAAGAACTCTGAAAGATGATCGAAAAGCTAGGTGGCCAGAATATGTCTTTGAACTTGTATGGATCTATAACAATCGAGTTGATCAAACCACCGGTCACACGCCTTACTCCCTGTTGTTCGGCCGAGCATGGAAAGACATCACTGAGTTGGAACTGGATCTAGGGGACGACTACCCACGGACGGGGGTGTCTACCTGGGTCCGAGAACATCATCACCATCTGCAGAACTTACATCGTCTAGTGCTTACCTGGCTTCGGGAGATGTAACATGTTGAGAAACTTCCTTTCCGGGGGACAGATCTTCAGGTGGGTGATCCAGTGTTGGTTAAATCATTGGGAAAGTAGGCCATACAGATTGAAGGGTCGAGTTGGTATGGAAGGACCTGTATATGAAGTTTTTCCGGAAGGAGAAGAGAATGCGCTCATCAGGGTGTTCCATAGGAATATGCTCCGGCCATGCCTCTCAGAAGATCCCAGACGGAGGGAAAAATGCCCTTCTACATGCCTCATCCGCCCACACGCCATCCACGGTGAAAGCTATCCCGACAGGCCAGTTTCTGTGGATCAGACGCCTTTGTTCCATGGAGGAACGCTTTGAGAAGCAGGCCCTGGACCTTCGGGATAGATTTTACACATGTGGTTACAGAAAACGTTGTGTTAAGCATGAGTACCTACAGGCCAAGACGTCTAGCCGTGACCAGCTTCTGTCTGGCTCAGGCAGATCTAAGGATGAATCATACCAGATTTGATTCATCTACAGTTATAACAACAGGTGGAATACTATCCGTAATATTCTTAACAAACATTGGCCTCCTCTTAGGACTGAGCCTGCTTTGAGTGAATTACTCCCCGTGAGACCATTGATGACAGCGAAAGAAGCAGTAGTTTGAGGGATATGCTGGTCAAAAGCCATTATGTGGCTAAGCCATTTTTTCCTTTTAATACTGGGAAGCCATGTCAGGGTGGTTTTCCATGTGGGTCCTGCCTGGCTTGCCGTAATTTGGAACGTTTAGAACGTGCTAAAAATTTTTGCACGTCTGATGGCAGAAAAACTTTTCAAATTAGAGCGTATATCTTGTGTAGTAGTGACTTTGTCATATATTGCGCAACATGTCCCTGCAGGTTGATATATGTAAAGTTAACATCCAGAGAATTACGTGTTCATGTCAGGGAATATGTTAGGGATATTAAGGCAACCCAAACGGTCATTGATGTGGCATCCCTGAAGACGATTCCCCGCCATTTCAGGCTGCGTCATGCCTGCAATCCTGATCTCCTCAAGGTGCAAGGCATTGACCGAGTACATAGTGGAATCAGAGGAGGTGATCTGAAGCGCAGGCTGGCGCAGCTTGAATGCAAGTGGATCATTAGGTTGAATACCATGACCCCTTTGGGTATTAATGAAAAACTGAGTTTTTCATCATTTTTGTGATGTATGTTGTGCTTTTCGGCCCTTCTTCTCAATGTAGTTCATCTGATATTTGTCCTGGGGTCTTTTTAATTATTTTAATATGTGTGTTTTTTGTGTTTCTTTTATTTCCTAGTAGCGGATATCATCTCGGCATTTAACTTGCGCTATGGTGTCTTTTTATAAAATCACTATGATGATTTTCCATCTATCTGACAACCATGGAATCAACCAATGAATCATTGTCTGTGATGGGACATTCCCTTTGGCCACCTGGGCTGATGACGTTAATGTCTATTTAGTGCATGCTTCATCCATTATGGAGAGAGCATGGATAATATATTATTATGTGTGATTACATAAAAATGGATCTTTCCATCAAATTTTGAATATTCTATTCTGTATATGACCGTTTTTTGCGTGTTTTTTTCTTTGGTACTCTATGCCCTTTCTATTGCCCACAATTAAGATGCTGGTTGTAGTGTCTCATAATGCAGGACGGGGTATGGTCTTCCCTTACCGCGGGTAGCGTGTGCCGACGGCCTTCCCTCAGCATGCGCCACAGATGGCATCAGCAGGGGGCGTGTATTGTGTGTGATGGATGAAACATTAGCTTCCCCATCCACCTCCTCCTGATGCGGGATGTGATGTCATGTTCTGGATGTCCCGCCTCCACACGCTCACGTGACGCAGCCGGAAGTCTGTTTACCTTGCGGTGTCCATTGGATGTCGGCATTCATGGCGGTATATTTAAAGATGGCTCTAGGGACACAATGCACTCTTCCCCCCGAGGAAGCCACAGCGAAATGCACGTTGGGGCACCTGCGCTTTGGTTGGGCTCTGCTATGGGTAAGCATATAATGTGGTGTTTATTGTGGTAGTGTTTTGAATTTTGTATGCTGAGCTGCACTTTCGGGCCATAATTTAGTGGCCACATTATGTGGGACATTATATGACTAATCAGCACTACATGTAATGCATTGATACTGTATCATTGTTATTTACCCCCTCTGCTTTGCCCTTATTACCTATGCTGACATGTCTTGTTGCACAATGATATATTATTGATCTACAGTGGTTGCACTATGCACTTTAATTATTTTTGTCTGCTGTTCAGCAATTATATATTTGACATGTCTGCATCTATTTAACTATCTAACTATTACTATTACTTTTTGTATTGTTATCTGTATCTATGTAATTTCAAATAAAGACAATTTGTATTTTTTACTTATATTTGTCTTTAAAGAATTTTTTGTGAATTTTTTGACATTTGGATTTAAAAAATCTCTCTGAGTGCTTCTTCATGTGTTTTATAGTATTTTTGAGAGTATCCTTGAGATAGGAACATGTATATTGTAACCCAATTTTTTCCTACACGTTTTCATAACTATGAGGATGGTATGATACTGTGTGAGTGCATCGTGCTTGTATGGGGGCCATAGTAATGTGTTAAGAGCCGAGGATACATAATGATGTGAGGACTAGAGATGAGCGACTTTGCCTTTTTTCGGGTCGAGTCGGGTTTCATGAAACCCGACTTTCGCAAAAGTCGGGTTGAACGCAATCGGCCGATTATCGTGAAAAGTCGAAGGCCGACTGAAACACGAAACCCTATGCAAGTCAATGGGGAAGAAAAGTCGGCAATGAGTGGAGGACAGGAAACACACCTACAGTGCCCATTTTAATGCCAAAAACATCAATTCTTATTACTTAAGCTTGTCAACCTTAATTTACTTTATAATAATAGTTAGGCATTGAAAACTGGGGGTTATTTGGCTAAAGTTGTAGGGGGTTGTAGGGCTGGCTCCAGATTTTCATGGGCCCAGGGCCAAAGAGTGTCACTGGGCTCCTTTAACACATAACACAATTCATCATCCTCTGATACGGCAGAGAAATAGCGGTATAGTACAATGAAAAATACTTCACTTCTTACATCACATGACTGATATCCATTTTAAATTCTCCAATAGCTCCAAAAACGGACAGTATTTTACTCCATACAGTATTATGGCCACCACATAGTGTGCCATACAGAGTAATGAGGCCCATATATTTCTCCATACAGAATCATTGGTCCCATATAATGTGCGATACAGTATATGATGAGCTCCACATAATGCTACAGTATATGTTGGTCCCCATGGATGAAGCTCCACTGTCTTATGGGCCCAAATAATGCTCCATATATAATGGGCCCCATTTCTAATGCTCCAGAGTATAATGGGCCCTGTAAATGCTGCTCCAGTGTCTGATGTCCCCCATTTGGAAAGCGCCAGCATATGATGGGCCTCACGGATGATGCTCTAGTGTACTATTGGTACAAATAATGCTCCATATATAATCTGCCCCATTTACAATGCTCCAGTATATGATGGGCCCCATGGATGATGTTCCAGTGTCTTATGGGCACAAATAATACTCCATATATAATGGGCCCCATTTCTAATGCTCCAGTGTATAATGGGCCCTGTAAATGCAGCTCCAGTGTCTGATGTTCACCTTTGGAATGCTCCAGTGTATGGTGGGCCCCATATATCATTCTCCAGAGTATAGTGCTCCCCAAAAATTGCTCCCAACCTTTAAAACAATTAAATAAGTCTCCTCGCTAGGGAATCCCTGTACTCTGGACTCCTCGTCGTCCCCATGTTCCATCTCTCTGCACTTGGACTGTTTAGGCAGAGGGCGTACAGACGTGATGTCATCACACTCTCTGACCAGAATGTCACTGTCAGGAAACGCGGAAGATGTCACGGCAGTAAAGCAGGGAAGTGTTTCAACTTTGCAAGTGCTGTGATCCTGAGCAAGCAGGGGGGCCCACTCGTTGGCGACGGCACTGGCACAGGGCCCCTCATAGTACGGCGGTGTGTCTGACGGCGGGTGGGGGTGGGCCCTCCTTGGTGGGCCCTCCCACCAGCAGAGACAATTTTTGTGGGCCCTCCCACTGGCAGAGACTATTTTGCGTACTATGAGGGGCCCTGTGCCAGTGCTGTTGCCCATGAGTATGCCCCCCCACCTGCTCAAGGAACCTGCACTTTCATCTGCACCTTCCTCTTTGTCACCGTGTAAGGTGGTATATTATGTGTGAAGGGGCACCTGAGTTTCATCAGGGTCAGATTCTGGCTCAGTACACTGCGAGGACAATGTAGTGCTTTGAGTGAATGTACCAGCAGAAAAATCTAGCAGTGGCTGTGCATCAGTGCACTCCATGTCAGATTCATCTTGGACTGGGAAATTCACGATTTAACTTGATAAACCAGTCATGGTATGTGAAAAGAGCTCCATGGAGTAATCTGTAGTGTGGCCTGCCACATCCTTCACTTTTGGTAGGGGTGAAGGACACAAGGAAAAGTGTCGTTCCTGACCAGGAGCCTCCACTGATGACTCAGTGCTTTTATTTTTGAAAGTTCAGAAGAGGAGGCGATAGAGCTGGAGGCTGTGTCAACAATGTAAGCCAAAACTTGCTCCTGAAGCTCCGGCTTTAAAAGCGGTTTACCTACTCCCAGAAAAGGGAGCCTTCGAGGCCTTGTGGAGCCAGACGATGATGCAGGCTCAACACCTCCTGCCTTAGGTGCTATTGTGCTTTTGCCACTACCAGCAGATGTACCACCACCACCATCAGTACCAGCTGGCAACCCTCGCCCACTTCCACGGCCTCTTCCACCATACTTCCTCATTTTTGAGAAAATGTACCCAAAATACCACCAGCTATATGGTACTGTAAAACAAGGTACAAGGTGTATATAGTATTGCGGAGAATTTGAATCTCTCTAGATATTTTAGGAGGCTGAACTATTATCTCAGGCCCACTATAGATTACACCTCAATTTAACAGGCTGAAATAGGCTGGTGTATGACAAGGTACAAGGTGTATATAGTATTGGGGAGAATTTGAATCTCCCTAGAGATTTTAGGAGGCTGAACAATTATCTCAGGCCCATTATAGATTACACCTCAATTTAACAGGCTGAAATAGCCTGGTGTATGAGAAGGTACAAGGTGTATATAGTATTGGGGAGAATTTGAATCTCCCTAAAGATTTTAGGAGGCTGAACTATTATCTCAGGCCCAATATAAATTACACCTCAATTTAACAGGCTGAAATTGGCTGGTGTATGACAAGGTACAAGGTGTATATAGTATTGGGGAGAATTTGAATCTCCCTAGAGATTTTAGGAGGCTGAACTATTATCTCAGGCCCACTATAGATTACACCTCAATTTAACAGGCTGAAATTGGCTGGTGTATGGCAAGGTACAATGTGTATATATCATTGAAGAGAATTTGAATCTCCCTAGAGATTTTAGGAGGCTGACAATGATGCTCTCAGTCCAAGTATGGCAGGAGGCAGCCTAATAAGCAGGACTGCTGCACACAAAAGTGTGGAAAAATGAACGCTTGGTAACTGTGCAGAACTGTGCAGAAAAGAGGAAGAAAAGTATTTTTGCTTTTAAAAAAGCAGTTTGCACAGCAGTGTGCAAACAGCAATGCAGCTATCAGGGAGCCTTATAAGGCAGCCTAATAACCAACAGAGCTGATGCACAAAAATATATCCTCCCCTGTCACTGCACACAAACTGTTGTGTTGCACAGTGAAAATCGCTACCAGCAGAAGCAGTTTTTCTGCCTAATGCTCTCCCTTATTCAGAATCAGCAGCAGCAACCTCTCCCTATGCTAAGATCGGCAGAAGTAAGATTGCGGTTGTCGCCCTTTTATAGCCCCTGTGACGCCACACAAAGAAACAAAGAAAGCCAATCACTTGCATGCCCTTCTCAAAGATGGTGGTGACCGCTGCCCATGTCATTGCGTTGCCCACAGTGTGCGTCCTCCATCATTGGCTGAAAAAGGGCGCTGGAAGCATCAATTGAAACGCGACTTTGGCGCTCTGGTCATCGACCTCATGGTCGACCTCGCGCTATGGTTGGGTTTCGTTTCATGAAACCCGACATTAACGAAAGTCGGCGACTTATGAATTTGACCGACCCGTTTCGCTTAACTCTAGTGAGGACTAGAGATGAGCGAACATTTGAAGGTTCAACAAACCATACTGAAACCCCATTGACTTTAATCGGAGGCAAAACCAAAATGCGCAGACAACACCTTCAGGGGGGCCAAAAAGCTGGAAAAACAGCTAAAATTAGGGGCAGACAACAGGAAAAGTGACATCAATTGACCCATCAATTGTGCTATAAATAAATAATTTAAAATAAATTGACGTGGATTCCCTTGTATTTTTGACAACCAGACAAGCAAAAATGACAGCTGCGAGCTACAACTATCAGCATTAGCAAGGGTGGTTATCAAGAATAGAGAGGCTTCAACGCTGGTTTTTAAAAAATAAAAAACAACCATATCCCTCACCTGTTTGTCATTCTGTCCCATGCCACACGCCAAACTCCTTTAATGAATCTAAATTAAACCATTTTCACATCATCTCCCAGTCCACAGAAGCCAATGTCACCTGTAATAGAATTAAAATAATAAACAATATTTCCTCACCTGTCCGCAGAGAAGATAATGATCCATTTGTCCCGTGACAGGTCTACTTCTGCTACATCTACATGACAGGCTGCATTGTTGCATGATGCAGCTATACAGTCTGTCATCCAGCAGAGACACTGAGCTGCATGTGCTACCGCGGCTCAGTGTCTTGCATTAAACTCCTATGACCTGACTCATGTCAATGCAAGCGTGAGAAAGTAGTCATGGTTGCAGTGCCATCAAAAGGGTCCTGGGAGTTCACAGCCAATGGACTCAATTCAACTCACTGATATCAGTGCAAGCGCCATGGGAAAATTTGTAATGGCACTAAAGTAAATTCTAATGTTTTGTTAGCTGTTACAGGTAAGAATACATGTTAAAATAAGAACTATCTATATTTTAAGCGTATATAAAGACAATATGCTTCATAGAGGCTAGCTGTAGTTTTATTCAATAGGATTATTGATAGGTAGGTCATAAAAAAATCCTGCCCACAATTCACATCTTGAGTTCGGAGAACTTCCTTTAACATTCCCCAAATATATTAGTAATTCAAATTAACAGTTCTTGTTGTAAACTGCTGACGTTCAATCTTTGTAAGTATAGTTAGATGAATAACAATTGGTCAAACATCTGCTCTTCTGGAGAAAATATTAACAACACATGCAGTAGGATAGAATTAACAGGAAACTGAAATTTTGAATACTTTGTCTGTTTCCCATCAGAACCTCAAAAGATTGAATGAGACGTGACTCTCCGCATATACAGTTGTGTCCAAAAGTATTGACACCCCTGCAATTCTGTCATATAATACTCAGTTTCTTCCTGAAAATGATTGCAAACACAAATTCTTTGGTATTATTATCTTCATTTAATTTGTCTTAAATGAAAAAACACAAAAAGAATTGTCCTAAAGCCAAATTGGATATAATTCCACACCAAACATAAAAAAGAGGGTGGACAAAAGTATTGGCACTGTTCGAAAAATCATGTGATGCTTCTCTAATTTGTGTAATTAACAGGACCTGTAACTTACCTGCGGCACCTAACAGGTGTTGGCAATAACTAAATCACACTTGCAGCCAGTTGACATGGATTAAAGTTGACTCAACCTCTGTCCTGTGTCCTTGTGTGTACCACATTGAGCATGGAGAACAGAGAGAAGACCAAAGAACTGTCTGAGGACTTGAGAAACCAAATTGTGAGGAAGCATGAGCAATCTCAAGGCTACAAGTCCATCTCCAAAGACCTGAATGTTCCTATGTCTACCGTGCGCAGTGTCATCAAGAAGTTTAAAACCCATGGCACTGTGGCTAACCTCCCTAGATGTGGACGGAAAAGAAAAATTGACAAGAGATTTCAACGCAAGATTGTGCGGATGTTGGATAAAGAACCTCGACTAACATCCAAACAAATTCAAGCTGCCCTGCAGTCCGAGGGTACAACAGTGTCAACCCGTACTATCTGTCGGCGTCTGAATGAAAAGGGACTGTATGGTAGGAGACCCAGGAAGACCCCACTTCTTACCCCGAGACATAAAAAAGCCAGGATGGAGTTTGCCAAAACTTACCTGAAAAAGCCTAAAACGTTTTGGAAGAATGTTCTCTGGTCAGATGAGACAAAAGTAGAGCTTTTTGGGCAAAGGCATCAACATAGAGTTTACAGGAGAAAAAAAGAGGCATTCAAAGAAAAGAACACGGTCCCTAGAGTAAAACATGGCGGAGGTTCCCTGATGTCTTGGGGTTGCTTTGCTGCCTCTGGCACTAGACTACTTGACCATGTGCATGGCATTATGAAGTCTGAAGGCTACCAACAAATTTTGCAGCATAATGTAGGGCCCAGTGTGAGAAAGCTGGGTCTCCCTCAGAGGTCATGGATCTTCCAGCAGGACAATGACCCAAAACACACTTCAAAAAGCACTAGAAAATGGTTTGCGAGAAAGCACTGGAGACTTCTAAGGTGGCCAGCAATGAGTCCAGACCTGAATCCCATAGAACACCTGTGGAGAGATCTAAAAATGGCAGTTTGGAGAAGGCACCCTTTAAATATCAGGGACCTGGTGCAGTTTGCCAAAGAAGAATGGTCTAAAATTCCAGCAGAGCATTGTAAGAAACTCATTGATGGTTACCGGAAACGGTTGGTCAGTTATTTTGGCTAAAGGTTGTGCAACCAAGTATTAGGCTGAGGGTGCCAATACTTTTGTCTGGCCCATTTTTGGAGTTTTGTGTGAAATGATTAATGTTTTGCTTTTTGCCTCATTCTCTTTTGTGTTTTTCATTTAAGACAAATTAAATGAAGATAATAATACCAAAGAATTTGTGTTTGCAATCATTTTCAGGAAGAAACTGAGTATTATCTGACAGAATTGCAGGGGTGTCAATAGTTTTGGCCACTACTGTACGCTAAAAAAACTATTTACTGGAAGTTTCTGTGGTTTCATGCAAAGACCCTCTTAATATATTAGGCAATGACTGTAATAATTGTTTAGCTACACAACACTTATGTATGTGTTGTTAATCTTTAACCCCTTCACGACCTTTGACGCCACGTAGGCGTCATGAAAAGTCGTGCCAGAACGACCCATGACGCCTATGTGGCGTCATGACTTTAAAGCCCCCCTGCGGGTCGGGTGACCTAGGTCACTGAAAGGTCACCCGACCCGCAGATACAGGGGGCTTTGTTCATTGCCACAGGGGGCGTGACTTCACCCCCACGTGGCTACGATCGCTCTGATTGGCTGTTAAAAGTGAAACAGCCAATCAGAGCGATAGTAATATTTCATCAATGAAAATTGATGAAATATTACAATCCAGCCATGGCCGATGCTGCTGTAGCATCGGACATGGCTGGAGACACAGATTCCACCCCCCCCACCGGCGATCGCCCCCCCCCGCAACTGAATGACAGCGGCGATCTGCCGCCGCTGTCATGATCTGCCCCCCTCCCATTCCCTTCGCTCCCCGCCAGCTTCCGATCCCCCCCTCACCCCATCTCACCTCCCCCGGCACCTTCTAAGTCCCCCCGTCGCTCCCGGTGTCCAGCGGGTCCGGTTCATGGGCGCCGCCATCTTAGAAAATGGCGGGCGCATGCGCAGTGCGCCCGCCCGAATCTGCCGGCTGCAGATTCAATTCTTTCATTTTGATCACTCTCACAGTGATCAAAATGAAAGAAAAAGTAAATAAACCCCCCGATTATCACCCCCATAGGTAGGCACCACTAATAAAATAAAGAAAATATTTTTATTTTTATTTTTCCATTAGGGTTAGGGTTAGGGTTGAAAAGAGGGTTAGGGTTGAAAAGAGGGTTAGGGTTAGGGTTGAAAAGAGGGTTAGGGTTAGGGTTGAAAAGAGGGTTAGGGTTAGGGTTGGAAAGAGGGTTAGGGTTGGAAAGAGGGTTAGGGTTAGGGTTGGAAAGAGGGTTAGGGTTGGAAAGAGGGTTAGGGTTAGGGTTGGAAAGAGGGTTAGGGTTGGAAAGAGGGTTAGGGTTGGAAAGAGGGTTAGGGTTGGAAAGAGGGTTAGGGTTGGAAAGAGGGTTAGGGTTAGGATTGGAAAGAGGGTTAGGGTTGGAAAGAGGGTTAGGGTTAGGGTTGGAATTAGGGTTAGCGTTGGAATTAGGGTTAGGCTTGTGGTTAGGGATGTGTTAGGGTTAGGGCTGTGGTTAGGGGTGTGTTGGGGTTAGGGTTGGAGTTAGAATTGAGGGGTTTCCACTGTTTAGGCACATCGGGGGTCGCCAAACGCGACATGGTGCAACCATTGATTCCAGCCAATTTTGCTTTCAAAAAGTCAAACGGTGCTCCCTCCCTTCCAAGCCCTGACGTGTGCCCAAACAGTGGTTTACCCCAACATATGAGGTATCAGCGTACTCAGGAAAAATTGCACAACAACTTTTGGGGACTAATTTCTCGTGTTACCCTTGGGAAAATAAAAAATTGGGGGCTAAAAAATTATTTTTGTGGAAAAAAATGATTTTTTCATTTTCACGTCTCTGCATTATAAACTTCTGTGAAGCACTTGGGGGTTCAAAGTGCTCACAACACATCTTACATACGTTCCTTGGAAGGTCTAGTTTCCAAAATGGGGTCACTTGTGGGGGGTTTCCACTGTTTAGGCACATCAGGGGCTCTGCAAACATAATGACGACTGCAGACTATTCCATCAAAGTCTGCATTTCAAAACGTCACTACTTCCATTCCGAGCCTTGACGTGTGCCCAAACAATGGTTCCCCCCACATATGGGGTACCAGCGTACTCAGGACAAACTGGACAACAACTTTTGGGGTCCAATTTCTCCTGTTACCCTTGTGAAAATAAAAAATTGCGGGCTAAAAAATCATTTTTTGAGTAAAAAAAAGATTTTTTATTTTCACGGTTCTGCATTATAAACTTCTGTGAAGCACTTGGGGGTTCAAAGTGCTGCTCACCACACATCTAGATAAGTTCCTTGGTGGTCTAGTTTTCAAAATGGGGTCACTTGTGGGGGGTTTCCACTGTTTAGGCACATCAGAGGCTCTGCAAACGTAACATGATGCCCGCAGACCATTCGATCAAGTCGGTATTTCAAAACGTCACTACTTCCCTTCCGAGCCCCGACGTGTGCCCAAACAATGGTCCCTCCCCACATATGGGGTACCAGCGTACTCAGGACAAACTGTACAACAACTTTTGGGGTCCAATTTCTCCTGTTACCCTTGTGAAAATAAAAAATTGCGAGCTAAAAATTCATTTTTTGAGGGAAAAAAAAGATTTTTTATTTTCATGGCTCTGCGTTACAATCTTCTGTGAAGCTCTTCGGGGTTCAAGGTGCTCACCACACATCTAGATAAGTTCCTTGGGGGGTCTAGTTTCCAAAATGGGGTCACTTGTGGGGGGTTTCCACAGTTTAGGTACATCAAGGGCTCTGCAAATGTAACATGATGCCCGCAGACCATTCCATCAAAGTCTGCATACCAAAACGTCACTACTTCCCTTCCGAGCCCTGACGTGTGCCCATACAGTGGTCATCCCCCACATATGGGGTATCAGCGTACTCAGGACAAACTGGACAACAACTTTTGGGGTCCAATTTCTCCTGTTACCCTTGTGAAAAAAAAATTGCGTGCTAAAATTCATTTTTTTTGAGGGAAAAAAATGATTTTTTATTTTCACGGCTCTGCTTTATAAACTTCTGTGAAGCACTTGGGGGTTCAAGGTGCTCACCACACATCTAGATAAGTTCCTTGGGGGGTCTAGTTTCCAAAATGGGGTCACTTGTGGGGGGTTTCTACTGTTTAGGCACACAGGGGCTCAGCAAATGTAACATGACGCCCGCAGACCATTCCATCAAAGTCAGCATTTCAAAATGTCACTACTTCCCTGCTGAGCCCCAACGTGTGCCCAAACAGTGGTTCCCCCCCACATATGGGGTACCAGCGTACTCAGGACAAACTGGACAACAACTTTTGGGGTCCAATTTATCCTAGTACCCTTGTGAAAATAAAAAATTGCCAACTAAAAAAAATTTTTTTAGGGAAAAAAAAAGATTTTTTATTTTCACTGCTCTGCGTTATAAACTTCTGTGAATCACCTGGGGGTTCAAAGTGCTCACTATGCATCTAGATAAGTTCCTTAGGGGGTCTAGTTTCCAAAATGGGGTCATTTGTGGGGGAGCTCCAAAGTTTAGGTACACAGGGGCTCTCCAAACACGACATGGTGTCCGCTAACGATTGGAGCTAATTTTCATTTCAAAAAGTCAAATGGCGCTCATTCCCTTCTGCGCCCTGCCGTGCACCCAAACAGTGCCCCCCCCCACATATGGGGTACCAGCGTACTCAGGACAATCTGGACAACAACTTTTTTGGTTCAATTTCTCCTGTTACCCTTGTGAAAATAAAAGATAGCGTGCTAAAAAATCATTTTTGAGGAAAAAAAATTATTTTTTATTTTCACTGCTCTATGTTATAAACTTTTGTGAAGCACTTGGGGGTTCAAAGTGCTCACTACACATCTAGATAAGTTCCTTAAGGGGTCTAGGTTCCAAAATTGTGTCACTTGTGGGGGAGCTCCAATGTTTAGGTACACAGGGGCTCTCCAAACGCGACATGGTGTCCGATAACGATTGGAGCTAATTTTCCATTCAAAAAGTCAAATGGCGCTCCTTCCCTTCCGGGCCCTGCCGTGCACCCAAACAGTGGTTTATGACCACATATGAGGTGTCGGTGTACTCAGGAGAAATTGCCCAACAAATTTTAGGATCCATTTTATCCTGTTGCCCATGTGAAAATGAAAAAACTGAGGCTAAAAGATAATTTTTGTGAAAAAAAGTACTTTTTTTTTTTTTACGGATCAATTTGAGAAGCACCTGGGGGTTCAAAGTGATCACTATGCATCTAGATAAGTTCCTTGGGGGGTCTAGTTTCCAAAATGGGGTCACTTGTGGGGGAGCCCCAGTGTTTAGGCACACAGCGACTCTCCAAACGCGACATGGCAAGCGCTAAATATTCCAGCATATTTTCCATTCAAAAAGTCAAATGGCGCGCCTTCCCTTCTGAGCCCTGCCGTGCGCCCAAACAGTGGTTTTTGACCACATATGAGGTATCGGTGTACTCAGGGGAAATTGCCCAACAAATTTTAGGATCCATTTTATCCTGTTGCCCATGTGAAAAATGAAAAAATTGATGCTGAAAGAAAATTTTTGTTGGAAAAATTAAAATGTCCTTTTTTTCCTTCCATGTTGCTTTAGTTCCTGTGAAACACCTAAAGGGTTAATAATCTTCTTGAATGTAGTTTTGAGTAGCTTGAGGGGTGCAGTTTTTAGAATGGTGTCACTTTTGGGTATTTTCTACCATATAGACCCCTCAAAATAACTTCAAATGTGAGGTGGTCCCTAAAAAAAATGGTTTTGTAAATTTTGTTGTAAAAATGAGAAATCGCTGGTCAACTTTTAACCCTTATAACTTCCTACCAAAAAAATATTTTGCTTCCAAAATTGTGCTGATGTAAAGTAGACCTGTGGGAAATGTTATTTAGTAACTATTTTGTGTCACATAACTCTCTAGTTTAACAGAATAAAAATTCAAAATTTGAAAATTGCGAAATTTTCACAATTTTTGCCAAATTTCTGATTTTTTCACAAATAAACGCAAAAATTATCGATCTAAATTTACCACTAACATGAAGCCCAATATGTCACGAAAAAACAATCTCAGAATCGCTAGGATGCGTTGAAGCGTTCCAGAGTTATTACCTCATAAAAGGACACTGGTCAGAATTGCAAAAAATGGCCAGGTCATTAAGGTCAAAATAGGCTGGGTCATGAAGGGGTTAAAGAGCTATTTCCATCTTAGACCTAAAAACTGTTTTTCATCTGCTGCACTGTTTCTTTGGCCGACTACTGTGTCTTTGGTCCTCAATGTTGCCCATTTCTTAGCATTTTCAATGCTAAGAAATAAAGACAGATACTTATTCATCATGCAATACCATTATGGAGGCATGTGACTGGCTTAAAATTTATTCTGCAGCAGGACAATAATGCCAAACATACAGACAATTTCATTAAGAACTATCTTCGTGTAAAGAACAAGGAGTCCTGGAAGTGAGGATATTCTCCTCACATGGCCCTCATCATAACATCAACTCTGTATGGGATTATATGAGGGGACTGAAGGATTTGCGTAAATCTATATCTACATAAAATCTGTGGTGAGTTCTCAAAGATGTTTCATGATGAACAACTTGCATGGATTAACTAAAAATCTTTGTCCAAATATACCTAGTAAAAATTATGCTTTGATGCTGGTTTGAAGGTAAATGATGGCCACAGCAAATATTTATTTAATTTAGATTTGTCTTTTGTTCGTGTACTTTTGATTGTTGTCAATTGATGCAAATAAACTATTACCTTTACTATTTTTTATATCATTCTTTCTTTGCTGCATTAGTGTGCGTATTGTATATAAATTGCATGTACACACCTAAATGAATTTGCGGTGGCAAGTGGGTTGATAGTTGCGGGGTTGATGTCACCTGTGTATTGTCCGGAGGTTAGTAATGGAGAGGCGTCTATAAGACGCCCCCATTACTAAACCCATAGTCATATTGTATAAAAAAACGCACCCAGAATAAAGTCCTTTGTTTGAAAGAATGACACAGACTTCTTTAATGAATCTAAGTTAAACCATACTGACATCATCGCGCAGTCCACAGAAGCCAATGTCTCCTGTAACAGAAGTAAAATAAACAATATTCCTCACCTGTCTGCAGAGAAAATAATAATCCATTTGTCCCATGATTGGTCTAGCTCTACTACATCTAAATGGCAGGCTGCATTGTTGCATGATGCAGCCTGCCATGCAGCAGAGACACTGAGCAGCATGTGCTACCACTGCTGCTATGACCTGAGTGACGTCACCACAAGTTTGAGAAAGTTCTCATGCTCATGGTGCCATCAGAAAGTCCTGGGAGTTCACAGCTAATGAACTCAGTTCAACTCACTGATGTTTGCATGAGCCCCTGATGACACAGGGATATCATGTGTCATTTAGTGTGCACGTGTGCGGGACGTTTTGTGGCCCATGCTGCTACAGTAAACACTGACATCTGAAAGAGCCCTTAGTGAACTCTGTCATTTACCAGACTTTGGCCGACTTTTGCCGAATTTTAGAAAAAAGCCAAGGAATCCGAACACACATCCAAATGTGCAACATTCCTGCTGAATTTGAGATTGGCGAACATTTTCCGAACAAGTTCGCTCATCTCTACAAGTAACTAGGTTTCAATTTGTTTCTTTTTGTAATTATTGGTAAAAATGAAGGCCATAATGGGTTCCAAAAGACTCATTTTAAAATATAGCACAGTATATTTAATCACCCATGTTAGAAGTAAATGTGAGCCTTTATGAAAAAAAAAGTTACTTCATAATCAAATGGTTCAATCCTGCTTAGTGGGAACTATGTGGTAATCTATTCTGATGGAAGCTTCTGCAGTAATTGTATAAGTAGTAATCTTTTTGACTTTTCCATAAATTCTTTTCCATCCTGACCTGTTATTTTGCACTACCTGAGTTTATGAGCTTTTGTATTGGATGTAACAAAGGACTTCCTTGGTGGACCTTTAGTTGTATTGTTGATTTTATAAATGGCAACCTTAGGGGGCCATTGGTCTCCACTGTAAGTTGTGTATTTGCTACTGATTATTCCCAATTAGAATACTAATGGCCATCACTACAGGGGTTAGGATTTCTATGCAAATTAATCCTCTCTATCCCTCTGGCTCTTGCTGAGACATACATATGCATTTCTACTTATACTTACTCTGTTGCAGACCATATTGGCTGGCTCAGCTGGTTAGTTGAAAATTACTGGACCCTGCATAAGAGAGTTATAAGTCAAAATCCAAACTTGAATAGAAGGCAATTTATTTATTTATTTATTTTACTCATTTATATAGCGCCAATAATTCCACAGCACTTTACAGACATTATTGGAACTGTCCCCGATGGGGCTCACAATCTAAATTCCCTATCAGCATGTCTTTGGAATGTGGGAAGAAACCCACGCAAATAAAGGGAGAACATACAAACTCCTTGCAGATGTTGTCCTTGGTGGGATTTTTTATCGGAAAGTTTTCTGTTTACTTCTGTTGATTTATGCCTTCTTCTCAAAGTCAAAGAGCACTACAAGGCAAAATACTTAAATTAGTGATATTTTAAAATTACATTACAAACCACAAATAACAAACCATTTTTTTATGTGTGGAATGACAAAGTAAAAGGAAAGCCTGCATTATAAGAGAAAGCAGTACAAATATAGAGAATATAGAATTTATGTACAGTATATAGAATCCAACTTTTTAAACAATATTAAGAAGAAAACCAGAAAAAGAGCATATAAGTCATCCATGGTCTGAGAAACAGAGAAGTCAACATTAACAATAATCTCTGTAGGCAGAGGTGGTCATAAATTGATACCAGTGTCACTAGATATTTATGAAGGAATCTGCTTCAGAATTTGTTCTACTTAATTTAAAACTCTCACTTAGATATAAAAGTTTACAGATGACTTAAAGATTGATAGATCATTTTCTATGGAAGGGTTTAAGCCCTCGTTACACATAGCAATATCGCTAGCAATATTGCTGCAACGTCACTGATTTTGTGATGTAGCAGCGATATTGCTAGCGATATCGCTACATGTGATACTTACCTCCGACCGGCTCCCCCGCTGGTTATCGCTGATCGCGTGAGAAGGTCCTGGACCGTTTCTCGTTGGACGCTTCCTGCTGGGCTTCCTGTCCCGTCCATGGGACCCGAGCCCCTACGCCCATGGACGGGATAGTACGTCTAGCGCGATCAGCAGCGCTCAAGGGGAGAGTGCCGCTGATCGTGGCCGGGTGTCAGCTCATTATCACAGCTGACACCCAGCACCTGACACGTTAACCCCTGGCACACTGCGATCAAACATGATCCCAGTGTACCGGGTTTTAGGGAAGCATTGGCAGGGAGGGGGTTCCCTCCGTGCTTCCCTGAGACTCCCACAGCAGCTCGATGTGCAGCGCTGCTGCGGGGGCCTCCTTCCCTGCAGGTCCCCGGATCTAATATGGTGGCGGGGACCTTCGGGGGCCTGCAGTGAGCCGGCTTCCTCTGTGCCTGCAAAGCGCCAGCATGAGGAAGTCTCCAGCACTGCCTGTGTCAGATCGCTGATATGTCACAGCGATCTATGATGTCCCCCCTGGGACAGTATAATAAAGTTAAAAAAAAAAAAAATTAAAAATAATTTATAAAAAATCGCTAAATAAATAAAAAAAATATATATATTCCCTAATAAATTCATTTTTTTGGAAATAAAAAAACCCCAAAACAATAAAAGGACACATATTTAGTATCGCCGCGTCCGAAACGACCTGCCCCATTAGATAACCCCTTTAGCGAGCCCATTAAAAAACAAAGCAAAAAATAATGCTTTATTATCATACTGCCGAACAAAAAGTGCAATAACGCGCGATCAAAAATATATAAATATCCATGGTACCGCTGAAAGCGTCATCTTGTCTCGCAAAAAACGAGCTGCCACACAGCATCATCAGAGAAAAAATTAAAAAGTTATAGCTCGCAGAATAAAGCGATGCAAAAATAATTATTTTTTATATAAAATTGTTTTCATTGCATAAAAGCGCCAAAACATAAAAAAGACATAAATGAGGTATTGCTGTAATCGTACTGACCCGAAGAATAAAACCGCCTTATCAATTTTACCGCAAGCGGAACAGTGTAAACGCATAAATGCACCCCCCAAAAGAAATTCTTGAAATGCTGGTTTTTGTTCATTTTGCGTCCCAAAAATCGGAATAAAAAGCGATCAAAAAACGTCACATGCCCGAAAATGGTACTAATAAAAACGTCAACTCGTCCTGCAAAAAATAAGACCTCACATGACTCGGTGGGTCAAAATATGGAAAACTATAGCTCTCAAAATGTGGTGATGCAAAAACTATTTTTACAATAAAAAGCGTCTTTTAGCGTGTGACAGCTGCCAAATATAAAAACCCACCATAAATGATAAATCAAACCCCCTTTATCACCCCCATAGTTAGGGAAAAATAATAAAATTAAAAAAATGTATTTATTTCCATTTTCCCATTAGGGTTAGGGCTAGGGTTAGGGTTAGGGCTAGGGTTAAGGCTGAGATTAAGGTTAGGGGTGTGTTGGGGTTAGGGTTGGAGTTAGAATTGGGGGATTTCCACTGTTTGGGCACATCAGGTGCTCTCCAAATGCAACATGGCGTCTGATCTCAATTCCAGCAAATTCTGCATTGAAAAAGTCAAATGGTTACTTCTTCCCTTCCAAGCTCTGCCATGCGCCCAAACAGTGTTTAACCCCCATATATGGTGTATCAGCCTAGTCAGTACAAATTGCAAAACAACTTTTGGGGTCCAATTTCTCCTGTTACCCTTAGGAAAATAAAAAATTGGGGGCAAAAATATCATTTTTGTGAAAAAAAAATGATTTTTTTATTTTCACGCCCGGGCGCTATAAACTTCTGTGAAGCACTTGGGGGTTCAAAGTGCTCACCACACATCTAGATAAGTTACTTAGGGGGTCTAGTTTCCAAAATGGGGTCACTTGTGGGGGGTTTCCACTGTTTAGGTACATCAGGCGCTCTCCAAAGGCAACATGACACCCGCAGTCCATTCCATCAAAGTCTGCATTCCAAAATGTCATTACTTCCTTTCCGAGCCCCGACGTGTGCCCATACAGTAGTTTTCTCCCACATATGGGGTATCAGCATACTCAGGACAAATTGGACAACAACTTTTGGGGTCCAATTTCTCCTGTTACCCTTGGTAAAATAAAAAAATTGGATTCAAAAAGATCATGTTTGTTGAAAAAATATGATTTTTATATTTTCATACCCGGGCTTTATAAACTTCTGTGAAGCATTGGGGGGTTCAAAGTGCTCACCACACATCTAGATAAGTTCCTTGGGGGGTCTAGTTTCCAAAATGGGGTCACTTGTGGGGGGTTTCCACTGTTTAGATACATCAGGGGCTCTCCAAAGGCAACATGACACCGGCAGAACATTCCATCAAAGTCTGCATTCCAAAACGTCATTGCTTCCCTTCCGAGCCCCGACGTGTGCCCATACAGTAGTTTTCTCCCACATATGGGGTATCAGCATACTCAGGACAAATTGGACAACAACTTTTGGGGTCCAATTTCTCTTGTTACCCTTGGGAAAATAAAAAAAATGGTGACTAAAATATCATATTTGTGGAAAAAATATGATTTTTTTTATTTTCACATCCGGGCTTTATAAACTTCTGTGAAGCCCTTAGGGGTTCAACGTGCTCACCACACATCTAGATAAGTTCCTTGGGGGGTCTAGTTTCCAAAATGGTGTCTTTTGTGGGGGGTTTCCACTGTTTAGGCACATCAGGGGCTTTCTGAATGCGGGATGGCGTCCAATCCCAATTCCAGCCAAAAAAGTCAAATGGCGCTGCTTCCCTTCTGAGCTCTGCCATGCGCCCAAATAGTGGTTTACCCCCACATGTGGGGTATCAGCGTACTCAGGACAAATTGCACAGTAACTTTTAGTGTCCTGTTACCCTTGGGAAAGTAAAAATTGAGGGTGAAAAGATCATTTTCGTGGAAAAAATATGATTTTTTAATTGAAAGGCTGTATGTTATAAACTTCTGTGAAGCCATTGTGGGATCAAAGTTCTCACCACATATCTAGATAAGTTCCTTTTGGGGTCTAGTTTCCAAAATGGGGTCACTTGTTGCGGTTTCCACTGTTTAGGCATATCAGGGGCTCTCCAAACGTGACATGGCGTCCGATCTGAATTCCAGCCAATTTTGCATTGAAAAAGTCAAACGGCGCTCCTTCCCTTCTGAGCTCTGCCATGCTCCGAAACAGTGGTCCCTCCCCCCACATATCAGGTATTAGCGACAAATTGCACAATAACTTTTGCAGTTCAATTTCTCATGTTACCCTTGGTAAAATAAAAAAAAATTGGACTTGAAGTAATTTTTTTGTGAAAAAAAGTTAAATGTTCTTTTTTTTTTAAACATTCAAAAAATTCATGTGAAGCACCAGAAGGGCAAATAAACTTCTTGAATGTAGTTTTGAGCACCTTGAGGGGTGCAGTTTTTAGAATGGTGTCACTTTTGGGTATTTTCTATCATATAGACCCCTCAAAGTGACTTCAAATGTGATGTGGTCCGTAAAAATAAAATGGTGTTGCAAACAGGAGAAATTGCTGGTCAACTTTTAACCCTTATAACTTCCAAACAAAAAAATTTTGGTTCCAAAATTGTGCTGATGTAAAGTAAACATATGTGAAATGTTACTTATTAATTTTTTTGTGTGCCATATCTCTGTGATATAAGGGCATAAAAATTCAAATTTAGAAAATTGCAAAATTTTCGCCAAATTTCCGTTTTTTTTCACAAATAAACGCAAGTTATTTCAATGAAATTTTACCACTAACATGAAGTACAATATGTCACGAGAAAACAATGTCAGAATCAAATCCCAATCTACAGAGGGACCCATTGACCAGAAAAGACCAAACAGGATATAGTTAATCAATAATTTTTATTATATTAGTGGTAAAAAATAAAACCAGTTTAAGAACGATGTGCATGTATAGGAACAAATGTATGACAATAAATTTGACCCAATTATATATACTATATATAATAGTAATGCTGAAACCAATGACTACTGCAATATAAAGTGCAGTGTGCATGTGCAAATAGCAACCATAGATCCAGGGGCGTATCCAGGGGGGGCAGCCGGGGCAGTTGCCCCGGGTGCAGCCAGCAGGGGGGCGCAGTCGGGCTGCCTAATGCAAAGGTCTGCAGTGTCTCCCCCCATCGGCTGTGTTCTGCCGCCCCCCCGTCCTGTGTGTCGGCTGTTCTCTGTGTCGGCTGTCAAGCTGACAGCCGACGCAGAGAAGGAGGCCGCGCCGGCTCCCAGGCAGCAATTGTTGTACTTGGAATTGAAGCTCTGACCAGAGCGCCGGGTCAGAGCGACGTCAGCAGCGTGATCAGGTCATGTGATCACGCTGCTGATGTCACTCCCCGGCGCCCAGAGCGAACGCTGGTGGTAAGTGTGCTCCTCTGTGGAGCTGAAGAACCACCGAAGATGGGGGGTGTTCATGAGTGGAGAATGGGGGTTAATGAGTGGGGGGATTAATGAGTAGAGGGTTAATGAGTGGAGATGGAGGTTAATGAGTGGGGATGGGGGTTAATGAGTGGGGATGGAGGTTAATGAGTCGGGATGGGGGTTAATGAGTGGAGATGGGGGTTAATGTGGGGGGGTTAATGAGTGGAGAAAGGGGTTAGTGTGGGGGGTTAATGTGGGGATGGGGGTTAATGAGTGGAGGGGTTAATGAGTGGAGATGGGATTAATATGTGGGGGTTAATGAGTGGAGATGGAGCTTAATGAGTGGGGATGGGGGTTAATGAGTGGAGATGGGGGTTAATGTGGGGGGTTAATGAGTGGAGATAGGGGTTAATGTGTGGGGGTTAATGTGGGGATGGGGGTTAATGAGTGCAGGGGTTAATGAGTGGAGATGGGGGTTAATATGAGGGGGTTAATGTGGAGATGGGGGTTAATGTGGGGATGGGGGTTAATGAGTGGAGATGGGGGTTAATGAGTGGATATGGGGGTTAATGAGTGGATATGGGGGTTAATGAGTGGGGATGGGGGTTAATGTGTGGGGGGTTAATGAGT
Organism: Dendrobates tinctorius; assembly: GCF_039654945.1. Lineage (NCBI taxonomy): Eukaryota > Metazoa > Chordata > Amphibia > Anura > Dendrobatidae > Dendrobates > Dendrobates tinctorius. The sequence goes on from NW_027361679.1 coordinate 62,328,156, forward strand.
GGAGATGGGGGTTAATGTGTGGGGGGTACATAATGTGTGGGGGGATTTGGGAGTAGGGATGGGGGTTATTGAGTGGGGATGGGGGATACTTAATGTGTGGGGGGCATTTGGAGTGGGGATGGGGGGTTATTTATTGTGTGTGAGGGATTTGGAGTGGGGATGAGGGATTTAATGTGTGGGGGGATTTGGAGTGGGGATGAGGGGTACTTAATGTGTGTGGCGGATTGGGGATGGGGGATTTGGAGTGGGGGGATTTAATGTGTGGGGAGATTTGAGGACACAATGAAGAATATGTATGTATGAGGGCATGTATGAGGAAACAGTATGGGGCATGGGTGCAGACAGTAAGGGGTTTGAACGGGTAAATGTATGTTGACACAGTATGAGTAGCGATGGGAAAAATGTATGTGGACACAGTATGGGGAGTGAGGGGAATGTGTGAGCAGACAGTATAGAGAATGTGGGGGTAAATATATGAGGAGACAGTATGGTGAACAGGTGGGATGATAGAGGAGACAGTATGAGGAGGGAGGGGAATAGTGTGAGGCGACAGTATATTGCAGATATTTTTATTTAGGAGCATTATAATGACACTTCTATCTTTAAGGGCATCGTGTGGAGATTTGCTGCAGAAGACCGGAGAAGACGGAAGTCTGCAGAGACGAGATTTGGATGAGAAAACGCATCATGGGGTCTGGACAAGAAGAAGAAAAGAAGGAGAACGACTCCAGAGACGACGTCATCTATAAGGTACCTGGATGTAAATGTTATTTGTGACACTGACTTATTCTCTTATTTTTATTTATGTTAGGTATATTAAAGGGGTTGTCCAGGTCGGTGATGAGTCTGCTGTCATTCTATGTGACTGCAGACTTCTGAATTCTCACAGTGCTCACTGCACGCTGTTAGGATTCTCTCGAGCTGGTAATTTACATACATGCGGTCACATGCTGACTAGACATGTGTGGCCTCACTCAATGAAAATGAACGGAGCGAGGCCGGGCACGTCTAGTCAGAATGTGGCCAGAAGTATATAAATCACATACTTGTGCTGACATGACTGTACATCGGCAAAGGAGAATCCTAAATGTGTGCAGTGCATTAGTTGTGAGAACTCAGAAGCTGCAATGTCAGGATTCAGCTCTGCAGGTTCCAGTAGTCATCACATGAACACTTCACTCATATGCGATTTTCATAGTTATGGTCTTGTGACAACGAGCTTCTCTTCCTGCTTTCAGTTTTTTATTGAACATTGAGAGCATTAGGGAGAGCAGCTCGTGGGTACATGACTAAGTGTGCAAGTCGCATATGTAATTGGGGGGGGGGGCGCCGAAACAAATTCTTGCCCCGTGTGACAGAAAGCCTAGATACGCCTCTGCACAGATCATTAGACTCACATTACCATGCAAAAAAGAGTCACAGTGACTTTTACATAAGGTGCAGTGCTGGGAATTAACACAGGGAATTAGCTCATATACTGTACCTTTAAGGGTCACCACGTCCCATTAGCGTGCTCCCTAAGGAGCACGCTAATGGGACGTGGTGACCCTTAAAGGTATATGAGCTAATTCCCTGTATTCCTCTACAGCACTGCACCTTATGTAAAAGTCACTGTGACTCTTTTTTGCATGGTAATGTGAGTCTAATGATCTATGGTTGCTATTTGCACATGCACACTGCACTTTATATTGCAGTAGTCATTGGTTTCAGCATTGATATATGGTTTATGATTTTTTTGCACATGCACATTTCACCTTATACTCCAGTAGTGATCTGATTTAATATTGATATATCTGATTTTTTTATCTTATTTGCACTTTTTTTTATTAATGATATACTGTGATTTTTTTTAAAAAATTTCTTTGATTTTTGCCTGCACAAAGTTTTTTTTAGCATTTTTCTAAATATATTGAGGAATACATATGTGAATATAGTATATATAATTGGGTCAAATTTATTGTCATACAATTGTCCCTATACATGCACATTGTTCTTAAATTGGTTTTATTTTTTACCACTAATACAATAAAAATTATTGATTAACTATATCCTGTTTGGTCTTTTCTGGTCAATGGGTCCCTCGATAGATTGGGATTTGGTCTCTTAGTCAGTGGGTAAACCACTAACTTCACTGAACACTGGTGGTAGTATATATAATTATTTTCATAATTCATCACAATTATATATTTTTATATGTATATATACAAATATTATATATCTCATATATAATACTATATCTGGTGTTCGTGTATTTTTTACTTAATGTCAGAATCAGTGGGATCCATGGAAGCGTTCCAGAGTTATTACCTCATAAAGGGACAGTGGTCAGAATTGTAAAAATTGGCCCTGTCATGAACGTGCAAACCACCCTTGGGGGTAAAGGGGTTAAACGATTGCCAGTTAGAAGACAAGTTGGGTTGCTTCTTCCGAAATGGGAGATGGGTTGAAAACAGTAGAAAACACAGACTGCTCCCGGCACTTTAACTCCTGAAATGCCTCGATCAAACACAATTGCAGCATTCCGGGAGCAGGCAGAGAGCTGACAGCCTCTCTGCCTTTGGATCGGAGGCCCCGCAGCATGATGCGGGGTCCCGATAGCTGCCATGGTAACCTGATGTCGTCATGATGACATCCGGGTTACCAGAGCTGAGAAACTTCCTATCATGTGCAGTGCATGATCAGGAAGTCTCTCAGTGTCAGTGCACTGAGTGTAGCGCTGACAGCTTCTATAGCATGCAGATGTTGCTTCATCTGCATGCTATAGAAGCGATCAGACTGCAAAAAATGATTGTCCCATAGTGGGACTAAGTGTAAAAATTAGAATGAAGTTAAAAAAAATGTAAATTTAAAAATATTTTAAATAATAATAATAAAAAATCTATTTATTCTACCACTAAATAAATATTTGAATGAAAAAAAATCTAAACAATAAAAGTAGACATATTTGGTATTGTCGCGTCCATAATGACCCAACCTATAAAACTGTCCCACTAGTTAACCCCTTTAGCGAACACCATAAGAAAAAACAAAGCAAAAAACAATGCTTTATCATCATACTGCCGAACAAAAAGTGGAATAACACATGATCAAAAGACGGATATAAATAAACCTGGTTCCTCTGAAAACATTATCTTGTCCCGCAAAAAATGAGCCACCATACAGCATCAGCGAAAAAATAAAAAAGTTATAGCTGTCTGAATAAAGTAATGCAAAAACAACTATTTGTACAATGAGCGGTACCAGTGGTCATGTGGTACCGCTCATTAAAACTCATGAATATGCGCATATTCATGAGTTTTAATGAGCGGCACCACTTGACCGCTGAAGGCAGGAAGAGTGAGCACGGGGAGAAGCTGGGGGCTCAAGACACAGCGTCAGGACCGGTAAGTATAACCTGACACCCCCGCCTCCCCTCCCCCTCCGACCCCCTTTGTATATGACTCGAATATAAGACGAGAGGGGGACTTTCAGCCCAATTTTTTGGGCTGAAAATCTCGGCTTATATTTGAGTATGTACGGTAAATGTTCATTTTTTTAAAACATTACAAAAATTCCTGTGAAGCACCTGAAGGGGTAATAAACTTCTTGAATGTTGTTTTGAGCACCTTCAGGGATATAGTTTTTACAACGGTGTCACTTTTGGGTATTTTCTATCATATAGACCCCTCAAAGTGACTTCAAATGTGATGTGGTCCCTAAAAAAAATGGTGTTATAATGAGAAATCGCTGTTTAAATTTTAATCCTTATATCTTCCTAACAAAAAAAATTTTGGTTCCAAAATTGTGCTGATGTGAAGTAAACATGTGGGAAATGTTACTTGTTAAGTATTTTATGTGACATATCTCTGTGATTTAAGGGCATGAAAATTCAAAGATGGAAAATTGCAAAATTTGCAAAATTTTAGCCAAATTTCCATTTTTTTCACAAATGCAGGTCGTATCAAAGAAATTTTACCACTGTCATAAAGTACAATATGTCATGAGAAAACAATGTCAGAATCACCAGGATCCATGGAAGTGTTCCAGAGTTATTACCTCATAAAGGGACAGTGGTCAGAATTGTAAAAATTGGCCTGGTCATTAACATGCAAACCACCCTTGGGGGTAAAGGGGTTAATATGCTTGGATACAGCACTCTGTGAACAGCCAGCTTCTTTAGCAATGACCTTTTGTGGCTTACCCTCCTTGTGAAGTGTGTCAATGACTGCCTTCTAGACTTCTGTCAAGTCAGCAGTCTTCCCCCTACTGAAACAGAATAAGGGACCTTTTTAAATGCTTAGGAAGCCTTTGCAGTTGTTTTTTGTTAATTATTCTAATTTACTGAAATACTTTTGGGTTTTCCTTAGCTGTAAGCCATAATCATCAACATTAACAGAGATAAACACTTGAAATACAGTTGTGGCCAAAAGTATTGACACCCCTGCAATTTTGTCAGATTATAATACTCAGTTTCTTCCTGAAAATGATTGCAAACACAAATTCTTTGGTATTATTATCTTCATTTAATTTGTCTTAAATGAAAAAAAAACAAAAGAGAATGAAGCAAAAAGCAAAAACATTGATCATTTCACACAAAACTCCAAAAATGGGCCAGACAAAAGTATTGGCACCCTCAGCCTAATACTTGGTTGCACAACCTTTAGCCAAAATAACTGCGACCAACCGCTTCCGGTAACCATCAATGAGTTTCTTACAATGCTCTGCTGGAATTTTAGACCATTCTTCTTTGGCAAACTGTTCCCGGTCCCTGATATTTGAAGGGTGCCTTCTCCAAACTGCCATTTTTAGATCTCTCCACAGGTATTCTATGGGATTCAGGTCTGGACTCATTGCTGGCCACCTTAGAAGTCTCCAGTGCTTTCTCTCAAACCATTTTCTAGTGCTTTTTGAAGTGTGTTTTGGGTAATTGTCCTGCTGGAAGACCCATGACCTCTGAGGGAGACCCAGCTTTCTCACACTGGGCCCTAAATTATGCTGCAAAATTTGTTGGTAGTCTTCTGACTTTATAATGCCATGCACATAGTCAAGCAGTCCAGTGCCAGAGGCAGCAAAGCAGCCCCAAAACATCAGGGAACCTCCACCATGTTTGACTGTAGGGACCGTGTTCTTTTCTTTGAATGCCTCTTTTTTTCTCCTGTAAACTCTATGTTGATGCCTTTGCCCAAAAAGCTCTACTTTTGTCTCATCTGACCAGAGAACATTCTTCCAAAACATTTAGGCTTTTTCAGGTAAGTTTTGGCAAACTCCAGCCTGGCTTTTTTATGTCTCGGGGTAAGAAGTGGGGTCTTCCTGGGTCTCCTACCATACAGTCCCTTTTCATTCAGACGCCGACGGATAGTACAGGTTGACACTGTTGTACCCTCGGACTGCAGGGCAACTTGAACTTGTTTGGATGTTAGTCGAGGCTCTTTATTCAACATCCGCACAATCTTGCGCTGAAATCTCTTGTCAATTTTTCTTTTCTGTCCACATCTAGGGAGGTTAGCCACAGTGCCATGGGCTTTAATCTTCTTGATGACACTGCGCACGGTAGACACAGGAACATTCAGGTCTTTGGAGATGGACTTGTAGCCTTGAGATTGCCCATGCTTCCTCAAAATTTGGTTTCTCAAGTCCTCAGACAGTTCCTTGGTCTTCTTTCTTTTCTCCATGCTCAATGTGGTACACACAAGGACACAGGACAGAGGTTGAGTCAACTTTAATCCATGTCAACTGGCTGCAAGTGTGATTTAGTTATTGCCAACACCTGTTAGGTGCCACAGGTAAGTTACAGGTGCTGTTAATTACACAAATTAGAGAAGCATCACATGATTTTTCGAACAGTGCTAATACTTTTGTCCACCCTCTTTTTCATGTTTGGTGTAGAATTATGTCCAATTTGGCTTTAGGACAATTCTTTTTGTGTTTTTTCATTTAAGACAAATTAAATGAAGATAATAATACCAAAGAATTTGTGTTTGCAATCATTTTCAGGAAGAAACTGAGTATTATCTGACAGAATTGCAGGGGTGTCAATACTTTTGGCCACAACTGTAGATCACTCTATTTGTAATGACTCTATATAATATGAGTTTCACTTTTTGCATTGAAGAAAATAAATTAACTTTTTGATATTCTAATTTAGTGAGAAGCACTTGTAGTATAATGCACTCCCCATCGGCAGACTCTATATAGTATAATGCACTCCCCATAGGCAGTCTCTATATAGTTTAAAGCACTCCCCATAGGCAGACTCTATATAGTATAATGCACTTCCCATAGGCCCCTATATAGTAGAATGCACCCCCTAAGGCAAAATGTATATAGTATAATACACTGCCCATAGGCCTCAATATCATAATGCACTTCTCATAGGCAGAATCTACTGTATATAGTATAATGCACTCTCCATAGTCCTCTATAGTATATGCACTCCCCATAGGTCTCTATAGTATAATTCACCCCCATAGGCAGACTCTATATAGTATAATTCACTCTCCATAGGCAGACTCAATATAGTATAATGCATCCCCATAAGCCTCTATAGTATACTGCACCCCCATAGGCCTCTATAGTATACTGCACCTAGTGGAGTATGACTATGTGGGTGCAGTATACTATAGAGGCCTATGGTGGTGCTGTATACTATAGAAGACTATGGGGATGCATTATGCTATATTGAGTCTGCCTATGTGGAGTGAAGTATACTATATATAGACAGCCTATGGTGAGTGAATTATACTATGTATAGTCTGCATATGGGGGTGCATTATACTATAGAGACCTATGGTCTCCTCCTCCTTCAGACAAACTGAAAATTTTGCAGTGGTCTCTTTATTTTTGCCAGAGCAGTATATAGTATAATTCATTCTCCATAGTCCTCTATAGTATAATGCACATTCCAAGGGCCTCTATAGTATATGCACTCCTCATAGGTCTCTATAGTATAATGCACCCCCAAAGGCAGACTCTATATAGTGCAATACACTCTCCATAGGCAGACTCTATATAGTATACTTCACTCCCCAAAGGCAGACTCAATATAGTATAATGCATCCTCATAGGCCTCTATAGTATACTGCACCCACATAATCCTCTATGGTATAATGCACCCCCATAGGCCTCTATAGTATAATTCATCTCCATATGTCTCTATAGTATAATGCACCTCCATAGCCCTCTATAGGTTACTGCACCTCCCTCGGCATCTGTAGCTGGAAACAAAGCTCGAAGCTGGAAACAAAGCTCTTCACCAAAAATCAGATCATCAGAGGAGGAGACCTCCATGGAGGGGTCCAGCGACCTCACACAGATACATGCAGAGCAGAGATATGGATGAGATAACGACCCTGCTCAGCGCACTATGCAGGAAATTAATGTGACTGGATGGAACCAAGCACATCAACAAAACAGTCAGAAATCCAGTTTGTCCTACACAGCTGTGGCGCCCTGAGGCTCAGTCGCCCAAGAGGTACTGCACCTCCTCCTGAGGTGTGGTGCCCCACTATCCAGGTAAGGCCTCTTTCACACTTCAGTTTTTTGTGTCAGTCACAATCTGCCAAAAAGGCTGAGAAGCGGATCCGTTATTAACTGAAGTGAACGGATGCCACAGGATCCGTTTTTTGACGGATCCGCAAAATGAGGAAATTTAAAGGAATCACTGGCCGGGGAGAGAGAGAGAGAGAGAATATGAATGAATTTTTTGTCCGGCACCCAGACAGAATTTCGGGTTAAATCAGTGTCTGGAGGATCCGCCGGCCAAAAAAATGTTGCAAGCTCCGTTTGGAAATCTTTGAGGATGTTAACGGACAGCAACATTATGGCGGATCCTCACAGAAATGGATGCAACGGACGACAATCCGTCAAAATCCGCCAATAATGGAAGTCAATGGGGAAAAAAACGGATCCGCAAAAAAAATTTGCAGATCCGTTTTTTTCAAAACCTGGCGGATTTTGACTGATTGTAAAAAACAGAAGTGTGAAAGAGGCCTAAGGAGCCACACTCATTACAAGGTATATATACCCAAGATATATAGAAAAATGACTTCACTTACAATCAGCAACTGGAATATTCAGGGTCGCAACACCTCGACCTTTGGATGTAAAACAAATTACCCTGACTTTATACAAAGACTGAAAAATATAGACATTCAGATCCTCCTGGAAACATGGACCAGAGCCGAAAATGAATCTCTGGTGCCCATCGGATACAGGGAAATATCTGTTCCTGCCCTGAAAAATAGAAACATCAAACAGGGCCGGAGCTCAGGAGGTATACTGATTTGGTATAAAGAGGAGCTCCACCAGTACATCAAACCGATGAAGAAAGGAGGCAGCCACATATGGATCAGGATCAGCAGCTCCATCCTCACCTCTCAGTCTGATGTCTATCTCTGCACCACCTATATACCACCACCAGAGTCACCCTACTTCAATCCAGACTGCTTCGAGATCCTACAAAGAGAAGCCACCCACTATCAAGCCCTGGGCAAAGTTCTCATCTTTGGAGACCTCAATGCAAGAACAGGGAGAGAAAAAGACTTCCTGACCACGGACGGGAACATCTACATATTTGGAGCAGAGAATGACGGCCAAGACTCAGTACTCACAGAGAGAAACAGCTATGACAGTACAGTCAACAAAAGTGGTAAAAAGCTCCTGAACGTATGTAGAAGCTTAGGACTTCATAATCTTAATGGACGAACCAAAGGAGACTCCTTAGGGAGGTGTACACTAAACTCCCATGTAGGGAGAAGTGTAGTAGATTATGCTATTACAGATATGAACCTGGCAAATTTCAGCGCCTTCATAGTCTCCCCACAAATGCACCTGTCAGACCACAGCCAACTTCTTCTGTACCTGAAATCTACAGAGAAACCATCCACTCAAAATCCACAGCAGAGCGGCCTCTTCACCCGGCCTCCATCCTAAAAATGGCACAAAATGTCGGCATTAAAGTATAAAGAGGCTCCCAGCAGACCTGAAATACAGCGGATGCGCCACCACTTCTACAACTACGAGTACCAGCCTAACCTAAAGGGAGTGAGTCAAGCTGCAAAAGACCTCAACAATATATTCTATGCAATGGCCAGACTGTCTGACCTTAAAAATGTCAACTACAAGAGACCAAAAGAAAAACAGATCAATGGATGGTTAGACAGAGAATGTAAAGCCGTACGGAAGACCCTGAGGACAGCCTCAAACAAGAAACACAGAGACCTCAACCACCCTGGTCTGAGGGAAGCCTATGACACCATACAAAGGCAGTACAAAACCATCCTCAGGAGGAAGAAGCAGAGTCACATCTCCACCAAACTTAACAAACTCCAAGACGCCCTCCAAGACAACTCCTTCTGGGAACTATGAAACCACATGGGCACAAAAGACAAGAAAAACAACATCCATATACAAAATGGCAACATCTGGCTCCAGTACTTCAGAGACCTCTATAAAGACATTCCAAAGGAAGAACTAAGCCAAGAACAGGAAAGCATAATGGCAAAACTAAAAGCAATGGAGGAAAAAGTAAAAAATTTCCAAAACCCAGTGTATTCACCTATTACATTACAGGAAGTAGCAGAGAGAATCTCTTCCATAAGATGTAGAAAAGCCGGTGGCCTGGATGGAATCCTACCAGAAATGCTGAAGCACAGCCCACCAGAAATACAGGCCGCAATGGTTAAACTCTTCAATATTGTGCTAAGTGCTGGCTACTTCCCTCGTACCTGCAACCAAGGCCACATCACACCCATCCACAAGAATGGGGAATAGAGGAATATGTGTCAGCAGCAACCTGGGAAAACTGTTCAACAGCATCCTGAACAAGAGGATCCTCAGTTTCCTCACTGAGCACAACGTCCTCAGCAAGAGCCAAGCAGGGTTCATGCCAAACCACCGCACTACCAACCACATCTATACCCTGCAAAGTCTCATTCAGAGACACGTCCACAATACAAAGAACGGGAAGATATACGCCTGTTTTGTGGACTTTAAAAAGGCCTTTGATTCGGTGTGCCACCCAGGCTTATTCCTGAAACTGCTGGAGAGCGGAATAGGAGGAAAGACCTACGATGTTATCAAAAGCTCCTACACCAAAAACCTCTGCAGCGTGAGTGTGAACAGTAAAAGAGCGGCTTATTTCCAGCAGAGCCGGGGAGTCAGACAAGGCTGCAGCCTAAGCCCAACGCTCTTCAACATTTATATCAACATGCTGGCTACCGCTCTGGAATCTTCAACAGCACCAGGTCTCACCCTCCACGAGGCGCAGGTGAAATTCCTGCTGTACGCAGATGACCTGCTGCTTCTGTCACCAATCGAGAAAGGACTCCAAGAAAACTACTGCACCCTTACAGGAACGGACAAATATACCTACCTGGGCCTAGAGATTCACCGGTCAGGGAGCTTCAAACAAGCCATAGAGACCCTGAAAGACAAGGCCTGCAAAACCTTATATGCCATCCGAAGGAAACTCTACAATCTTAAGCCACCAGTGAGGGTCTGGTTAAAAATCTTCGACTCTATCATTGCCCCAATCCTCCTGTATGGCAGCGAAGTCTGGGGCCCTCACACCTACCCAGTCTGGTCAAGGTGGGATTCCAGCCCAACAGAAATATTCCACCTGGAATTCTGCAAGCACCTTCTCCAAGTCCATCGGAGCACCTCCAACAGTGCTTGCCGGGCCGAGCTGGGCAGATTCCCTCTACACCTAACGGTTCTAAAGAGGGCACTGTCATTCCGGGCTCACCTACAAAGGAGCAATCCAAGCTCCCATCACCATAAAGCCTTGACACATGTAGGTGAAACAGAAAAACCAGGATCCTCGGAACAGCCCACCCAAACCCAACCTGACCATAACACCAATCACAACAACCTGACAAAAGCCGGAATCAGGGAGATGGTAGACGAAGGCCAGGACAGGTACATAAGTGACTGGAAGAACGACATCATCAGCTCACAGAAACTGACCATGTACCAGAGTCTACAGAGAGATTACAGACTGGCTCCATATCTGGAGAAACTCCCGGACCCCAGAGACCGCAAGATCCAGAGCCGGTATAGACTCAGTGCCCACAGTCTGGCCATCGAGGTCGGCCGACACAGGCAGAGCTACAAGCCCAGGGAGGAAAGACTGTGCCAACACTGTGACCTGGAGGCCCTGGAGGATGAAACCCACTTCTTGCTACACTGCTCCAAATACTCAGCAGTGAGGGACACTCACTTCAGGAGACTCTCACATCTCTTCCCGGATTTCATCACCATGAAGGAGGAAGAGAAAACATATATCCTGCTGGGGGAAGAAGAGAGAGCAGTGGAGATAGCAGCGCGGCATGTGAGTGCATGTCATAGACTGCGAGAAAGACAGTCATCATATGCCATGGATTTCTATGGCCCCCACGCTGGATCTGCCCCCATCCCCCCATCCACCTTCCCTATGCCATGGACTTCTATAGCCCCCATCCTGGATCTGCCCCCATCCCCCCCATCCACCTTCCCTATGCCATGGACTTCTATAGCCCCCATCCTGGATCTGCCCCATCCACCTTTCCTACAGCCCCTTCCCAACATCCCTACAGTCCCTATCCCTATTCCCTTTTGTACACTTGCTTTGGCAAAACTAATGTGTATTTAGTCCTGCCAATAAAGCATCTTTGAATCTTGAATCTTGAAGTATAATGCACCCCCATAGGCCTCTATAGTGTAATGCAGTTCACATAGGCAGACTCTATTTTGTATACTGCACCCCCATAGGCCTCTATGGTAAAATGCACCCCCATAGGCTTCAACGATATACTGCACCCCCCATAGGCCTCTGTATTTTATAATTAAGAGACCACTGCAACATTTTCACCCCATAGGCCTCTATAGTATACTGCACCCCTATAAGCCTCTATAGCAGAGGCGTATCTAGGCTTTCTGGCACCCGGGGCAAGAATTTGTTTCGGCACCCCCCCCAAGTACATATGCGACTTGCACACTTAGCCATGTACCCACGAGCTGCTCTCCCTAATGCTCTCAATGTTCAATAAAAAACTGAAAGCAGGAAGAGAAGCTCGTTGTCACAGGACCATAACTATGAAAATCGCATATGAGTGAAGTGTTCATGTGATGACTACTGGAACCTGCAGAGCTGAATCCTGACATTGCAGCTTCTGAATTCTCACAACTAATGCACTGCACACATTTAGGATTCTCCTTTGCCGATGTACAGTCATGTCAGCACAAGTATGTGATTTATATACTTCTGGCCACATTCTGACTAGACGTGTCCGGTCTCGCTCCGTTCATTTTCATTGAGTGAGGCCACACATGTCTAGTCAGCATGTGACCGCATGTATGTAAATTACCAGCTCGAGAGAATCCTAACAGCGTGCAGTGAGCACTGTGAGAATTCAGAAGTCTGCAGTCACATAGAATGACAGCAGACTCATCACCGACCTGGACAACCCCTTTAATGTTCCTAACATAAATAAAAATAAGAGAATAAGTTAGTGTCACAAATAACATTTACATCCAGGTACCTTATAGATGACGTCGTCTCTGGAGTCGTTCTCCTTCTTTTCTTCTTCTTGTCCAGACCCCATGATGCGTTTTCTCATCCAAATCTCGTCTCTGCAGACTTCCGTCTTCTCCGGTCTTCTGCAGCAAATCTCCACACGATGCCCTTAAAGATAGAAGTGTCATTATAATGCTCCTAAATAAAAATATCTGCAATATACTGTCGCCTCACACTATTCCCCTCCCTCCTCATGCTGTCTCCTCTATCATCCCACCTGTTCACCATACTGTCTCCTCATATATTTACCCCCACATTCTCTATACTGTCTGCTCACACATTCCCCTCACTCCCCATACTGTGTCCACATACATTTTTCCCATCGCTACTCATACTGTGTCCACATACATTTACCCGTTCACACCCCTTACTGTCTGCACCCATGCCCCATACTGTTTCCTCATACATGCCCTCATACATACATATTCTTCATTGTGTCCTCAAATCTCCCCACACATTAAATCCCCCCACTCCAAATCCTCCATCCCCAATCCGCCACACACATTAAGTACCCCCCATCCCCACTCCAAATCCCCCCACACATTAAATCCCTCATCCCCACTCCAAATCCCTCACACACAATAAATAACCCCCCATCCCCACTCCAAATCCCCCCACACATTAAGTATCCCCCATCCCCACTCAATAACCCCCATCCCTACTCCCAAATCCCCCCACACATTATGTACCCCCCACACATTAACCCCCATCTCCACTCATTAACCCCCCACACATTAACCCCCATCCCCACTCATTAACCCCCATATCCACTCATTAACCCCATCTCCACTCATTAACCCCCATCCCCACATTAACCCCCATCTCCACTCATTAACCCCTCATATTAACCCCTATCTCCACTCATTAACCCCCCCACATTAACCCCCTTCTCCACTCATTAACCCCCATCCCCACTCATTAACCTCCATCTCCACTCATTAACCACCACATATTAATCCCATCTCCACTCATTAACCCCTCCACTCATTAACCCCATCCCCACATTAACCCTCGCACATTAACCCCTATCTCCACTCATTAACCCCCCCACATTAACCCCCATCTCCACTCATTAACCCCCATCCCCACTCATTAACCCCCATCCCCACTCATTAACCTCCATCTCCACTCATTAACCCTCTACTCATTAATCCCCCCACTCATTAACCCCCATCCCCACTCATGAACACCCCCCATCTTCGGTGATTCTTCAGCTCCACAGAGGAGCACACTTACCACCAGCGTTCGCTCTGGGCGCCGGGGAGTGACGTCAGCAGCATGATCACATGACCTGATCACGCTGCTGACGTCGCTCTGACCCGGCGCTCTGGTCAGAGCTTCAATTCCAAGTACAACAATTGCTGCCTGGGAGCTGGAGCGGCCTCCTTGTCTGCGTCGGCTGTCAGCTTGACAGCCGACACAGAGAACAGCCGACACACAGGACGGGGGGGCGGCAGAACGCAGCCGACAGGGGGAGACACTGCAGACCTTTGCATTAGGCAGCCCAACTGCGCCCCCCTGCTGGCTGCGCCCAGGGCAACTGCCCCGGCTGCCCCCCTGGATAAGCCACTGCTCTATAGTATGATGCACCCCATAGGCAGACTCTATATTTTATAATTAAGAGACCACTGCAAAATTTTCACCTAGACTCTATATTTTACAATGCACCCCCATAGGTAGACTCTATATTGTATAATGCACCTCCATAGGCAGACTCTATATTGTATAATGCACTTCCCCTCATAGGTCCCTATTTAGTAGAATGCACCCCCTTAGGCAGAATGTATATAGTATAATGCACTTCTCGTTAGTCTCAATAGCATAATGCACTTCCCATCGGCAGAATTTATATAGTATAATGCACTCTCCATAGGCCTCTATAGTATAATGCACTCCCCATGGGCCTCTATAGCAGATGCACTCCCCATAAGTCTCTATAGTGTAATGCACCCCCATAGGCAGACTCTATGGTATAATGCACTCTCCATAGGCAGACTGTATATAGTATACTTCACTCCCCATAGGCTGACTTAGTCTAGTATAATGCATCCCCATAGACCTCTATAATATAATTCACCCCCATAGTTCTCTATAGTATAACGCACCCCAATATCCTTCTATAGGTTACTGCACCCCCATAGGTGTCTATAGTATAATGCACTCCCATAGGCATCTATAGTACAATGAAGTCCACATAGGTAGACCCTATATTGTATAATGCACCTGCATAGGCCTCTACAGTATACTGCACCCCCATAAGCCTCTATGGTATAATGCACCCCCATAGGCCTCTACAGTATACTGCACCCCCATAGATCTATATGGTATACTGCACCCCATAAGCTTCTATAGTGCAATGCACCCCCCTAGGCAGACTATATTTTATAATGCATTCCCATAGGCAGACTCTATATTTTATAATTAAGAGACCACTGCAAAATTTTCACCCCCCATAGGCCTCTATGGTATACTGTACCCCTATAAGCCTTTATCGTATGGTGCACCCCCATAAGCAAACTCTATATTTTATAATTAAGAGACCACTGTAATATTTTCAGCTTGTCTGATTTTTCTCTTCATAGACTGGTGGAAAGCATGCTAATATATCATATAATGCACCCCCATAGGCAGACGCTATATTTTATAATTAAAAGACCACTGCAAAATTTTCACCTAGACTCTATATTTTATAATGCACCTCAATAGGCAGACTCTAAATAGTTTAATGCACTTCCCCTCATACGTCCTTATATAGTAGAATGTACCCCATAGGCAGAATGTATATAGCATAATGCACTTCCCATTGGCCTCAATAGCATAATGCACTTCCCATAGACAGAATCTATATAGTATAATGCACTCTCCAAAGGCCTCTATAGTATAATGCACTCCCCATGGGCCTCTATAGTAGATGCACTCCCCATAAGTCTCTATAGTATAATGCACCCCCATAGGCAGACTCTATATGGTATAATGCACTCTCCATAGGCAGACTCTATATAGTATACTTCACTCCCCATAGGCAGACTCAGTTTACTATAATGCATCCCCATAGGCCTCTACAGTATACTGCACCCACATAATCCTCTATAGTATAATGTACCCCATAGGCCTCTATAATATAATGCACACCCATAGCCTTCTATAGGTTACTGCACCTCCATAGGTGTCTATAGTATAATGCACCCCCATAGGCATCTGTAGTATAATGGAGTCCACATAGGTAGACTCTATATTGTATAATGCACCAGCATAGGCCTCTACAGTATACTGCACCCCCTAAGCCTCTATAGTATAATGCACCCCCATAGGCCTCTATAGTATACTGCACCCCCATAGGCCTCTACAATATACTACTCCCCCATAGGTCTATATAGTATACTGCACCCCCATAAGCCTCTGTAGTATAATGCACCCCATAGGCAGACTTTATATTTTATAATGCACCTCCATAGGCAGTCTCTATATTGTATAATGCACCTCCATAGGCAAACTCTATATTGTTTAATGCACTTCCTATAGTCATCTCTAGTATAATGCACTCCCATAGGCCTCTATAGTATATTGCACACTCATAGGCCTCTATAGTATACTGCACCCCATAGACCTCTATAGTATAATTCACTCCCATAGGCCTCTATTGTGTAATGCACCCCCATAGGCCTCTGTAGTATACTACACTCCCATAGGCCTCTATAGTATAATGTACCCCCATAGGCCGCTATAGTATAATGCACTCCACATAGGCAGACTCTATCTTGTGTAATTCAATCCCATAGGCATCTATAGTATAATGCACCCCTATAGACCTCTATAGTATACTACACCCTCATAGGTCTTTATAGTATAGTGCACCCCCATAGACCTCTACACTATAATGCATGCCACATAGGCAGACTCTATATTGTATACTGCACGAGATTCAGAGGGAACCTCTGATGGAAGATTCCCTATAAAGAGGCAAATGGAGACACTTTGGACACCTATGGTTCGACAGTGTCCATCTTTTAAAGTGTGCATAAAATCATGGTCATCCACAGTTTTGTGCATCTCTGAAAGAGACACCACTAAACAGATGCTAGACAGTGTCCAGAGTAACTCTGCTGCCTCATTGTAGTGAATGGATCCCTTGGGAGTTTCATCTGAACCTCATCATTTGGAGATTTTGATGGAAACCCAAATGTAAGTGCTCAGCATAGAGTGCAGGATAAATGTGATCCAAAATGTTATGAAAAATGTTCCCAATAAAAGATTCAAATCAATTCACAAAAAAGCATGTCCCCACTCTTGTCCATCATCTGTCAATAGAAATATAGGGGACTTTCATGTTACTGTTTGCACAAAGGTTCTGCAAAAGCACAATTTCTCCTTGCTCCCAAAAGAAATCCAGTAAATTTTGTGCTCACCAATCCAAATGCCCCCCTCCTTTCTGAGCCCCACATAGTACCTAAATCACATTGTGTGTCCACATGTTTGGCATTTCTGTAGTGATGAGAGCCCACTTAATTTGCAAGGTCCATGTCTCCAGAAACATGAGCTAGGTAGAATGTATGGGCACTACAATGTACTAGGCACTACAATGACAGATTTGCAATTTTCTCTTGGCAACATCAACTACTGCTTGTTAATGAAAAACATCCATGCAGTCAAAATCAACACTGCATTTGTTGATAAATTCCCAGAGGGCTGTAATTTCCAAAATTGTGTCACTCGAGGGGGAATTCTTTTCTACTGGCACATAGGGGCTTGTATATGAAGTTTGCAAACTATTATCTGATAATTTGCACTCCAAAAGTCACTTAGCATCATTTTTTTTCCAGGAAGATGATGCCGGGATGCAGCAGGAGAGACTGTAGAGCACCTTTTTGTTCCAGGTGCTCACCGCATCCCTAGATAAGTTCCTTAAGGGGTTTAGTATCCAAAATGGGGTCACTTGTGTGGGGGTTTCTACTCTTTAGGCACATCAGGGGCTCTGCAAATGCGATATGGCATCCACTGTCTATTCCAGCCAATTTTGCGCTCCAAAAGACAAATGGTGCTCTTTCCATTCCAAGCCCTGCTGTGAGCCCAAACAGTAGTTTTCTCTCATATATGGGGTTTCGGTGTACTCAGGAAAAATTACAAAGCAAATTGTATTGTCCATATCCTCCTATTACCCTTGTGAAAATGAAAAGTTTGGGGCTGAAGCAACATTTTTGCAGAAAATATGTAAGTTTTCATTTGCATGGCAAGGTGGTCACTACATCTCTAGGGTTAATAAACTTCTAGAATGTGGTTTTGAGTACTTTGAGGGTGCAGATTGTAAAGTGATTTCACTTTTGGGTATTTGCTGTTATATAGGTCCCTTTAAGTCACTTCAAATGTGATGTGATCCCTTAAAACTGGTTTTGTAAATTTTGTTGGAAAAATTAGAAATTACTGATAAACCTTTTAAGCCTTCTAACTTTGTAACAAAATAACTGTTTAAGAAATGATGATGATGTAAAGTAGATATGTGTTAAATATTATTTTTTAACTATTTTATGTGATTTAACAATCTGGTTTAAGGGTATTAAATATTTGAAAATTGCTAAATTACCAAAAATGTTGTCA
This sequence comes from Dendrobates tinctorius, assembly GCF_039654945.1. Lineage (NCBI taxonomy): Eukaryota > Metazoa > Chordata > Amphibia > Anura > Dendrobatidae > Dendrobates > Dendrobates tinctorius. The sequence continues at coordinate 62,346,280 of NW_027361679.1, forward strand.
AAATTCCGATATTTTCACAAATAAGTGCAAAAAATATCAATCTAAGTTTACCATTAACATTAAGTACAATTTGACACGAAAAAAACATTCTCTGTCAGAATCACTGGTATGCATTGAAGCATTCCAGACTTATTACCTCATAAAGTGACACTGGTCAGAATTGAAAAATTTGGCTTGGTCAGGAGAGTGAAAACAGGCTTGGGGGTGAAGGGGTTAAGCATTATAAGTAATTTATTCAATTATCTGCACTAATTTTCATACATGATCCTAACCCACTGTGTAATCTATTTTTAAGGTGAGAAATTACAAGACCACTAATACTTATATTCCTTTAACGGTATTGCTACTCTACAACACATTTTTATAATTATTGATGTTTTAGCTTAAGACCAAACAAAATATTTCCATTAAATAATCAACTGGTACATAACATTTAAGATTGGGAATGTAATTACAGCATTGCTTATTGTAAAGAAATGATTACTAAGGACTAAGCTACAAGTTTTCCTTATATATGTGCTTCTCACAAAATTAGAATATAATTAAAAAGTTAATTTATTTCAGTTCTTCATTAGAAAAAGTGAAACTCATATATTGTATAGAGTCATTACAGAGTGATCTATTTCAAGTGTTTATTTCTGTTAATGTTGATGATTATGGCTTACAGCCAATGAAAACAAAAATGTCATTATCTCAGTAAATTAGAATACTTTATAACACCAGCTTGAAAAATGATTTTAAAATCTGAAATGTTGGCCTCCTGAAATGTATATTCAGTAAATGCGCTCAATACTTGTCGGAGCTCCTTTGGCATCAGTTACTGCATCAATGCAGCGTGGCATGGAGGCGATCAGCCTGTGGCACAGCTGAGGTGTTATGGAAGCCCAGGTTGCTTTGATAGCAGCATTCAGCTCATCTGAATTGTGGGGTCTAGCGTCTCTCATCTTCCTCTTGACAATACCCCATAGATTTTTTATGAGGTTAAGGTCAGGCGAGTTTGCTGGCCAATCAAGCACAGTGATACCATTATTTTTAAACCAGGTATTGGTACTTTTGGTAGTGTGGACAGGTGCAAAGTCGTGCTGGAGAATTAAATTTCCATCTCCAAAAAGCTTGTCAGCAGAGGGAAGCAATAATTGATACAAAAGGAAAGGAATAAATAAATAGTGCAATAATAATAATAATAATAATATTAATAATATTTTTTCTGTCTGAACACAGAGCTGATGTGCCTTGCCAAAAAGTTCTATTTTTGTCTCATCTGTCCACCGGACATTCTCCCAGAAGTTTTGTGGCTTGTCAATATGTAGTGTGGCAAATTCCAGTCAGGCTTTTTTATGATTTTTTTTTTCAACAATGGTGTCCTCCTTGGTCATAGAATCATAGAATCATAGAATCATAGAATCGTAGAGTTGGAAGGGACCTCCTGGGCCATCTGGTCCAACCCCCTGCTCAAGGCAGGATTCGCTAAATCATCCCAGTCAGATGTCTGTCCAGCCTCTGTTTGAAGACTTCCATTGAAGGAGAACTCACCACTTCTCGTGGCAGCCTGTTCCACTCATTGATCACTCTAACTGTCAAAAAGTTTTTTCTAATATCTAATCTGTGTCTCCTCCCATTCAGTTTCATCCCATTGCTTCTAGTCTTTCCTTGTGCAAATGAGAATAAAGTTGATCCTTCTACAATGTGACAGCCCTTTAGATATTTGTAGACAGCTATTAAGTCTCCTCTCAGTCTTCTCTTTTGCAAACTAAACATTCCCAAATCCTGCAACCTTTCCTCATAAGACAGGGTTTGCAGACAGGCCACCATTCTGGTCGCTCTTTTCTGAACTTGCTCCAGTTTGTTGATGTCTTTTTTAAAATGTGGTGCCCAAAACTGGACACAATATTCCAGATGAGGTCTGACCAAAGAGGAGTAGAGGGAAATAATGACTTCACGTGATCTAGACTGTATGCTTCTGTTAATACATCCTAGAATTGCATTTGCCTTTTTTGCTGCTGCATCACACTGTTGACTCATATTCAGTCTGTGATCTATTAGTATACCCAAGTCTTTTTCACATGTGCTGTCACTTAGCCCTATTCCTCCCATTCTATATATGCTTTTTTCATTTTTATTGCCCAGATGTAGTACTTTGCATTTCTCCCTGTTAAAAACCATTCTGTTAGTTGCTGCCCACTTCTCCAGTTTATTTAAATCTTTTTGAATCCTCTCTCTCTCTTCTCTAGTATTAGCTATCCCTCCTAGCTTTGTGTCATCAGCAAATTTAATCAGTTTACCCTCAATTCCTTCATCTAAATCGTTGATAAAGATGTTGAACAATACAGGGCCCAGGACAGAGCCCTGTGGTACCCCACTTGAGACATTCTTCCAACTGGATGTGCAGCCATTTACGACCACTCTTTGGGTCCGATCACTAAGCCAGTTATGAATCCACCTAACAGTTGCCTTGTCCATTCCATACTTAGTCATTTTTTCAATAAGGATTGTATGAGAGACTTTGTCAAATGCTTTGCTGAAGTCAAGATATACTATATCTACAGCATTTCCTTGATCCACCCAATCAGTGATACCGTCATAGAAGGAAATTAAGTTAGTCTGACATGACTTATTAGTTACAAACCCATGCTGACTCTGTTTAATCACTTCATTCTTATCCAGGTATTGACATACATGTTGTTTAATAATTTGTTCAAAGATCTTTCCTGGTATAGAAGTCAGACTCACCGGCCTATAGTTGCCTGGGTCCACCTTCTTCCCCTTTTTGAAGATAGGAACAACATTTGCTCTTCTCCAGTCTTCTGGCACTTCTCCTGTTCTCCAAGAATTTTCAAAGATTATGGAGAGGGGTTCAAAAATTTCTTCTGCTATCTCCTTCAGTACTCTGGGGTGTAATTCATCTGGACCTGGAGACTTGAATTCATTTAGGTTAGCTAAGTGTTTCCTCACTATCTTTCTGTTTATAGATATCCTGGATTCTTCTATTCCCTTAATAGGACAGTGAATAACAGTTGATGTTACATTTCCTTTCTGAGAGAAAACAGATGCAAAATAGGAATTTAAAAGTTCAGCCTTCTCAACATCCTGTCTTACCATTTCATCATTTTCATCCTGTAAAAATCCTATAGCATCTTTGACTTTTCTTTTACTTTTGACATATCCCCAAAATCCTTTATTATTGCTTTTGACATCTCTTGCAAGCCTCAATTCATTTTCAGCTTTAGATAATCTGATTTGTGCCCTGCAGGTTCTGCAGACAGAATTATATTCTTCTTTAGATATGCCTCCCTCTTTCCATTTTATAAACATTTTTTCTTCCTTTTTAGCATGTGCTTAAGTTCTGTGTTCATCCATCCTGGTTTCCTTAAATGCTTCCTATTCTTCCCTCTTTTCGGAATTGTTAACAACTGTGCTTTGAGAATTTCATTTTTCAAGATTTCCCATCCTTCCTGGACATTTTTGTCTTTAAGGATATCCAGCCATTGGATCCCTCCAATTCTCTTTCTGAATCCCTTAAAATCTGCCTTTCTGAAATCTAACCTTGACGTCTGAGTCTTCACAGGTCTTCCGCCTCTAGTTATCCAAAATTCTAAAATAGCATGGTCGCTACCTCCTAGGGTCCCAGCCACTTTTACCTCCTCAACCATTTCCTCCCTGTTTATAAGGATTAGATCCAAGGTAGCAGTTCCCCTTGTTTTCTCCCTTACCTTTTGGAAGATAAAGTTGTCAGCAAGAGAGGATAAGAATTTCCTTGACCTGTTAGTTTTGCCTGAGAGAGATTCCCAACAAATGTCTGGATAGTTGAAATCTCCCATGACAACTATGTCATATTTTTTGGAGAACTTGGCCATTTGATGCATAAAGAGTTCATCCATATCTTCAGCTTGCACAGGCGGCCTGTAGTAAATGCCTACAATGGTGTCCTTTCCATTGTTCTGTCCTTGTATTCTTACCCAAACTGTTTCCACGGAACTCCCAGTCTCTGAAGCTTCAATCTCTGTGCAGATATACGCGTTTCTAACATACAATGCGACACCCCCTCCTCGTTTATCAAGTCTGTTTCTTGCAAATAAGTTGTATCCTTCTAGTCTTGTATTCCAATCATGTGTATTGTCCCACCAAGTTTCAGTGATTCCAATGACATCATATTTCTTTTCCTGTGTTAGTAGTTCCAATTCTCCTTGTTTGTTGCCTATGCTTTGTGCATTAGTATAGAAACACTTTAGTTTGTGATTGGTTTCTCTTTCTCCAATATTTTTATTAATTAGATTCTTTCGTCTTTGTTCTTCCTTTCCACTTCTAATGGCAGAGTTCTCAATAGCATTTGTCAGGTGTATGGCTTTTTCTGGTCTTTTGCTTCCCTTCCCATGTTGTTCTAGTTTAAAGCTCTCCTTACAAGTGTAGCAAGGCAACTCATGAAGTCCACTTTGGCTCTTACAACGACGGATGATGCGATCTGACACTAATGCTCCTTGAGATTGAAAATCACCTTTAATCTGTTTAGAAGTTTTCCTGGGCTCTTTTGTTACCATTCATATTATCCGACTCTTTGATTTGTCATCAATTTTCCTCTTGTGGCCACATCTAGGGATTTTGGCTACAGTCCCATGGTGCTTAAATTTTTGAATAATATGTGCAACTGTAGCCACAGGAACGTCAATCTGCTTGGAGATGGTGTTATAACTTTTACCTTTAACTTGTTTGTCTATAATTTTCTTTCTAATCTGCTGAAACAACTATTTCCTTCGCTTCCTCTGGTCCATGTTGAGTGTGATACCCACTATGTCACCAAACAGCACAGTGAGTATCTGTAGCCCTCTATACAGGCCCACTCAATCATTCCAAGATTGTAGACACCTGTGATGCTAATTAGTGGACACACCGTGATGTAACATGTCCCTTTTGTCATATTATTGTCAGGGGTACCATCATTTATGTCCAGGCCTATTTCATGAGTTTTATTTTTTGAAAAATTCTGTCTGTGGAAGCATGGTTGAAAAGCAATGAATGACTTTCATTTGTTCATTTTCCTAGATTTTTGATTTATTGTTATTACTTTTGTCAGATTCAGGTTATTTCTGTGACCATTGTGGGTTTTTCTGTCATTAAACGAGGGGCACCAACATCTTTGACCATGTATGTAGATACAGATGGTTTCTGAAAGCTGATGGCCGTCGCAGTCCCCCAGTACCAGTTGCCCAGTTGCCATTACTTTTCTAAGAAAGCTGTGCCTGCGCTACACCAGCATGTCACAGACAACATCACCCTTTCCTTGACTAAATCCCTGTCTGTCAGGGTGCATTTCACCACAGACACTTGGATGAGTAAGCATGGCCAAGGGCGTTACATCTCGCTGACTGGGCACTGGGTGACTCTGGTGGCTGTGGGGACAGGCGCTGCTCCACAAGTCTTGGAATCCCCAAGGCTTGCAGGACAAACCTCTACATTTAACACTTCCTCCACTTCTTCTGCCTCCTCTATCTCCTCTAGGTCCCCCACCTGCGCCTTCAACCTCTGCCTTAATGATACACACATTCCAACAGTGCAGAGCAAATCCCCACCACCTCCGTACTGCGCAGCCAGGGCTCACCACAATCAATCAGTATTAAAATTTATATGCCTTGGAGATTGCAGTGATACAGCTGAAGAGTTGTGGACATCTCTCCAGGATGAGTTTGATCAATGCCTGTCTCCACTGAACCTAGATCCAGTTGGGTCACCCTCCCAGGGCGGTGGGGTACTCGGTACCAGGCCCGATGAGCTTCAATGGAAGTTGTCACGGCAGCTGGGACCCGGCCCGTGGCCCTGGGCGCCCATTGTAAAAGGGGAAAATGTTCAGTGTGCTTATGATGATTAGAGTCGTGACGCCACCTGTGGTGTTCGGCAATGAAGATGTTAAGTCGACGCTGCAGACAGATCCTCTGGGACAGATGGTGTGGTGCAGCAATGATGTTATAGCCTTCCACAGGCAGGGCTGTAGTCCCAAGGCAGAGTAGGAGCAGTGACACGTAGATGGTGTAGTGTCGGGCACAGGGGATGTAGCAGTGCCGGGCAGGTTGACGCAGGAATAAGTGGAGGACACCAGGGCATGTAGTTCCAAAACTTTACTCACAGTCCCGCATCTGTGCCGTGTCCTCCTGGTCAGGAGCTCAGCCAACTTCCAGGCAAGATGAAGTACTCCTTTCCAACACTCCGCCAACATATGTGCCTTTTCTGAACGTCTCCCTCTTAGCACCTTTAGTGAAGTACTCACAGTATTGAGTTACACTGGACTTCCTCCTGTCAGATGTTCCTATGAACTCTACTTGTATGGCAGACAGCTGTAGCCTGCTTCGGGGACTCCTTACTACCTAGTCCCGGCTCACTATAGTTGCTGTTGTGCCCCCAAGTCTTGTGTGGGAATAAAGTGGTGACAACTTCTATTCCTCCGGTGTCTGCTGCAGGACCATTAGTATCCATACAACCTCGGGGACCGGACCCCTGCCTTGCGCTTAGAACTTGGGAAGGGTTCTCCTCTAACCCTGATCCTTAGTTCTCTTCTTCTCCTCACGTTCCGTACTATTTCTTTCCTTCTTATGGAGAGTCAGACTTTCTCTAAAAGTTCCTTTCTTGTGCCAGCGGACCCAGGTCACTGAGGTCGGCTGCTGCACTTTCTTCATTCGTCCCACTCAGGGGATCTCCTTTCACAGTCTGACCTCATCAGACTCCTGTGACTAACTGACTAAATCCTATCCTCTTCCCACTCTTTTTGTGCAAACTAAACTCCACCCACCTCCCAGCACGCTTTGTGTTCCAAGCAGGGAGCCACCAAAGGGAGCTTTGCTACACTACCATGTTGTGTGAGATTCAGGTGTTGGAGCGTGGTCAGGTGTCTCCACCTTACCAGAATGGTGGGGTACCACACCTCAAGAGGAGGTGCAGTACCTCTGTGGTCACTGAACCCTCAGGGGCGCCACACAGGGAAGGCCGTGTCCGATAACAGTGCATACCTGGTGGCGGCGCTATGGTGAGGCAAGCTGTTGTGAGTTCATTTTCCCCTTCATTACTGAGGCCCGAGGAACTCCATCTTCTGGTAAAGAAAGGTAGTGAGCCTGATTATCAAACACCTGAGGCTGATGATGATGACTGGCTGAGTGGAGTTACTGACTGGATATAAGGCTGCCAACGCCCTTCTGCCCTGCGGGTGATTTCTCTGTGGGATCCTTGGAGACCAGTCTGAATTCCTGCTCCTCTAAAGCTAAGTTTGCTGCTCGGCCTTTTGCTTTTGTGCTTTGACTTTGTTTTGCTTTGTTTTTCTGGATTTCTGCCATTCCCTGCTGGGGTGTGCTGAATTCATTTAGCTCTGTCTTCTGAAAATACCTGAGTGCTGATTTAGTTTTTGAAGCCTAGCTGCTTCAGGGCCTTTTTCATATCAGCTTGTTGGCTTATGTCTTTGATAGGGTTTTGGCAGATTGCAGACAGCAGCCTTCCTGTCCTTTCCTATCTAGGTAGTTTTGGGCCCTGTCTTTGCTCAGTCTATCTTTCTGTGTGTGTTAGTATTTTCATCTTGCTTCACCGTCATTATATGTTGGGGGCTGCCTATTTCTTTGGGGTCTGCTCTGGGGCAGTTTAGATTTCCCCTTTCTTTCTTTAGGCCTATGTAATTCTCCGGCTGTGATCGAGGGGTCTAGGGCATCGTAGGAACCCCCCACGGCTACTGCTAGTTGTGTTGATAGGTTCAGGGGTCTGAAATCTGATAGTTGCCAACGTCTCTGGTTTTCTGGACTTAGCTTGTATTTCTGCTTTTGCCTCCTACGGTGACTCATTCATAACAGCAAGCTCACACACATACCTTGCATGGCTCATGTCCTCAACCTGGTGGCACAGCGTTTTCTCCACCATTATCCTGGCCTGGGTGAGCTGCTCCATAAAGCACGTAAGCTGTTTGCTCATTTCCACCATTCACACCCCTCTGGTCATCGACCTGCATTGATACAGAGGTCTTTGTCCATGCCAGTTAACAGGTTGATATGCGATGTGCCGACACGGTGAAATTCCACTCTACAAATGTTGCAGCGACTGTGGCAGCAGCAACAAGCCTTAACGCAGTTTGCCATGTTGTATAACCTGGGCCAACACAGTACGGACGTGGGACATATCATGCTTACAGAGTGGGCACTGATTAAGTACCTCTGTACCCTTCTGCACAGTTTTGAAATGGCTACTAAGATGGTTAGCGCTGATGACATCATCAGCATCACTATTCCAGTCATCTATATGCTAGAGCAGACTTTTAATAGCCTGCAGGAGGAGAAGGTGGTCCCAGAAGAAGAGCAGGAAGCAGAGGAGGATGCAGAAGGGACAACATTGTCTCTAAGTTCAAGACTGTGGTCACATAGGCAGGTGTCAAGGGAGGGTGGATTACTGCGATCAAGGGGGCTGGTTATAACAGGCAAACTGTTATCGTAGGTGCAAGATCTGAGGAACAAATAGAGGAGGAAGAGGTGATGGGCGAACAACTGTCAGGTGAAGAGAATAATCCTCCCCTCTCTGTTGTTCATGGTTGGCGGGAGGGGATGGAGGAAACAAGTCGCATTGTTACCCAGCCAGCAACACAGCATGGGCTTGGACCTCATGGTAGAGCTCGACATATGAGTGCCTTCTTGCTGCACTATCTGCAACATGATCCCCATATAGTTATGATTAGGAATACTGCTGACTACTGGGTTGCCACTCTGTCAGATCCAGTTATAAAACCAAATTTTGCCGGATGATTCACACCCTGGAAAGGGACCCGTGAATGCTTGAGTATCGAAACACGCATTTACATAACCTTAAGAGAGTTTTTCCCAAAGATACTAGTGAAGCAAACAGTTCACATCGAAGCATGAAGTGCTGTTAAATTTCCTGGTAGAAAACTGCGCTGACTTTGGTCTTGATAAAACACAGAGGACCTACACCAGCAGATGACATGGCTCCCAAAATCATCATTGATTGTGGATACTTCACACTGCTGTGCAAATTGTCAGCTCTGCACTCACAGAGAAAGTGGCTGATCATGCACTGTGCATGATCAAGCAACTTTCCTAGCTCTGGTGATCCGGGTGTCGTCATGATGACATCAGATCACCATGTCAACGATCAAGACCCTGTGTCGCTCCAGAGGGTCTCCGATCCAAGGGCAGAGGGTCTGTCATCCTTCTGCCGACTCCTGTAATGCTGCAATCACTTTGGATCGCAGCATTTAGGGGGTTAAAGTGCCGGGAGTGGTGCATGACCCCACCTGGGCACTTAGTGCCGGGTGTCAGCTGTCAGAATCATCTTTCACCAATACCACTACGTCGTCCACCTCTTCCTCCACTTGGACCTACGCCTCCTTGTTGTACATAGATAGTTTTAGTTTGGTAAATTATAGGTTGTTTTAACCCCTTTCCTACAATGGACGTACTATTCCGTCCATGTGACCTGGGACCTAAGTCCCAAGGACGGAATAGTACGTCTAGTGCGATCAGCGGCGCCCACGTGGTGAGCGCCGCTGATCGCTGCCGGGTGTCAGCTGATTATCACAGCTGACACCCGGCACAACGTGTCAGGGGCGGTCACGGAACGCCCCCGACATGTTAACCCCTTGCACACCGCGATCAAACAGGATCGCTGTGTACCGGGGGTTAAGGGGAAGCATCGGCAGGGAGGGGGCTCCCTCCGTGCTTCCCTGAGCCCCCCACAGCAGCACAATGTGCAGCTGACGTCCTCAGTGCCTGCAAAGCGCGGGCATGAGGAAGTCTGCGTCTATGCCTGTGACAGATCGCTGATCTGTCACAGTGATCTGTGATGTGACAGATCAGTGATCTGTCACAGGACAGTGATGTCCCACCTGGGACAACCTAATAAAGTTACAAAAAAAAAAAGTGTAAAAATAATTTAAAAAAAATCGCTAAATAAATTAAAAAAAAAATTCCCTAATAAATTCATTTTTTGGAAATAAAAAAAAACAATAAAAATACACATATTTTGTATCACCGTGTCCATAACGACCCGCCCTATAAAACTGTCCCATTAATTAACCCTTTTAGCAAACCCCTTAAAAAATAAAAAACGAAGCAAAAAATAATGATTTATTATCATACTGCCGAACATAAAGTGCAACAACGCGCGATCAAAAAGATGCATATAAATATGCATGGTACCGCTGAAAATGACATCTTGTCCCGCAAAAAACGAGCCGCCATATAGCATCATCAGTGAAAAAATAAAAAAGTTATAGCTCGCAGAATAAAGCGATGCAAAAATAATTATTTTTTATATAAAATTGTTTTCCTTGCATAAAAGCGCCAAAACATAAAAAAAGACCTAAATGAGGTATCGATGTAACTGTACTGACCCGAAGAATAAAACCGCTTTATCAATTTTACCGCACGCAGAACGGTGTAAACGCACCCCCCCAAAAGAAATTCATGAAACGCTGGCTTTTGTTCATTCTGCATCCCAAAAATCGGAATAAAAAGCGATCAAAAGATGTCACATGCCCGAAAATGATACCAATAAAAACGTCAACTCGTCCCGCAAAAAATAAGATCTCACGTGACTCGGTGGGTCAAAATATGGAAAAATTATAGCTCTCAATATGTGGTGATGCAAAAAATATTTTTACAATAAAAAGCGTCTTTTAGCGTGTGACAGCTGCCAAACATAAAAACCGCCATAAATAGTAAATCAAACCCCCCATTATCACCCCCTTAGTTACGGAAAAATAATAAAATTAAAAGAAAATGTATTTATTTCCATTTTCCCATTAGGGTTAGGGTTAGGGCTAGGGCTAGGGTTAGGGCTAGGGCTGAGATTAGGGTTCGGGGTGTGTTGGGGTTAGGGTTGGAGTTAGAATTGGGGGTTTCCACTGTTTGGGCACATCAGGTGCTCTCCAAACGCAACATGGCATCTGATCTCAATTCCAGCCAATTCTGCTTTGAAAAAGTCAAATGGTGCTCCTTCCCTTCCAAGCTCTGCCATGCGCCCAGTGTTTTACAACCACATATGGGGTATCAGCCTACTCAGGACAAATTGCAAAACAACTTTTAGGGTCCAATTTCTCCTGTTGCCCTTAGGAAAATAAAAAATTGGGGGCAAAAATATCATTTTTGTGTAAAAAATATGATTTTTTTATTTTCACGCCCGGGCGTTATAAACTTCTGTGAAGCACTTGGGGGTTCAAAGTGCTCACCACACGTCTAGATAAGTTCCGTGGGGGGTCTAGTTTCCAAAATGGGGTCACTTGTGGGGAGTTTGAATAGTTTAGGCACATCAGAGGCTCTCCAAACGCACATGACACCCGCAGACCATTCCATCAAAGTCTGCATTCCAAAACGTCACTCCTTCCCTTCCGAGCCCCGACGTGTGCCCATACAGTAGTTTTCTCCCACATATGATGTATCAGCGTACTCAGGACAAATTGGACAGCAACGTTTGGGGTCTAATTTCTCCTGGTACCCTTGGGAAAATAAAAAAATTGGGGACTAAATGATCATGTTTGTGGAAAAAATATGATTTTTTTATTTTCACGCCCGGTCATTATAAACTTCTGTGAAGCCCTTGGGGGTTCAAAGTGCTCACCACACATCTAGATAAGCTCCTTAGGGGGACTAGTTTCCAAAATGGTGTCATTTGTGGGGGGGTTTCCACTGTTTAGGTACATCAGGGGCTCTCCAAAGGCAACATGACACCCGCAGACCATTCCATCAAAGTCTGCATTCCAAAACGTCACTACTTCCCTTCCGAGCCCCGAGGTGTGCCCATACAGTAGTTTTCTCCCACATATGAGGCATCAGCGTACTCAGGACAAATTGGACAGCAACTTTTGAGGTCTAATTTCTCCTGGTACCCTTGGGAAAGTAAAAAAATTGGGGACTAAATGATCATGTTTGTGGAAAAAATACAATTTTTTTATTTTCACGCCCGGGCATTATAAACTTCTGTGAAGCCCTTGGGGGTTCAAAGTTCTCACCACACATCTAGATAAGTTCCTTGGGGGGTCTAGTTTCCAAAATGGTGTCATTTATGGGGGGTTTCCACTGTTTTGGTACACCAGGGGCTTTCCAAACGCGACATGGTGCCCGATCTGAATTCCAGCCAAAAACGTCAAATGGCGCTGCTTCCCTTCCGAGCTCTGCCATGCGCCCAAATAGTCGTTTACACCTACGTATAGGGTATCAGCGTACTCAGGACAAATTGCACAATAACTTTTAGGGTCCTGTTACCCTTGCAAAGATAAGAAATGAGGGTGAAAAGATCATTTTTGTGGAAAAAATATGACTTTTTAATTGTACGGCTGTACGTTATAAACTTCTGTGAAGCCCTTGGGGGTTCAAAGTTCTCACCACACATCTAGATAAGTTCCTTGGGGGGTCTAGTTTCCAAAATGGGGTCACTTGTGGGGGGTTTCCACTGTTTAAGTACATCAGGGGCTCTCCAAATGTGACACGGCGTCCGATCTGAATTCCAGCCAATTTTTCATTGAAAAAGTCAAACGGCGCTCCTTCCCTTCTGAGCTCTGCCATGCACCGAACCAGTGGTTCCCCCCCACATATCAGGTATCAGCGTACTCAGGACAAATTGCACAATAACTTTTGCAGTCCAATTTCTCCTGTTGCCCTTGGTAAAATAAAAAAATTGAACCTGAAGTATTTTTTTTGTGAAAATAAGTTAAATGTTCATTTTTTTTTTAAATATTCCAAAAATTCCTGTGAAGCACCTGAAGGGTTAATAAACTTCTTGAATGTGGTTTTGAGCACTTTAAGGGGTGAAGTTTTTAGAATAGTGTCACTTTTGGGTATTTTCTATCATATAGACCCCTCAAAATGGCTTCAAATGTGATGTGGTCCGTAAAAATAAAATTGTGTTGCAAAAATGAGAAATCACTGGTCAACTTTTAACCCTTATAACTTCCTAACAAAAAAAAATTTTGGTTCCAAAATTGTGCTGATGTAAAGTAAACATGGAGGAAATGTTATTTATTAAGTTTTTTGTGTGCCGTATCTCTGTGATTTAAGGGCATAAAAATTCAAAGTTGGAAAATTGCGAAATTTTAAAAATTTTCGCCAAATTTCCATTTTTTTCACAAATAAACGCAAGATATATGAATTAAATTTTACCACTAACATGAAGTACAATATGTCACGAGAAAACATTGTCAGAATCACCGGGATCCATGGAAGCGTTTCAGAGTTATTACCTCATAAATGGACAGTGGTCAGAATTGTAAAAATTGGCCCGGGAGTTAACGTGCAAACCACCCTTGGTAATGAAGGGGTTAAGTCAGTTCCATAACAAAAAAAATACAAGAAAGTGGTGGATTACCCCTCCCATTACTGTTCTACCCTGCCATGCCCACCTCTTCCTCCACTTAGAACTAGGCCTCGAGGTTCTAGATAGCTAGTTTTAGTTTTGTTAAATCTAGGTTGTCTTAACAATTTCATAAAAAATACAGTGTTGGATCTCTCCTCCCTTCCCTCTTCCATCTACCCTGCCATGTCCACCTCCTGGTTATAGATTGCTAGTTTTGTTTTTGCAAATTGTAGGTTACTTTAAGTTAGTTCCATAAAAAAGTATTTATTTTACTCACTTATATGGCGCCATTAATTCCACAGCGATTTACAGACATTTTCGGCACTGTTCCCATTGGGACTCACAATCTACTTTCCCTATCAGTATGTCTGAAAAAAACAAACGATAAGTGCAGGGTAAAAACCAAAAACATCCGAGAAAGAAATCCTAGTTGGTCTTTCACTTATTGATATAAACTACAGCAGTAAAGATGGGCATCCAAATGAGACTATTCCAGCAGAAAGAAAGTAAATAAAGCTACACCCAAAAGGTGATTGGGCATACAAATGAGTAAATGAACACACCTCTTACCCTAAAAAGACTGAAGCAAGGATAGCAGAAACTAAACACTTGGAGAAATGATGTATCTGATGTGGCTTGGTGGACAGAGAAACAAACCACAAAGCTGAAGGGTTCAAACCCAGAAGCATAACATAAGGTTTATAAATTTACTTGAAAAAAATGAAAAAATTTCTGTGAAAGTTTAACACTAACTAAAAGGATGTTGGAAAAATAATGTTGCTAACTTGTGCAAAATGTTGCTTTTTTGTGTGATATGACTATCTGGTTTAATAGTGTAAGCATTAACAGTTTCAGATATTTTTATAAAAAAGCATAACATATCGACCAAAATTTATCACTAACAAATAGTACAATATGTCATAAAAGCAATCACAGAATCAATGGGATATGATGAAGCATTCCCGAGTTATAGCCATATAAAGTGATTCATCTCAGATTTGAAAATGGGACTAGGTCATTAAAGGGATAGTCAAAAATTAATATTGATTTTCATTCTATGTGTATCTTCATTTATTTTAACCCCTTCATGCCCAGAGCGGTTTCCGGTTTTGCATTTTCGTTTTTCGCTCCCCTCCTTTCCAAAGCCATAACTTTTTTATTTTTCCGTGAATCTGGCCATATGAGGGCTTATTTTTTGCGGGACGAGTTGTACTTTTGAACAACATCATTGGTTTTAGCATGTCGTGTGCTTGAAAGCAGGAAAAAAAATTCCAAATGTGGTGAAATTGCAAAAATAGTGCAATCCCACACTTGTTTTTTGTTTGTTCTTTTGCTAGGTTCACTAAATGCTAAAACTGACCTCCCATTATGATTCTCCAGGTCATTACGAGTTCATATGAAGAGGAGGATGAATGAACTCATGGAGATCAACATCCGACACTGTGGAGACACCATCACGTGTTTCTCAACGCAGTGATTCTAGAGCACTGCCCCCATCCCTTATGGGAAATATGTAAAACATGCAAAACAGAAGCCGCGGAGACACCACCACGTGTTTCTCAATGCAAGCAATGACCAGCCAGGTCTTTGCCCGGGAAGGAACAACCACGGGAAGGGCAGTCTCCAATGAAGGAAACCACCTATGCCAAAACATGGTATCCATCCACATACAGCTGTTTCGGGGTATTGCCCCTCATCAGTGTGGAGTAGGAAACTGGCTGGTAGGAGCAATGCCTAGTAAAAAGACTATGAAGAGGAGGATGAATGAACTCATGGAGATCAACATCCGACACTGTGGAGACACCATCACGTGTTTCTCAACGCAGTGATTCTAGAGCACTGCCCCCATCCCTTATGGGAAATATGATGATCTCCATGAGTTCATTCATCCTAAAACAAATGTGATCTTTGCATTTTCTTTAAAAATAAGAGATTTCTAAACACTAGGGTATAGGAAACCTCACATCACCAGTTGCGTGACAAAAACCCCACCTCACCAGTTGAGGGTTAAACTATTTTTTTAATCTTCTTTATATTTTTAAAACTATTTTTCTTGAAGTTTTGGCATGCTTCAATAGCCTCCATGGGAGGCTAGAAGCTGTCACAATTTGATCGGCTCTGCTACATAGAAGCGATGCTCAGATCGCCTCTATGTAGCAGAATTACTGCATTGCTATGAGCACTGTTCACAGGGTGGCATTCATAGCAATCCGGCATCAACAACCATAGAGTTCTCCAGGAGACCTCTGGTTGTTTTACCGATGAACCGATAACCCCAGATGGGGGTCAAGGTGTGCGTATTTCCAGCCCGATGGCTGGAAGTGATGAGCAGGCAACAAATACTGATGTAAAATACTGAACAAATACTCAACGTCTGCACGTGGCCCAAAGGTAAGTTGCTCCATCACTAAGGGGTTAACACTTTAAGTGTACTAATCTGTATATAGTATATATTTATGTTATTGTGGGATACAGCACTAAAAGCCTAGCTCCAGCTCCATCTATATAATACTCATAAAAAGCCCTTATAGAAGTGGGAAACTATGCTGTTGCCATGGCAGTACACATGCAATAAAGCTAGTCCTGTTCTAATGGCCACTGCAATATACTGTACACCCACTACCAGTACCTTAAAAAAATTGTAGTATCTATGGAAAATTGGGCAGTTAATGCAAAAAATACTCAAAAATACCAACACAATATTTTAATGGGGTCCTTTTATAAACAACAGTGGCTTCACTATTGTTTCCTGCTTCAAACACCAACATTGTTCTGTAGCTGAAGCTTGAAGCTTCAGAGAAAGGCTTAACTTTTAATAGAATTTCTTAAATTTCCAAAACATACTCACTTTGGAACAATATAATTTCTTGCCAATTCTGCAGCTGTACTGATACATCTTGTACCGAGATGTTGTCTGTATTTATGCTTAAATTGGCTTGGTTTGCCACTAGTGAATTTTCATCTCTTTAATTACCAAGCAGGTGGAGGAAGCAATAGTTAAAAATATCCTGTCTCTTGTAATCTGTCATTTCCTTTGCTGGGTTTATAGAACATAGATGTAATTTAAAATAGAATTCCACAAAGGGACATTAAAAAATAGGAATAGTTGCAAAAACAATGCAAAACAGTTTGACGGTTTTGCCATGGCTCGCTGTTAAAGTTCGCTTTCTGTAGCTCCTGACAAATTTGATCAACAGAGAAAGCAAGTTTATTCACACTAAGGCCTTCTTCACACATTCTTTTTTTAAGTCAGCATGCGGTCTGTTTTTAAGGGCCGCAAATACGGACATACGCACATCCATTGTATTCCAACTCTACGATTCTATGATCCTATGATTCAATGCTGTTGCACACATTTCAGGTTTTTTACATTGACTGTGTGTCCGTGTGGAAAACCCGCAGACACATCAGTTGCTTTTGTGCAGCACGGACAAAATGCCTGCTGCACACATGCACACTGATGACACATGGATGACATCCGTGTGTCATCAGCATGACACGTACCGGTACTTGGGAACAAGCAGTACAGTTTGCGCTGTTCCTTGGCGCTGGCTGGCTGCTAAATGCATCTCTTATCATTGTCTCCTGCTCATGCTGAGACAATGATGGGAATTGTATTCAGCAGCAGCTGAGTGTCTCTTGTGTTAAATAAAGAATTAAATTAAAAAAACAACGTGGGCTCCTGAGCAATTTTTTTAACCAGCAGAGGGAAAGCCCATGGCTGGAAGCTGATTTTAATAACCTGGGGCATGGGTCACTACCCCAATTCTGGCGCTTAACTTCGCTCTTCCAACTTGCCCTGTGGCAGTGGCAAGTGGGGTGATAAGGTTGTTGATGTCACCTTTGCATTGTCAGGTGACATCAATCCCAGGAATTAGTAATGTAGAGGCGTCTATAAAATGCCTATCCTTTACTAACCCCATAATTATATTGTAAAATAGACACAGCCAGAGTAAAGTCCCTTATTTGAAATAATAAAAAACACCCTGTTTTGCACATTTATTAAAAATAAAAATGCAGTTATACTCATCTTACGCCTAGTCCATTGAAGCACATGTCCCCTGTGAAAAATAGAAAATAATAAAGAACAAAAATATTCGCCTTACATCTAATCCACTGATGCACCCTGTAAAAAAATAAATAAAAAACAACCATATCCCTCACATGTCCGAAGTGATGATTAGTAACACTGTACCATGCAGTAATCCATGTCTGCGATATGTGGTTTACAACCTGGACGGTTGCATGACGTGATCGTCCAGGCTGCAAACCATGGGGGATGCAGGAGACAATGATGAGAGCTGCCTTCAGCAGCCGGTTTGTGAGCTGTACAACTTTTCCCAGGCACTGGTACATATCACACGGACATACGGATGGCACACAGATGTGAAATACGGGATCAGGGACAGTGCACAGACACACGTGTCGGGTGACACGGTTGTCACATACATACAGATGGTAGATGGACACAGACCAGGACTTGTGAAGGAGGCCTAAAGTGTAGGTTGGCTATAATGATGCTATAGTGTCCATGAACAGGAAGAGCCCAAGCGTTGGCTGGAACCATGTTACACTGCTCCGCCATACTCACCCGACCTCCGCTCCCACGCCGCAGTCGGCCTCCGCTCCCACGCCACAGCCTCTCTCCACCCGACAGCCGCAGCGGTCACCTGAGACGGGCTCGCAAACGATGCCTTCCCTGCATGCTATGCGCATGCGCCATAGGCCGCGGCCGCGCCTCCTTCCTGCTTCTTATGCTCCGGCTGTGCCCTGACCCGGAAGCACCTTTGGACCAATGGCTGACCAGACGGTGCCATATCAGGCCGCTTCCCCCTGAGGGAGGCGCCTGATCGTTGTGTTTCCTAGCACTCTGGCCTCGCTTCATCATGTGCTCTCTGCTCCTTCAGTTCCATTCTCGGCTGCTCCCCGCAGCAGCCTCTCAGTTCTGCTACCTGTGTTCCTTGTTCTCGTCCGCAGTCCAGCCTCCAGTGTTCCTGCCGTCCTACTCCTGTCCTGTCTCCAGTGTTCCTGCCGTCCTACTCCAGTCCTGTCTCCAGTGTTCCTGTCGTCCTACTCCTGTCCTGCCTCCAGTGCTCCTGCCGTCCTACTCCAGTCCAGCTTCCAGTGTTCCTGCTGTACTACTCCAGTCCTGCCTTCATTGTCCTTGCTGTCCTACTCCAGTCCAGTCTCCAGTGTTCCTATTCCTGTCATTCCTCCTTGTTCCAGTCTTCTGTCTTTCTTCATTCCAGCCTCCTGATTCCAGTCTTGTTCTGTTATTCTTTACTCCAGTCTCAGTCTTACTCCGGTCCATCCTGAGCCGCCCCTCTCGGTACCAGCTACCATGGTACTCGAACCCCTGGGCCTGCTCCTAACGGTCCCTGTATAGGGGTCGGTTCCATCTGACAGCTTGCCTGGGGCCCCTTGGGGCCACGGTACAGAGGGTCCACTCCCGGAGGTTCCTTCTTCTGACCACCCACGAGTACGATCAGGCCATGGACTCCGCCGGTACTACGGCTGCTACCCAGAAAGAGTTGCTATTCCTATGGGAGAATCAGGGTCGCATTATGTTAGTCATGAAGTCGATGGACACCCGTTTGTTGGCCTTACAGTTGGCTGATCCTGGAAATGCCACTCAGCTGGCCAGCCTCCAACAGGAGCTGGGTCAGCATCAAGATACTCAAGCCCACATTTTGTCCTACATGGCTTCCTTTGATAGTCGCTTGTCGGCCCTCCAGGCTGCCACTGCAGTGCCGACTCCTCCTCCTGCATCTACTGCTCTCCCGATGCCCCGCCTCGCCAAGCCGCCTCGTTTCACTGGGGATCCCAAGCTCTGTAGGGGGTTCTTAAATCATTGTAGCCTCCACTTTGAATGGCTGCTGCAGGAATATCCCTCGGATCGGGCCAAAGTGGCCTTCATTATGTCCCATCTGGAGGGAGAGGCCTTGTCTTGGGTAAACCCGCTCTGGGAACGTGACGACCCGGTCGTCTCGAGTCGCCCGGTTTTCCTGGATACGTTTCGTAAGGTTTTCGATGAGCCGGGTCGGTTAGCCTCTCTCACGGAGTCACTCTTTAACTTACACCAGGGCCCCCTCACGGTCGGACAGTACGCTATTCACTTTCGCACTATCTCCTCCGAGCTCGGCTGGAATAACGCGGCTTTGGTGGGGGCATTCTGGCGCGGTCTTTCTAGTAGAATAAAGGATGAACTCGCAGGTCGAGATACCCGTCCACCTTAGAAGACCTTATCTCGCTGGCTACCTGCATTGACCTGCGCTTCCTGGAGCGCGCTCGGTAGTCAGCGAGAGACAGGCGGTCCTCCAGGTCAGTTTCTCCTTTCACCCGGTCTGCCAGCTCCCGTTCGGTCGGGCTGTCTTCCCTCTCTTCGGGTGAGTCCATGCAGATAGACCGTCTCAGGGTGGCCGAGTTGCGTCAGAGAGAGAGACGGGCACAAGGTCTGTGCCTCTATTGCGGTGATTCGTCACACAATGTCCGCACCTGTCCTAAGAGACAGGGAAACGACTCCACCTAGGTAAGGTAAGATAGGCCTTCCTAGGTGATGATGATCCCTCTCAACCCCTTACGATTTCTGTGCTTTTGGTTTCAGGAGGGAGGCGTGGATTCGGGCTCAGCGGGTAACTTCATTCGGCCGGAAGAAGTGGACAGATACCAAATTCCTGTAGTCACTCTATCTAACCCAATTCAGATTGCCACCGTGGATGGCAAACCGCTACAGGTGACAGTCACCTTGGCCACTGAAGAGGTGGAGTTGCAAGTCGGAGCCTTACATCGAGAGAAGATAGCCTTTTACGCTTTGCCTAAGCTCTCTCACGCCATTCTACTCGGTGTTCCTTGGTTAAGGACTCATCAGCCTGTTCTTGACTGGTCTTCTGGGGAGATACTCCGTTGGGGGCACCCGTGCCAAGCTCGGTGTCTGACTCCTGTCCGCCTGGTGGCCTCTCCTCGGTCATCTCCAGACCTCCTGGGTCTTCCTCCAGCCTACAGCTCCTATGCCGATGTTTTTGATAAGAAGGAAGCGGAGGTCATCCCTCCACACTGGCTGTTTGACTGCCCAATTGAACTTGTTCCCGGTTCAACCCCTCCAAGGAGCAGAATCTACCCTCTGTCTCCCGCAGAGACCGCCGCCATGTCCGAGTATGTCCTAGAGAACCTCGCCAAAGGCTTTATACGGAAATCCTCTTCGCCCGTGGGAGCTGGGTTCTTCTTCGTCAAAAAGAAGGACGGAACTCTACGGCCGTGCATTGACTATAGGGGCTTGAATGAGATTACCATCAAGAACAGGTACCCTCTTCCACTCATTCTGGACCTGTTTGTCCTTCTCAGAGGGGCTTGGGTCTTTTCCAAGCTGGACCTCAGAGGAGCCTACAATCTGGTCTGTATCCGTGCAGGTGACGAGTGGAAGACCGCTTTCAACACTCGAGATGGCCATTACGAGTACCTGGTCATGCCCTTCGGTCTTTGCAATGCTCCTGCAGTCTTTCAAGAGTTCATCAATGAGATCTTCCGGGACGGGATCTCTTGTACTCCTGTGTGGTCGTGTATTAGACGACATCCTCGTCTTCTCGCCGGACCTCTCGTCCCACAGAAAGAGTGTCCGCCTGGTGCTTCAGCGTCTTCGGGAGAACCGTCTGTATGCGAAGATCGAGAAATGTCTCAACGAACAGACCTCTCTGCCCTTTCTGGGATACATTATCTCCGACGCTGGTCTAAGGATGGATCCCGAGAAGTTGTCTGCCATCCTCAAATGGCCTCGCCCCGTCGGATTAACCCCTTCACTAACAAGGGTGGTTTGCATGTTAACTCCCGAGCCAATTTTTACAATTCTGACCACTGTCCCTTTATGAGGTAATAACTCTGAAACGCTTCCATGGATCCTGGTGATTCTGACAATGTTTTCTCATGACATATTGTACTTCATGTCAGTGGTAAAATTTAATTCATATAACTTGCGTTTATTTGTGAAAAAAATGGAAATTTGGCCAAAATTTTTAAAATTTCGCAATTTTCCGACTTTGAATTTTTATGCCCTTAAATCACAGAGATACAGCACACAAAAAACTTAATAAATAACATTTCCCACATGTTTACTTTACATCAGCACAATTTTGGAACCAAAATTTTTTTTTTGTTAGGAAGTTATAAGGGTTAAAAGTTGACCAGCTATTTCTCATTTTTGCAACACCATTTTATTTTTACGGACCACATCACATTTGAAGCCACTTTGAGGGGTCTATATGATAGAAAATATCCAAAAGTGACACCATTCTAAAAACTGCACCCCTTAAGGTGCTCAAAACCACATTCAAGAAGTTTATTAACCCTTCAGGTGCGTCACAGGAATTTTTTTGAATATTTAAAAAAATTGAACATTTAACTTTTTTCACAAAAAAAATACTTCAGGTACAATTTTTTTTTATTTTACCAAGGGTAATAGGAGAAATTGGACTGGAAAAGTTATTGTGCAATTTGTCATAAGTACGCTGATACCTGATATGTGGGGGAACCACTGTTTCGGCGCATGGCAGAGCTCAGAATGGAATGAGCGCCGTTTGACTTTTTCAGTGCAAAATTGGCTGGAATTCAGATCGGACGCCATGTCACTTTTGGAGAGCCCCTGATGTGCCTAAACAGTGGAAACCCCCCACAAGTGACCCCATTTTGGAAACTAGACCCCCAAGGACCTTATCTAGATATGTGGTGAGAACTTTGAACCCACAAGGGCTTTACAGAAGTTTATAACGTACAGCGGTACAATTAAAAAATCATATTTTTTCCACAAAAATGATCTTTTCACCCTCAATTTTTATTTTCCCAAGGGTAACAGGACCATAAAAGTTATTGTGCAATTTGTCCTGAGTACACTGATACTCCACATGTGGGGGTAAACCACTATGTGGGCATATGGCAGAGCTCGGAAGGGAAGCAGCACCATTTGACTTTTTTGACTGGAATTGTGATCGGACACCATGTCGCGTTTGCAAAGCCCCTGATGTACCACAACAGTGAAAACACCCCACAAATGACACCATTTTAGAAACTAGACCCCCCAAGGAACTTATCTATATGTGTGGTGAGCACTTTGAACCCCCCAGTGCTTCACAGAAGTTTATAACGCCCGGGCGTGAAAATAAAAAAATCATTTTTTTCCACAAAAATGATATTTTTGACCCCAATTTTTTACTTTTCTAAGAGTATCAGGAGAAATTGGACCCTAAAAGTTGTTTTGCAATTTGTCCTGAGTAGGCTGATACCCTATATGTGGGGGTAAAGCACTGTTTGGGTGCATGGCAGAGCTTGGAAGGGAAGGAGCACCATTTGACTTTTTCAACGCAGAATTTCCACAAACATGATCTTTCAGTCACCATTTTTTTATTTTCCCAAGGGTAACAGGAGAAATTGGACCCCAAAAGCTCTTGTCCAATTTTTCTTGAGTACGCTGATACCCCATATGTGGGAGAAAACTACTGTATGGGCACACGTCGGGGCTCGGAAGGGAAGTAGTGACGTTTTGGAATGCAGACTTTGATGGAATGGTCTGCGGGTGTCATGTGCGTTTGGAGAGCCCCTGATGTACCTAAACTATTGAAACTCCCCACAAGTGACCCCATTTTGGAAACTAGACCCCCCACGGAACTTATCTAGATATGTTGTGAGCACTTTGAACCCCCAAGTGCTTCACAGAAGTTTATAACGCCCGGGCATGAAAATAAAAAAATCTTTTTTTTCCACAAAAATGATATTTTTGCCCCCAATTTTTTATTTTCCTAAGAATAACAGGAGAAATTGGACCCCAAAAGTTGTTTTGCAATTTGTTCTGAGTAGGATGATACACTATATGTGGGGGTAAAACACTGCTTGGGCGCATGGCAGAGCTTGGAAGGGAAGGAGCACCATTTGACTTTTTCAACGCAGAATTGGCTGGAATTGAGATCAGACGCCATGTTGCATTTGGAGAGCACCTGATGTGCCCAAACAGTGGAAACCCCCCAATTATAACTCCACCCCTAACCCCAACACACCCCTAACCCTAATCTCAGCCCTAGCCCTAACCCTAGCCCTTACCCTAGCCCTAACCCTAACCCTATCCCTAACCCTAGCCCTAGCGGGAAAATGGAAATAAATACATTTTCTTTTAATTTTATTATTTTCCCTAACTAAGGGGGTCATAACGGGGGGGGTTTGATTTACTATTTATAGCGGGTTTTTATATTTGGCAGCTGTCACACGCTAAAAGACGCTTTTTATTGTAAAAATAGTTTTTGCATCACCACATATTGAGAGCTATAATTTTACCATATTTTAACCCACCGAGTCATGTGAGGTCTTATTTTTTGCGGGACGAGTTGTCGCTTTTATTGGTATCATTTTCAGGCATGTGACATCTTTTGATCGCTTTTTATTCCGATTTTTGGGACACAGAATGAACAAAAACCAGCATTTCATGAATTTCTTTTGGGGGGTGCGTTTACACCGTTCCGCCTGCGTTAAAATTGATAAAGTGCTTTTTTTCTTCGCGTCAGTACGGTTACAGTGATACCTCATTTAAGTCTTTTTTATGTTTTGACGCTTTTATGCAATGAAAACAATTTTATATAAAAAATAATTATTTTTGCAGCGCTTTATTCTGTGAGCTATAACTTTTTTATTTTTTCACTGATGATGCTGTATGGTGGCTCATTTTTTGCGGGACAAGATGACGTTTTCAGTGGTACCATGGATATTTATATGCGTCTTTTTGATCGCGCGTTATTTCACTTTTAGTTCGGCGGTATGATAATAAATCATTATTTTTTGCTTCGCTCTTTATTTTTATTTTTTAAGGGGTTTGCTAAAGGGGATAACTAATGGGGCAGTTTTATAGGGCGGGTCGTTACGAACGCGACGATACCAAATATGTGTACTTTTATTGGTTTTTTTTATTTCCAAAAAATGAATTTATTAGGGAATATTTTTTTTTTTTATTTATTTAGCTATATTTTTTTTAATTATTTTTACACTTTTTTTTTTTTTAACTTTATTACATTGTCCCAGGTGAGACATCACTGTCCTGTGACAGTTTGCTGATCTGTCACATCACTGTGACAGATCAGCGATCTGTCACAGGCTGTGCTGCAGGCTTCCTCCTTGCCTGCACTTTGCAGGCATGAGGAAGCCAGCTCCCTGCAGGCCCCCGAAGGTCCCCGTCCCCATCTTGGATCCGGGGACCTGCAGGTGAAAGAGCCCTCCCGCAGCAGCGCTGCACATTGCGCTGCTGTGGGGGGCTCAGGGAAGCACGGAGGGAGCCCCCTCCCTGCCGATGCTTCCCTTTAACCCCCGGTACACCGCGATCATATTTGATCGCGGTATGCAAGGGGTTAATGTGTCGGGGGCGGTCCGTGACTGCCCCTGACACATTGTGCCGGGTGTCAGCTGTGATAATCACCACCGCTGATCACTATGTCGTAATATTCCGTCCATGGGAATTAGGTCCAGGGTCACATGGACGGAATATTACATCCATTGTAGGTAAGGGGTTAAAGGCGATACAACGATTCCTCGGGTTCGCCAACTATTACCGGCAATTTGTCTCCCACTTTTCCGCGATCACAAGACCCATTTCTGCGCTCACCCATAAAGGGTCTACTTCCAAGGATTGTTCTCCTGAGGCAGAGGAAGCCTTTCTGACCCTAAAACGGGCTTTCTCAACGGCACTGGTCCTGCATCGCCCTGAGAGCTATCGACCTTTTGTACTCGAGGTTCACACTTCCTCGACGGGTGCCGGGGCGGTACTGTCCTAGAGAACTGCCTCCGGTCACCTGCACCCTTGTGGCTTCTTCTCAAAGGGCTTTTCTCCATCCGAGTGTAACTACTCGATCGGCGACCGGGAACTTTTGGCCATCAAGTTGGCCTTGGAGGAGTGGTGCCACCTCCTGGAAGGAGCTGTCCATCCTTTTGTCATCTTCTCGGACCACAAGAATCTGGCCTATCTCCAGTCTGCCCAGAGACTTAACCCTCGCCAGGCCAGACGGTCCTTATTTTTCGCCCGATTTGATTTCGAGCTCCGATTCCGTCCTGGCAACATGAATTCCAAAGCTGACGCCCTGTCCAGGGTCTTCCAGCCACATGAATCCACGGAGGAATCTTAGCATATCATTGATCCCACTAGTATCATCACCGTGGCTCCGGTGAACTGGCTTACTCCCCCACCTGGCAAGACGCTTGTGCCAGAGAATCTCAAGCGAAAGGTTCTTCTATGGGGGCACTCCTCCAAACTGGCCGGCCATGCTGGAACTAAGAAGACCCTTGACCTTATCACGCGTCACTACTGGTGGCCCACGCTTCGCCAAGATGTACTCGACTTTGTGGCTTCTTGTCCATCCTGTGCAAAAAACAAAGTGCCGTGGAGATCTCCGTCGGACTTGTTGCTTACGTTGCCCATCCCTACGGTTCGTTGGGAGAACATCGCCATGGATTTCATCACCGACCTACCCTGCTCTGTGGGCTGCACAGTCATCCTGGTGGTGGTGGATCGTTTTTCCAAGAAGGCTCACTTCGTCCCTCTGCCCGGTCTTCCCTCTGCTCTGGAGATGGCCAAAATCTTCATTCATCAAATCTTCAGACTTCACGGACTACCTCGACACATTGTGTCTGACCGAGGGGTTCAGTTTACCTCTAAGTTCTGGCGTTGTAAGCTTATGAACATTTCCCTTGACTTCTCCTCGGCCTACCATCCACAGTCCAACTGACAGGTAGTGCGTACCAACCAGACGTTTACGGGGTACTTACGTCACTTCTCCAACGCCCACCAGAACGATTGGGTCAACTTACTCCCCTGGGCAGAGTTTGCTTATAACAACCATGCTGGTGAGTCTTCGGCCAAGTCTCCGTTTTTCATTGTTTTTGGCAGACATCCTGGTGTTCCTCTTCCGATAACTCCTGTCTCTGAGGTACCTGCGGCCAACGCCTTGTCCTCTGAATTCTCTAAGATTTGGCTATCATTCTCTATGATTTAGGCTGAGACCAACTCATTACTCAAGAGATCAGCTGATCATATGAAGAACTATGCGGACAAAAAGAGGTTGGATCCTCCTCCGTATCGTGTTGGGTACAAGGTCTGGCTCTCCTCCAAATTCGTTTGATTAAAACTGCCCTCCTACAAATTGGGTCCACGCTACATCGGTCCGTTTGAAATTCTGGGACGTATTAACGAAGTCGCCTACAAATTGAGGTTGCCTGCTTCGCTCTGGATCCCGAACACCTTTCACGTCTCTCTCCTGAAGCCTGTGGTGCTGAATCGCTTCCATTCCTCGCTTGATCCTGGTCCTCAGCCGGTGGGTGCCGATGATGTTTTTGAAGTGCAGGACATTCTCGCTGTGAAGAGGGTTAGAGGTAGGACTTTCTTTCTTGTTGATTGGAAGGGGTTTGGTCCTGAGGAGAGATCCTGGGAGCCTCGGGAGAATATCAATGCTCCCCGAATCCTCAAAAGGTTTCTTGCTAACCTCCGGGGGGCGGCTTAGGGGTGGTACTGTTACACCACTCTGCCATACTCACCCGACCTCCACTCCCACGCCGCAGTCGGCCTCCGCTCCCACGCCGCAGCCTCTCTCCACCCAACGGCCGCGGCGGTCACCTAAGACGGGCTCGCGACCGATGCCTTTCCTGCATGCTATGTGCATGCGCCATAGGCCGCGGCCACGCCTCCTTCCTGCTTCTTATGCTCCGGCTGTGCCCTGACCCGGAAGCACCTTTGGACTAATGGCTGACCAGACGGGGCCATATCAGGCCGCTTCCCCCTGAGGGAGGCGCCTGATCGTTGTGTTTCCTAGCACTCTGGCCTCGCTTCATCGTGTGCTCTCTGCTCCTGCAGTTCCGTTCTCAGCTGCTCCCTGCAGCAGCCTCTCAGTTCTGCTACCTGTGTTCCTTGTTCTCGTCCGCAGTCCAGCCTCCAGTGTTCCTGCCATCCTACTCCAGTCCTGTCTCCAGTGTTCCTGCCGTCCTACTCCAGTCCTGTCTCCAGTGTTCCTGCCGTCCTACTCCAGTCCTGTCTCCAGTGTTCCTGTCGTCCTACTCCAGTCCTGCCTCCAGTTCTCCTGCCATTCTGCTCCAGTCCAGCTTCCAGTGTTCCTGCTGTCCTACTCCAGTCCTGCCTTCAGTGTCCTTGCTGTCCTACTCCAGTCCAGTCTCCAGTGTTCCTATTCCTGTCATTCCTCCTTGTTCCAGTCTTCTGTCTTTCTTCATTCCAGCCTCCTGATTCCAGTCTTGTTCTGTTATTCTTTACTCCAGTCTCAGTCTTACTCCGGTCCAACCTGAGTCGCCCCTCTTTGTACCGGCTACCGTGGTACTCGAACCCCTGGGCATGCTCCTAACGGTCCCTGTATAGGGGTCGATTCCATCTGGCAGCTCGCCCGGGGCCCCTCGGTGCCACGGTCCAGAGGGTCCACTCCCGGAGGTTCCTTCTCCAGACCACCCACGCTAACAAACCATACCCTTTTCAATAAGGCCTCTTTCACACTTCAGTTTTTTGTGTCAGTTAAAATCCGCCAAAAAGGCGGAAAAGCGGATCCGTTCCTAACTGATGTGAACGGATGCCTCAGGATCCGTTTCGTGACGGATCCGCAGAATGAAGAATTTTAAAGGAACCGCTGGCCGGGAAGGAGAGAGAGAGAGAGAGAGAATTTTTTTCGTCCGCCAGAAAGGATTTCAGGGTTAATTTTCTCCCTGACTTCCTTTCACCGGGCATGCGCAATTGAAAATGCGGATCCAACAACGAAAAAAACGTTGCAAGGTCCGTCCAAGCATGCCGACGGACGAAAAAAAATTGGCGGATCCTCACAAAAACGGATCCAACGGATGGCCATCCGTCAAGATCCGCCAGTAATGCAACTCAATGGGGAAAAAAACGGATCCACAAAAAAAAATGGCTGATCCGTTTTTTTCAAAATCTGGCGGATTTTGACTGATGGTCAAAAACGGAAGTGTGAAAGAGGCCCAAAATGGAAAACCTGCCAACAGCTTCTCCCTAAACATTTTTATGCTTCTCCCTATATGAAATTTATGCTGTTTTGAAGGCGAAAGGTGGTCACACCAAATATCGATATGATTTAGGTTTCTTTTTTGCTCATTCACTTTGCATTTTGTTTGTTAATTGATCAAATAAATTAGTAAGACTTCTATTTTTTAAATAATTCTTAATTTGCAGCATCTTTTCCACAAATTCCAAAAATGTTTGCACAGTTAAGTATATAATTATCAACATTTTGAAAGTTAAAAAGTAATCTTTAAATATCAGTCCCTTGTCTTAGCAGCACACATACTGGTTTACAATGTATGATGTTTACCTTCCTCAAATAGATATGAAGACTAATTGTAGTATATCACAAAGTAAGCATGGACTTGCAGAAAGGGGTCACTAAAAGATTAGCAAATTCAAAGAGCAAACTTCATTCCCTGCAATTTGTAAACTTCAATCATTCTTTGAAATAAAAGGTTTGTTCATTTCATGGACTGCCTATCAGCTGTACCCTTAGCTTTGAAGAGAGCTGGACAGCTGGTATTTTGCTCCCATGTCAAGGGTCTAGGTGTAACTTCTGCAGGAGAATAGGAACATGTCCCAGCCTTCTTTTAAACATCTGAAACAATGGACACTAGGAAGATTGCCAAATCTTTGAGGTTCCAGCCAGATTTGGGTCACAAATGTCATAAATCAAAGGGTGGCAAGATGTGAATGAGTAACACAATGTCCAACTATTTTAAACAGTAATGAATTAATGATTCTAGAGTGAAAGCTTTACAAGCCATTAGATGTGGAAGACTGCAACAAGACATTTATGATTTGTTGTTTAACTAGCAAAGAATGGTTCTTTTTTGGACTCGTTCTAACATGACCTTTTTGTGTATATTTTGTATATAATATCTAACTGATTGCACAATACTTCCCAGACTTATGGCTCATACTCATCATCGTTAACCCCTTTACCTCCGAGGGTGGTTTGCACGTTAATGACTGGGCCACCTTTTGCAATTCTGACCACTGTCACTTTATGAGGTTAAAACTCTGGAACACTTCAATGGATCTTGGTGATTCTGAGACAGTTTTTTCGTAACATATCGTACTTCATGATAATGGTAAAATATTTTAAGACTTTTTAAAGTGTTTATTTCTGAAAAAAAATGAAATTTGTTGAAAATGTGTAAAATTTTGCAATTTTCAAATTGAATTTTTATGTCCTTAAATCACAGAGATATCTCACACAAAATAGTAAATAAATAACATATCCCACATGTCTACTTTACATCAGTATTTGTCAGGCACAGTGCAAATCTCAGAAGGCAAGGAGCACCAGACATTACTGTTATGGTTTGCAGGTACCATGACCCACTGGGAGAGCCCATGAGGTACCAGAACAGCAGAACCCCCCATAAATGACCACATTTTACAAACTCCACCTCTCAATGAATTCATCTAGGGGTACAGTGATCATATTGACTTCATGGGTGCGTCACAGAATTTTATACCATTGAGCAGTGAAGAAAAAATAACTACACTTTTACCATCAAAATTTAGTTTTAGCCACGGGGACACTCGGGAGGAATGGAGTGCTATTTGCCTCCTGGAGCGCAGATTTTCCTAGAATAGTTTGCAGACTCTACAGTGGGGGAAATAAGTATTTAATCCCTTGCTGATTTTGCAAGTTTCCCCACTGATAAAGACATGAACAGTCTATAATTTTAAGGGTACGTTAATTTTAACATTGAGAGATAGAATATCAAACTTAAAATCCAGAAAATCACATTGCATAAGTTATATAAATTTATTTGCATTTTGCAGTGAGAAATAAGTGTTTGATCCCTCTTGCAAACAATACTTGATACTTGGTCGCAAACCCTTGTTGGCAATCACAGCAGTCAGACTTTTTTGTAGTTGATGATGAGGTTTGCACACATGTCAGGAGGAATTTTGGTCCACTCCTCTTTGCAGATCATCTCTAAATCATTAAGATTTTGAGGCTGTCGCTTGGCAACTCGGAGCTTCAACTCCCTCCATAAGTTTTCTATGGGATTAAGGTAGATCGCAGCATTTCAGGGGTTAAAGTGCCGGGAGTGGTCTGTGATCGCTCCTGGCACTTAGTGCCTAGTGTCAGCTGTTATCTGGGCATGTGGTGTGTTTGATATGGTCAGACACCTACTGTTTAATTTATGAAGGAGGGGCTCTGAAACTCACAAAGCACCTATGAGGACAATGTGTTAGCGTGGGTGGTTTAGAGCAGGAAGCTCCGGGAGTGGACCCCCTGGACCGTGGCACCGAGGGACCCCGGGCGAGCTTCCAGGTGGAACGACCCCTATACAGGGACCGTTAGGAGCAGGCCCAGGGGTTCGAGTACCACGGTAGCCGGTACCGAGAGGGGCAGCTCAGGATGGACCGGAGTAAGACTGAGATTTGAGTAAGACGGCAGGAACACTGAAGGCAGGACTGGAGTAGGACGGCAGGAACACTGAAGACAGGACTGGAGTAGGCAGCAGGAGTACTGGAGGCAGAACTGCAGAAGAGATCAAGGAACACTGGTAGCAGGGCTGAGAAGCTGCTGCGGGGAGCAGCCGAGAACAGAACTGCAGGAGCAGAGTGCACACGATGAAGCATGGCCAGAGTGCTAGGAAACACAACGATCAGGCGCCTCCCTCAGGGGGAAGCGGCCTGATATGGCCCCGTCTGGGCAGCCATTGGTCCAAAGGTGCTTCCGGGTCAGGGCACAGACGGAGCATAGGAAGGAGGCGTGGTCGCGGCCTATGGCGCATGCGCATAGCATGCAGGGACAGCATCAGCCGCAAGCCCGTCTCAGGTGACCGCCGCAGCCGTCGGGTGGAGAGAGGCTGCGTCGTAGGAGCAGAGCCCGACTGCGGCATGGGAGCGGAGGCCAGGTGAGTATGGCGGAGCGGTGTAACACAATGCAAGAACTGCCAAAAATTAGAAGAGGGACTCCGATACACCCTTTGTCAGACATAAAGGAGGTCCTCATACACATTTTGTTCAAACTGTTAGGTAGTGGCACTCCTAGACTCATAAAGTATATGCACTACGTGTAAAGGCTGCCAAAAATTATAAGGCGGAACTCCAATACACCTTGGAAGACATGCAAAGGAGGAAATCACAAAATATTTTTCCCCATTATTAAAGGAGTGGGACTCCTAAAGTGGTAATGTGGTGCCCCCAGGAGTATGGTCGCTACAGTGGCATTACTTCTTCCTAGGGAGAGTGATGTCACGCCTGGAGGCAATGAAGGGTCTCTCTGGCAGTTAATCACTGCATGCAACACAGTTCCCACTCCGGGTCAGCAGAGGGAGCTCTGAACCCAGAACTGAGGGGAGGAGCTGTCTCTGAGGGCCAGGAAGGAGTGAGTCTGTTAGTGTGAGGAGGGCGTTGTGTGCAGACATGGAGAAGAAGAGCTGGGGAGACTGAGGAAAGTGGAGAGCTCAGTTCCAGTGATAGCGCATGATCTGGAGCCTGGTCTCCAAGGGTGTATGGATACTAACGGTCCTGCACCAGAAACCAGAGGAATAGGAAGCTGTAAATGCTCTATTCCCACATAATCCTCGGAGGCACAACAGCGACGGGTGAGCCAAGAGAGATAGAAGGCTACGGCTGTCTGCCATGCGAGTGGAGTGTGGATAACATCAGAAAGGAGGAACTCCAGTGTAACTCAGTTTTGGGAGTACTTCATAGAGAGCGCTAGTAAGGAGACTGCACAACCCATCTGCCAGAGTGATTCCTGATTTGCTTCCAGGCTAACCAGCTCCTGTGTCATCTGTACTCAGGACCCTGGACTGCATTTGCCAAGTAAAGGTAAAGATACTGCAACCTATTGTGTCCTTGCCTTCTTGCTGCAACCTTCCCAGCACTGCTACATCTGTGCCTGCCACTGCACCTTCCTTCCCAACACCCATCTACACTGCCCTGGGACAACAGCCCTGCCTATGGAGGGCTATAACATCATTTTTGCACCCCACCATCTGTCCCAGAGGATCTGTCTGCAGCGTCGGCTTAACATTTGCCGAACACCACAGGTGGCGTCACGAATCATCTATTCATAAACTTTATTCCATCACTTCACTCCCTTACATGGACGCCCAGGGCCACGGACCGGGTCACCGCTACTGTGACACTTCCCTATGAAATATCGGCCCGGTACCGAGGACCCCACGGCCCTGTTGGGCAACCCAGTAAAGTGTATGCACTATGTGGAAGAGCTGCCAAAAACTACAAGATGGTACTCTAAAACGTCCTGGAAGATAAGCAGAGGAGGGTCTCAGAAGACTTTTTCTTACCATTTCGAAGGATTGGGACTCCTAGACTGGTGATGCTGATGCAAGTGCAAGGGCTTAAGAAAAATTACACATGGAGGTATACATAAATAAAAGTGTAACAGAACTGTAGAGGTAGGTCTCTGAAATGATATAGTAGGGTATCATTATACACACCATTGAAAAATTATGAGAGAGTGTCAGATCATGACCCTGTAGAAATTGTGGAGGATGAGGACACTAAAAATTAGAAAACAAGAACTGTATACCCTTGTTTGGGTGGAAAGGGGTGTATGGAAATACACCAGAAAAAAGCAAGATTTTAATT
This sequence comes from Dendrobates tinctorius, assembly GCF_039654945.1. Taxonomy (NCBI): domain Eukaryota; kingdom Metazoa; phylum Chordata; class Amphibia; order Anura; family Dendrobatidae; genus Dendrobates; species Dendrobates tinctorius. The sequence goes on from NW_027361679.1 coordinate 62,379,221, forward strand.
AATTTTATGTTCCGCTGCTGTCATCCGGAGGGAGTTGAGAAGTCTGGCCCAATCCATGTCTTGTTGATTTTGATAAGTCAGCCTTATCAGCCGTTTCAGTTGACATGCAGATGCACCTATCAGTTATTATGCCCAGTTTGCACTAAAAACCTGATCTGACAAAACGCTAGCAACAGGGCATGCCAGCACCTCCAAGGCGTAGAGGGACAGTTCATGCCACGTGTCCAAGTTGGAAACCCAATAGTTGTACGACACAGAGGACTCTAGTGCAGTCGGCTAGGTACTCCTTCACCATCTTCATACACTTTTCCCTCCTTTTCAAAGTACCCAACAAATCAGGCCCTGGGTACTAGGAAGGTCTAATGAAACTGTCCCAGATCATTGATAGCTTTCTCTTGCCTCTGCTGGACCTGGTGTGTGTCTCCCTCCTCTCTACTCCTTGGTTTTCCAAAGAACTCTGACCTATATCACCAGCGTTATCAGATGGGAATTTTAATAACAATTCTTCAACTATGGCCTTCTGGAATTGCACCATTTTAGTAGACTTCTCCCCTGCAGGAAGGAGAGATGAAATGTTTTCCTTGACGAGAAGGGTGAACCACCAGAAATCGGTGGTGGCCAAAATGCATATAATGCAAAAGTCACGTGAAAGGCAGTGGGACATAAAGTCTGCTAAATGTGCCAGACTCCCAACAGGTAAAACTTCTCTGTTCCCAAACTTCCCTGTCCCCTTCAGGATCTGGGTCACCATTTACAGCTTTGAATTTAAGTTCAAATTAAGAGTTGGGTGAGGGACCAGTGTAGTCCTGCTGTGCTGGGATCTCTGATATCTCATGCAACAGCTCAAACTGCTTTTCTGCTCAACCACATTCATGTGGCACAAATATCATCTTCATAGACTACTAATGTTAGAAACATATACAGTAAGGATAGCAACACAGGTTGGTGACTAAAAGAAAGTGCAGGTCTGCAGGTCTGGGAGCCCTACTGCTACAGACAACACACATGAAGAAGACCCAACTTGGAGTTCAAACTTTTCCAAAAATTAGAGGTAGACACCACTAAAGTGGCATTAATTTCCACAGAGTAGAAATAGTATAATGGGGCTCTAGCACCCCTTACACTACAGGCAATCCACCAGATGGAGACCCAATTTGGAGTCTCCACATTTTTCAAAAAATTATTGCCACACATCAATAAAGCTGTATCAATGTCCCCAGAGTAGAAATAGTATAATGGGGCTCTGACACCCCTTCCACTACAGGCAACCCACTAGATGGAGTGTCACGCTGGGTGAGGGAGAAGCTAGGTGCACAACAATGGGGAGGAGGAGCCAAAACACTAGGAAAGGGGGAAATGGAGACCTCTAGGCAGATCTTAAAACACCCTATCTGCCCTATCGTACCTAAATTGGTTCCGTGCCTACTGCCAAGCAGGAACCTAATCCCTGACTGCCCCTAGCTATAGGCCCTGAATAGTGAGGGGACAGGGTAAGTACTAGTCAGCCCCCACTACAACTAAAGATAAAGCAGGAAGACAAATGAGGGAATACACTTCAGGCCCCATCACACACAGCGAGATCGCTGATATTGTGACGTGACAGCGATCTCGCCAGCGACATCGCTGTGTGTGACACACAACAGTGACCAGCCCCCCACTGGGTTTCGCTGATCATGCAGGATCATCCTGGGCCATTTTTTGATCGTTGGTGTCCCGCTGGCCAGCACGCATCGCTGCGTGTGGCAGCGGGAGACGAACGATCAGCGACGCTGCACGCTGGTATCTAAGGTAAACAGCGGGTTTCTAAGAGCCGCACACCTCTTGGATGCCCGCTGTTTACCCTGAAATCAGCATGCATGCTGGTTTCCAGGGTAAACAGCGGGTATCCAAGAGCCGCACGGCTCTTAGAAACCCGCTGTTTAACTTAGATACCAGCTTGCTCGCTGGTCCTGATCGCTGGTGAGTCTGTCTAACGATGTCCCAGCAATCCCATCCACGTTGGATCGTTTGTGGGATCGCTGGAACATCGTTATGTGTAACTGGGCCCTTAGCTTGAGATGACACAAGAGAGCTCATGCCAGCAATCCTCCAAGAGGCTCCAAGAAGAAACTAGTCAACTTCTAGCACTTCCAAAACACAGAGGTAAATAAAGCTATCACCGGCGCCTTGCCGAAGACACAAAAGATATTTAAACATTCAACAAGGGTGTGTTAATCAACAGCAGATGGTGGAGATCACCGCTGGGTTATAGAGGGAGAGGGCTATCACTCCACAGCAGAGATGCAAGATACAGAATGTGCCTGCCGAGCCAAGCGCAATGACCTTCTAAAGCTGGATCCAGAATGACTGTTTGTCACACCTGACACACTCATGACATGGAGACCCAATTTGGAGCCTCGAAATTTCAAAAAATTATTGCCACACACCATGAAAGTGGCATCAATTTTTCCAAAGTAGAAATGGTATAATGGGGCTCTGACACCAATTCCACTACAGGCAACCCACCAGAAGGAGAGCAAACTTGGAGTCTTCAAATTTCAGAAATTTTTTGCCACACAACACTAAAGTGGCATCAATTTCCCCAAAGTAGAAATAGTATAATGGGCCTCTTAAACCCATTCCACTATAGGCAACCCACGCACTCAGCTATAGTGTGAGCTTTGTAACACTATTCCAAAAAACCTAAGGGGTTAAATATTGCACACAGCCTAGAGAGTATTCCACATAAAGTAAATTAAAACACAACCTTTAATGAACCATTAAAAGAACATAACACACAAAAACATTACAAAAAAGTGCTCATGTGAACCAGTGCTCAATAAAAAATGGTTTGGTCTCACCATTGGTAAAAGATATTGCATTCCAGCATCAGGGCGTATCCTGCTGGAGAGACGATCCACTCATGGGGGGGCCGAGACATGGGAAAAACAGTGTTAAGGTACTGTCACACTAAGCGATATTGCTAGCAATATCGCTATAACTTGTGACGTTATAGCGATATTGCTAGCGATATCGCTGTGTGTGATACTTACCTACAACCCGCTCCCCCGCTGGTTATCGCTGATCGTGCGAGAACGTCCAGGACTGTTTCTCGTCGTCAGCTTCCTGCGGCGCTTCCTGCTGTGACGACGAGCGACGCGTGGACGCGGGCGGGGGGACGCAGGATCGCCTGGTGTGACAGGTAAGTAGCGACCCCCGACCGCTACTATGTCGCTGGTGAGATCTGCCTGTGTGGCAGCTCACTAGCGACCACTTAGCGATGTACCAGCGATCCTGACCGCGTCATATCGCTGGTCGGGATCGCTGGTACATCGCTAAGTGTGACAGTACCTTTAATGTAAAGTATTCCCCTACACTCCCTGTCGTGCCCCAGTGTTACTCCTGTCCTAACAAGGCCCCAAGTGGATCCTGTAGTGGACACCCCCACTGATAAGGGAAAAAATAGACAGAAATGCTCCCTATGTGTTTCCTCCCCAATGGTGGGGATTCATCAAGGGAGTCAAATAGATATAAAGCAGTAGGAAAGGATATATAGAATTAGTGTTATCCATTAAGTCCACAGGCCCTGCAGTGGTGAGGGAGCATTTCTGTCTATCTTTCCCCTTAGCAGTGGGGGTGTCCACTACAGGATCCACTTGGGGCCTGTCCTTGTTAGGACAGGAGAAATGCTGGGGCACAACAGGGAGTGTAGGGGAATACTTTACATTAACACTGTTTTTCCCATGTCTTGGCTCCCCATGAGTGGATAGTCTCTCCAGCAAGATACGCCCTGATGCTGGAATGCTATATCTATTACCAATGGTGAGACCAAACATTTTTTTATTGAGCAGTGGTTCATATGAGCACTTTTTTGTAATGTTTTTGTGTGTTATGTCCTCTTAATGGTTCATTAAAGTTTATGTTTTAATCTACTTTATGTGGGATACTCTCTAGGCTGTGTGCAACACTATAGGCAACCCACAAGATGGAGACCCACTGTGATGCGAGTTATGGCAGTAAATATGTATACTACTTACTGTTAGTAAAGGGAGGTCAAACAATTCGAGGTCAAGTCCAGGAAATGGCGCAGTATGACAGAGGGAAGTCAGAGACGAAGTCCAATACACGAGTCAAGGTCAGAAAAGCCAGAGAGACAAAAACCGTTACAGGGAGCAGGCACAAGCACAGTCAGGTCACAGGCAAAGGGTCAGAATATGGGAAGCAAATCAAGTCAAGCAGGGTCAGGCACAGAGTGCAGAACGATCAATGTTCCACAGGCAACAGCAAATCTACGATTGACACTGGGGGAGGAACTAGCATGCTTAAATAGAAACCTGATTAAGGAAAATGGACACAGGTGATTGTAGCACAGACACAGCACAGACTGACAGCCCCAACACAAAGTAACAAAAATACATAAACAGAGTGGAAATCGTGACACCCACCTTGGACTTTCCACATTTCCAAAACTTATTGTCACACACCACTAAAGTGACATAAATTTTTCCAGAGCATAAATAGTATAATGGGGCTCTGACACCTTTTCCACTGCAGGCAGCCCACCAGATGGAGACCCAACTTGGAGTCTCCACATTTCAAGCAATTACTGCCATACACCACTCTCCCATGGCACCCACCTGTGCGATGACAGTCCGGAACTTAGAGATATTGTTATCCCGTACACATCCTCCTCTGCTTCCACCTCTTCCTTTGGAACCACCATCTCCTCCCGCAGACTATTCAAAGTGTGCTCCAGAATGTAGATGACTGGAATAGTGATGCTGATAACCTCATCGTCAGCGATAACCAACTTAGTAGCCATTTTGAAACTGTGCAGAAGGTTGCAGAGGTCTTTCATCTGTGCCCACTCTGCACGTGAGCTTTACACCATGTCTGTACTGTGTTGACCCAGGCTATGCAAAAGAACATATTGCACCGGGGGTTAATTGCTAATACCACAGTCTCTGCAACATGTTCAGAGTAGAATTCCACCGTGTTGGCACATCGCATATCAAGCGGTTAACTGGTAGGCCAAAAGACATCTGTAGCAATGCAAGTTGAATACCCGCTTGGTGTAAACAGCAGAGTGAGCACACACCTACCATCCTTTCTGCAGCAGTACATCCATACCGGGATAGTGGTGGAAAAATTGCTGTACCACCAGGATGAGGACATGAGTCATGTAAGGAAAGTGTGTGAGGTTACCGCAGTGAAGGGCCACCACCAGGTTCACAAGGTTATTGCACATGGCCTTCCCTGCCTTCAGGTGCAGTGGGGAAAGCCATTGCTCAAACTCAATACAAAAATTCCAAGGCAAAGTGCACAGAAGTTAAATAAATGGTTAAATAAACATTAAATCCTAACTATCACCATCACAAGTGCACAAAATGGAAAATGCAAAAAGACAAATCGGAAATAAAATAACCAACGACGAAAAAGAACCCGAAGGAATGTCCAATGTTCAAATAACAAAAATATTTATTGTAGAATACACAAACTATGAGGAGGGGTTGGAAACAAAATACCAGATAAATAGGGCAACACAGGGGACGATGATTGCAAGAATTAATGTGGCCAATTGATATTATAACATAGTATTGTTGTTATTGAAGTATAATATACCAATGGTTAATATAACAATATTTATGCCACAAAAATGAGAATAAACATGAGAATAAAACTCAATCAAAAAAGTGCTAATGTGCAAATATGTGACGAAGGCAGACGCTGAAATGCACATTGGGGCAGGGTGCATTCTGGGGATGTCTCACATATTTGCATAAGGTAAAAAATGGGTGGCCATTGAGTTGACTTACTTAAGTTTACAATACCTGCATATATATGTATATGTTTCATTATTTACCATAATTTCAGGTTGCTGCTCTATTTTAGCCCCCCTTTTTTTGATTGACAATTTTGCATTTGCACTTTACATTCATTTGCCATATGCCTGCACATATTTGCACATTAGCAACTTCACAGAGGCATCTAGCCGCCTTTGTCTCTGTGAAGTTGTCAGCAGCCACGCATTTCAAACAGGTTGATGTAAACAGCTACCTTAGTTTTGATAGTGGACACCTTCCCAGTTGGATCAAAAATATTCTCTACGGGCAATATTGGAGAATACGTAAGAATAGTAGTGACCATTAGAGATGAGCGACTTTGCCGTTTTTAGGGTCGAGTCGGGTTTCATGAAACCCGACTTTCTCAAAAGTCGAGTCAAACAAAATCGGCCGATTATCGGGAAAAGTCGGAGGTCCGACTGAAACATGAAACCCAATGCAAGTCAATGGGAAGCAAAGTCGTCAGGGAGTGGAGGACAGTAAACACACCTACAGTGCCCATTTCAATGCCAACGACATCAATTCTTATTACTTAAGCTTGTCAACATTAATTTACTTTATAATAATAGTTACGCATTGAAAACTGGGGCTTACTTGGCTAAAGTTGTGGGGGGGGTAGTGTTATGAATGGGTCACCGAGGAGGAAAAAGCCTAAACATGCTAAGCCCAGAAAAAACAGAGAGGTTAGTAACTATGCATATTGCAGATCCCTGATCCTACCACACAACTAGCAGCAGCCGTGGAGCGTGCCTACGATGAACCTAGACGCCTCGCCACGGCCGGAGGACTAAATAAGCCTCAAGCAATAAAAGGGAAAACTAACTGCCCCAGAGCAGACCCCAAAGGAACAGACAGCCCCCACACATGTATTGACGGTGAAACAAGATGAAAACACAAACACAGTAAGGAAAATAGGCTGAGCAAACGATGGGGCCCAAACTAACTAGAGAGGAAAGGAAAGAAAAGACACTGTCTGCAATCTGCCCAAAACCCTACAAAATAATGTCCAACACTTCTGATAACAAAATTAACCCTGAAGTCACTAGACTTCTCTGTTATTATTGAGTCACCGATGAGGAAAAAACAAAACACAAGCTCAGCCCAGAAAAACAGAGAGGTTGGAAACTAGCGGATTGCAGACCCCTAATCCTATCACACAACTAGCAGTAGCCGTGGAGTGTTCCTACGGTGATCCTAGACACCTCGTCACAGCCGGAGATCTACATAAGCCTAAAGAGAGAAAAGGGAAAAACTGACTGCCCCAGAGCAGACCCCAACATATAATGACGGTGAAGCAAGATGAAAACACTAACACAGATAGAAAGATAGGTTGAGCAAACGATGGGGCCCAAGCTAACTAAAAAGGACAGGATAGAAAAGCTGCTGTCTGCAATCCGAGAAAACCCTGCTAAAAAATATTACCAACACAACTGATAAGCAAAAAGGACCCTGAAGTCACTAGACTTCAAACCCTATATCAGCACTCTGAATATTCTGGAAGCAGAGCAAAAGAGAACACTGATCAAGGAAAAAGAATCCAGCACACCCCCGGCCGGGGATGGCTGAACTCCAAAAAAACAAGGTAAACAAAACCAAAACTAATAAGTTCAATAGCAGAGCAAAAACTTATCTTTGGGAAGCAGGAATCAGACTGGTCTCCAAGAATCCAGCAGAGAAATCACCAGCGACTCAGAAGGGCGTCGGCTGCCTTATATCCAGTCAGAATTTCCCATTTCCCAGTCACCATCCACCTGATCAGGTGTTTGGTAATCAGCCTCACTACCTTCCATCACCAGAAGAGGGAGATCCTCGGACACAAAAGATGAATGAACAGATGAGCTCACAACACTTCTCCCACTATATCAGCACTCTGAAATATTCTGAGACAGAGCAAAAAGAGGCCAATCTAATAAGGGACAAAAAGCAAATTGGCAAATATAGATAAATAAGAGTGGAAATTCAGCACAGCCCAAGCCGGGGCTGGCTGACCACACAAAAAACTGAATAGAACAACAAAATCAAGTGTGAACATTAGCAGAGAAACTTAGCTTTAGATGACTGGAACAGAGCTGAGAACCAAGACCTGACAAGCAGAAGGAATCACCAGCACCAGAGTAGGGCGTCGGCTGTCTTTAATGTAATCTGAGATTCCTGAGGTCCAATCGTCATCCTCATTCTCAGATGGCAGATCTCCACTGACCAAACCAGCCTCACTACCTCCTGTTACCACCAGAGGGAGACTGGATGGAGAACTCACAACTGGACCAGAAAATGAATTCACAACAGGGTAGGGCTGGCTCCAGGTTTTCGTGTGCCCCGGGCGAAAGAGTGTCAGTGGGCCCCTTTAACACATAACACAATTCATGATACTCCAATACGGCAGAGAAATATTGATATAGTGCAATGACAAATACTTCACTTCTTACATTACATGACTGATATCTATTTTAAATTCTACAATAGCTCAAAACCGAACAGTATATTCCTCCATACAGTATGATGGCCACCACATAGTGCGCCATACAGAATAATGAGCCCCATATATTGCTCCATACAGAATAATTGGTCCCATATAATGTTCCATACAGTATATGATGAGCTCCACATAATGTCATACAGTATAGGATGGTCCCCATAGAGTAGAATGAGCCCCACATATTGCTCCATACAGTATAATGAGTCGCATATAAAGCTCCATACAGTATATGATGGGCCCCATATATTGCTCCATACAGAATGGGCTCCATATAATGCTCCATACAGAATAGGCCCCATATGTGCTCCATATAATGCTCCATACCCTATATGATACCCCATAAATAATGAACCCCATATGATGCTCCAGTATATGATGGGCCACGTGGATGATGCTCCATTGTATGATGGGCCTATATAATGCTCCATATATAATGGGACCCATATGATGCTCTAGTATTTGATGGGCCCATATGATGCTCCAGTATATAATGGGCCCCATGGATGATGCTCCTCTGTATGATGGGCCTATATTATGCTCCATATATGATGGGCCCCATGGATGAAGCTCCAGTGTATGATGGGCCTATACACTGTGTGCAGAATTATAAGACAAATGAGTATTTTGATCACATTATCCTTTTCATACATGTTGTCCTACTCCAAGCTTGAAAGCCAACTGCCAATTATGTAAATCAGGTGATTTGCATCTCTGTAATGAAGAGGGGTGTGGTCTAATGACATCAACACCCTATATAAGGTGTGCTTAATTATTAGGTAACTTCCTTTCCTTTGGCAAAATGGGAGAGTATTACCCCAAATTATTTAGACTAGGAAATGTGACCTTGTGTCTGCACCACAGTATTAGGCCAAATTATTTAGATTGGGAAATGTGGTATCCTGCCTGCACAGCAGTAATAGCACAAACTATTTTGATTGGGAGATTTGGCCACCTACCTGCACCACAATATTAGTGCAAACGATTTAGACTAGGAAATGTGGCCTGGTGCTTGCAACACAATATTAGCAAAAACTATTTAGATTGGGAAATCTGGCCTACTGCCTGCACAATATTAGCACAAACAATTTAGATTGGCAAATGTAGCTTTCTGCCTGCAAGACAAAATTAGCCCAAATGATTTAGATTAGGAAATGTGATTTCCTGCCTGCACAATAGTATTAGCACAAACAATTTAGATTTGAAAATGTGCCTCCTACCTGCACCGCAATATTAGTGCAAATTATTTAGATTAGGAAATGTGGCCTCCTGCCTGCACCACAATATTAGCTCAAACGATTCAGATTAGGAAATGTGGCTAGTTGCCTGCACCACAGTATTAGTACAAATGATTTATAATAGGAAATGTAGCCTCATACCTGCACCACAATATCAGCACAAATGTTGGAGGGTCAATTTCACACAGGATCCTATCTGAAGTAGCTGACAATAAATTGCCTATCTAACTAGCTTAACATCTTGCAGCAGCAGCAGCCTCTCTGCGCTGTTACACTGTTACAAAATGGTGCCACCAAAACATGTCCACATTTGATATGGCGAGGGACATGTGACTTTAGCAGCCAACGACTGAATCCCTTGTGTCTAGATGTTGTGGGTGGTTTCTGCACCCTGATTGGCTGCTGGAATCTCCTCACATTAAATTAATAAAAAAAAGAAAGAGTAATAGTTTGCCCCACTCATCATACATTACCAATATCCTACCCAAAGTCCTAACAAAAGCATTAATGGAAAAGTGATCATATACTGAACTGTTCCGTAATTTTGCCGGTTTTGAGAGAAAATGCTCAGGAATCCAAACGAGCAACCTTTGTGCCGAATTTGAGATTAACGAACATTTTTTCACAAGTAGCTCAGGCAAATCTGAGTAGGTTTTCAGAAAGTGCTGAACACTAAGTTGAGCATGTGGGTCAGGCAGCACCAAGAAATGTAACACAATACACACTGTCTAAATGCCTGGAATACACTATTCCTACTCCACCAGATAACCATATATAATTTTCAGCTAATAGTGGTATTATTAGAGATTAGAATCTATTTCAATTGGCCGTTAATCCTTTTATGACCGAAGCTTTTTTGGTTTTGCGTTTTCCTTTTTTGCTACCCTTCTTCTCAGAGCCATAACTTTTTTATTTTTCCGATGAGATGTACTTTTGAATGACACCATTGGTTTTACCATGTCGTGTACTAGAAAATGGAAAAAAAGTGGTGAAATTGCAAAAAAAAGTGCAATCTCACACTTTTTTGGTTGGCTTTTTTTACTAGGTTTACTAAATGCTAAAACTGACCTGCCAGTCTGATTCTCCAGGTCATTACGAGTTCATATATTAATGTGAAGAGCATCTTATTAAAAAATTCCAAACTTTGTTAAAAAAAAAAATATTGCGCTATATTCCGATACCCGTAGCATCTCCATTTTTGTGGTCTCGGGTTGGGTGAGGGCTTATTTTTTGTGTGCTGAGCTGATGTATTTAATGATACCATTTTGTGCAGATATGATCTTTTGCTCGCCCGTTATTGCATTTTAATGCAATGTCACGGCAACCAAAAAAACATAATTATGATGTGTTTTCTTTATTTCTCGTTACATTTGCTGATCTGGTTAATCCTTTTTTTGATAGATCAGGCGATTCTGAACATGGCAATACAAAATATGTGTATGCTTGATTTTTTTTATTGTTTTATTTTGAATCGGACAAAGGGGGGTGATTTGAACTTTTATTTTTTATTTTTTTATATTTTTTAAAAACATTTTTTTCACTTTTGGCATGCTTCAATAGCCTCCATGGGAGACTAGAAGCTTCCATAGCTCGACTGGCTCTGCTACATAGAGTCAATGATCAGATCTCCTCTATATAGCTGAATTATTCACTTGCTATGAGTGTCGACCACTGGGTGGCGCTCACAGCAAGCCGACATTGACAACCATAGAGGTCTCCAGGAGACCTCTGGCTGTCATGCCAAAGAACCGGTGACCCGCGATCACGTGACGGGGTCACCAGTGAGCGGTTTCCGGCCCAATTGGTGGGAAGCGCAAGTTAAATGCCGCTGTCAGCGGCATTTAATTAGTTAACAGCTGTGGGTGGATCGCAATTCCACCTGTGGCTATTCTGGACACATGTCAGCTATTTAAAGCAACTGACATGTCCCGGGAAAGATGTGGGCTCAGCACCGGAACCAACATCAAAGGGAGGTAGTCCGACGTCGACGTACTATTACGCCCGATGTCGGAAAGGGGTTAAAATACATTTGATTGTACGTAACTTCACCAAGGACTACAACACAATGAATCCTGCCTAAATGCCTTTAATACACTATTCCTACTCCAGCAGCTAATCCTACAGTCAATGCAGCTAAGAGCAGTGTTATAGAATAGAATTTGAAAGTATTTTAATTAGCCCTGAAAATGACTGCTTGTTTTAACTTTCTTCTGCAAGGCCTAAAATGTTATCTTTGCCTTCTGTAGCTCCTCTCCCTAGTCTGTTTCTGGGTACAGTGTGGAGTGCATTGCATCACTGGGTTTTATATACAGTAGATGATGATGTGGCCAGCCAATCACAGTAATGCCGATATCCAACATTGCTATGACATTAACGTGATTGGCAGGCAATCCTCGTATGTTTAGTGGCTGAAAATAAGGCGCCAAATATGCGGGGCAGGGAATCGAGCATGGCAAGCAAGTATGTGGATATTTAATGGCATATCACGCACTATGATGCTTGATCGAAAAGCGAGCAGTGCCGAGCACACTCGCCCATCGCTATTCTAAGCTAATAATTGATTGCCAATACACTCCATTTAGAGATCAGTGAGTTGGGCTGCCAAGTCTCCAGAGCACCACTGATATAATTTTAAGACATAGTAAACTGAAAAATTCTTTTACAGATAAGTATTTTTACTTAAAATAAAATATTGCTAAAGTGGTCTACTTGAAAATTTTCCTTTAGTAGAAGTGGTCAGGCAGAGATTTATCAATAGGCACACCATAGCATTTTCTTTGACATATTAATCAAGTCAAGCAATTTTTCTCTCAGTGGCAAATAAGCAATAAATTAAGGGATTTGAAAAATCAACTGATATTAGATTGATGTATGGTGAAGTTTACGATAATATCCTTTATACAACCCCCAAAAAATAGAGATACTCTCTCATGTTTGAACTAGAGTTGAGCGAAACGGGTCGAAAAAATTCAAAAGTCGCCGACTTTTGGCAAAGTTGGGTTTCATGAAACGAAACCCGACCCTAGGATGAGGTCGGCCACGAGGTCGGCGACTTACGCGCCAAAGTCGCGTTTCAAAAGTTTGTTTTGCGCTCTTTTTCAGCCAATCAGGATCCACGGACACTGTGGGCAACGTGATGACCTAGGCACGGGTCACCACCATCTTTCAGAAGGGCATGGAAGTGATTGGCTTGCTTTGGTGGGCGTCACAGGGGGTATAAAAGGGCGTGCACACCGACCGCCATCTTACTTCTGCCGATCTTAGTATAGGGAGAGGTTGCTGCTGATTCTGTAGGGAGAGCGTTAGGCAGGGAAGAAGACAAAAAAACTGCTTCTGCTGCTAGCGATTTGGCCTGCACAACACACAAGTCACTGTGTGTGCAGTGCAAGGGGAGGCTATATAGTGGTGTATCAGTGGTGTTGGTTGTTGGGCTGCCTTTTAAGGCTTCCTGACACGCTGGCATTGCTGTTTACCCACTGCTCCGCAAACTGCTTTTTTAAAAGCAATCCAATCTCCCTTATCCTCTAGTCACTTTTGTCACAGCTGTGCCATCGAGCCTGTCACATAGCGCTCAGATATCAGTGGGCCTCACACAATCCACAAGTGTCCAGTGTCCAAAAGTGTGCGCAGAGATTCAAAATCTCCATTATCCTCTCGTCACTTTTGTCACAGGCAGCTGTGCCATCGAGCCTGTCACATAGGGCTCAGATATCAGTGGGCCTCACACAATCCACAAGTGTCCAGTGTCCAAAAGTGTGCGCAGAGATTCAAAATCTCCATTATCCTCTCGTCACTTTTGTCACAGGCAGCTGTGCCATCGAGCCTGTCACATAGCGCTCAGATATCAGTGGGCCTCACACAATCCACAAGTGTCCAGTGTCCAAAAGTGTGCGCAGAGATTCAAAATCTCCATTATCCTCTCGTCACTTTTGTCACAGGCAGCTGTGCCATCGAGCCTGTCACATAGCGCTCAGATATCAGTGGGCCTCACACAATCCACAAGTGTCCAGTGTCCAAAAGTGTGCGCAGAGATTCAAAATCTCCATTATCCTCTCGTCACTTTTGTCACAGGCAGCTGTGCCATCGAGCCTGTCACATAGCGCTCAGATATCAGTGGGCCTCACACAATCCACAAGTGTCCAGTGTCCAAAAGTGTGCGCAGAGATTCAAAATCTCCATTATCCTCTCGTCACTTTTGTCACAGGCAGCTGTGCCATCGAGCCTGTCACATAGCGCTCAGATATCAGTGGGCCTCACACAATCCACAAGTGTCCAGTGTCCAAAAGTGTGCGCAGAGATTCAAAATCTCCATTATCCTCTCGTCACTTTTGTCACAGGCAGCTGTGCCATCGAGCCTGTCACATAGCGCTCAGATATCAGTGGGCCTCACACAATCCACAAGTGTCCAGTGTCCAAAAGTGTGCGCAGAGATTCAAAATCTCCATTATCCTCTCGTCACTTTTGTCACAGGCAGCTGTGCCATCGAGCCTGTCACATAGCGCTCAGATATCAGTGGGCCTCACACAATCCACAAGTGTCCAGAGTCCAAAAGTGTGCGCAGAGATTCAAAATCTCCCTTATCCTCTCGTCACTTTGGTCACAGCTGTGCCATCGAGCCTGTCACATAGCGCTCAGATATCAGTGGGCCTCACACAATCCAAAAGTGTCCACTGTCCACAAGTGTGTGCAGAAATTCTAAATCTCCCCTGTCCTATATACACCTTGTACCTTGTTTTACATTACTATATAGTTTGTTGGATTTTGTCTACATTTCTACCAAAAATGAGGAAGGCTGGTGGAAGAGGCCGTGGAATTGGGCGGGGGTTGGCAGCTGGTAATGATGGTGTTGGTGGTGGATCTGATGGTAGTGGCAAGAGCAAAATAGGACCGAATGCAGGAGGTGCTGACCCTGCGTCATCGTCTGGCTACATAAGGCCTCGAACGCTTAGTTTTCTAGGAGTTGGCAAACCGCTTTTAAAGCCAGAGCATCAGGAAAAAGTTTTGTCTTACATTGCTGACTCAGCCTCCAGCTCTATCGCCTCCTCTTCTTCAGTTGTAAAAAGTAAAAGCACTGAGTCGTCATTGGAGGCTCATGTTCATGAACCACACCTTTCCTTGTGTCCTTCACCCCAACCAAGATTGAAGGATGACGCAGGCCATACTACTGATTACTCCATGGAGCTGTTTTCACATACCATGCCTGGATTATCAAGTGAAATGGTGAATTACCCAGGCCAAGATGAATCTGACATGGAGTGCACTGATGCACAGCCGCTGATGGATGATTCTGCTGGTACATTCACTCAGAGCACTACATTGTCCTCGCAGTGTACAGAGCCAGATTCTGACCCTGATGAGACTCAGGTGCCCCTTCCCGCACACTATACCACCATACACGGTGACACAGAGGAAGGTGCACATGACATAGAAGAGGAGGTGATGGATGACCCAGTTGTTGACCCAGATTGGCATCCATTGGGGGAAGAGGGTGCTGCTTCCAATAGCTCAGATGAGGAGCATCCACAGCAGACATCGCAACAGCTGTTATCTGGCAGGCCCGGAGCACTCCAAAGACAGGTTCCAAACATCAAAAGAGTTGCTGGACAGCTTGTCCAGAGGGTCAAAAGATCACAGCGTGCTAGGCCGCAAAATGTCTGCCAAAGTAGGAAGAGTGCAGTGTGGCACTTTTTTGAACAAAATCCTCATGATCAGGCCAAGGTTATCTGTAAGAAGTGCGCAAAGACCTTTAGCCGAGGGAAAAATCTGAAAAATTTGAATACCAGTTGCATGCTTAGACATTTAACCAGCATGCACTTGCAAGCGTGGACACAACACCAAACCTCAAGTGCCACATGTGCAACTGATCACAACGAAGGTAGTCAGCAACGCTACATTGTTTCCCCCACTGTAAGCCCACCGGTTAGCACAGCAGCAAATGTTGAGGTGTCGTTGCAAGACCACAGCAGTCAGGGAATCCCACTGTTATATCAACGAAAGACTGATTCTAGGCCATCAGAAAGAACACCAACTCCATCACCATCATCAACCCTCTCTCAGTCCGCCCTGTCCACCAATACTTCCACTATATGCAGCTCTCAAGTCCAGCTCACCCTCCCAGACACTATGAGTAGGTCAAGAAAGTACTCAGTCTCTCATTCACGTACACTGGGATTGAACGCCAACATTGCCAAACTAATCTCGTTTGAGATGATGCCCTTTCGGTTGGTGGAAAGCACAGCTTTCCGCGAACTCATGGCCTATGCAGTACCACGCTATGACCTACCCAGTCGCCACTTCTTCTCTCGCAAAGCCATCCCAGCCCTCCACCATCATGTGAAAGACCACATTGTCCATGCACTCAAGCAGTCAGTGAGCGGAAAGGTGCACCTCACAACTGATGCATGGTCCAGTCGGCATGGCCAGGGCCGTTACGTGTCCATCACTGCGCACTGGGTTAATGTGGTGGATGCAGGGTCCACAGGGGACAGCGGTGGTGGGACAGTGCTGCCTAGCCCACGGTATAGGAAACAGTTGGCTGTAGGCGTTCGACCCTCCTCCTCCTCCTCCAGAAGCGAAAGCTCGTCCACAGAGCGCAGTCGTACGAGCACTCCATCTGCAGCTGCCACTGTTGCACACGATGTGTCCCCCTATCGAGCAGCTAGTGGAAAGCGTCAGCAGGCTGTGTTGCAGATGATGTGTTTGGGCGACAGACACACCGCCGAGGTGCTGGCCGAGTACTTGAAGCGACAAACTGAGTCATGGCTGGGCAGTGTACATCTTGAGGCAGGCAAGGTAGTTAGTGATAACGGCCGTAATTTTGTGGCAGCCATAGCCCTTTCAAAACTCAGCCACATACCTTGCTTGGCTCACACCTTGAACCTGGTGGTGCAGTGCTTCCTCAAAAATTATCCGGAGTTAACAGCCCTGCTCCAGAAGGTGCGAAGACTGTGCGCGCACATCCGCTGGTCGCCTGTACACTCCGTTCGTATGCAGAAGCTGCAGCGATTGCTCCACCTTCCCAACCACCGCCTCATTATCGACATTGCAACAAGGTGGAACTCCACCCTGCACATGGTGCAGCGGCTGTGCGAGCAGAGGCAGGCCATAATGCATTTGTGGGAGGATACACGGCCAGGCACTTTGAGAGCAGACATGGAGTTGACAGGCGTGCAGTGGTCGAAGCTGAAAGACCTTTGTAAAGTCCTTCAGTGTTTTGAGGAATGCACACGGCTGGTAAGCGCAGACGACGCCATCCTAAGCATGAGCATCCCACTTATGCGTCTGCTCATGCAAACTTTGACGCATCTTAAGGAGCAGGCGTCTGCAGCCAATGTTGATGAGGAGGAAGAGGAGGAGGGAATCCTTGATGACATTCAGCCATTGTCTGCTCAGGGACCTCTCCTGGACGAGGTGGAGGAAGAAGAGGAGGAGGAGGAGGATGATGGGGATGATTACTTAGGGGAGGAGGATGCATCTCGTGGGGCAAGTGAAAATGTTGGCGTGGCAAGGTCTGGTACAGGGTTTGTGCGTGAATGGAGGGATGTGGATTTGCCAGAAAGTGCTCCTCCACCCAGCACTCGCAGTGCATCATTGACACCGGGAACATTGGCCCACATGTCAGATTATGCCTTGCGGATCCTAAAAAGGGACCCCCGCATTGCCAAAATGATGAACAATGACGACTACTGGTTGGCCAGCATCCTGGATCCACGCTATAAAGGCAAATTACAAAACATCATGCCACAGGAGAACCTTGACCTAATATTGGCTAATAAACAAGCAACTGCCGGGGGCAGCTTGGCAGAGGTGTTCGTGGTGCACACAGCAGAAGTGGCGTTGGAGACAGGGGTTTCATGACAATGTTGTGGACTGATTTTTCAAATACCGCTCACACAACTGGTAATACTGCATTGATGGAAAGTGACAGGAGACAGCAGTTGTCAACTATGGTTACAAACTACTTTTCCTCCCATATCGATGTTCTCCCACACAGGTCATTCCCCTTTGACTATTGGGCCACTAAACTGGACACCTGGCCTGAATTGGCCCAATATGCCTTACAGGAGCTCGCTTGCCCAGCTGCAAGTGTGCTATCGGAAAGAGTCTTCAGTGCAGCTGGATCAATCCTGACAGAAAAAAGGACCCGTCTGTCAACCCAAAATGTGGATGATCTAACCTTCATTAAAATGAACCACGCATGGGTTTCCAAGGATTTTGTCCCACCTTCCCCTGATGACACATAGGGTGACAGAAAAATGGCTTGCTTTGGTCCACCTCTTCCTGGTATTTCACTTATTTCGCCTTTTGCATCAGCTGAATGTCCAACATCAACATATGCCACTTTCTAAAACTCCCTAACTGTGCTGCCCCCCCCCCATGGCCGGGGTCAACACCTAGCGCACGACACCGTGCGAGTGCCGTTGCCCTGGACAGGTGGGTAGGCCGACTCTTGGGCGCGGGCACTGGCACAGGGTCCCTCATAGTGCAATCAAGTGTCTCTGACGGTGGTGGTGCACACCCGCCATCAGACACACCGCTGTACTATGAGGGGCCCAGTGCCAGTACCGATGCCCACGAGTGGGCCCCCCTTGCTTGGGCAGGGCCCCAGCATTTGCAATCTTTACCTCTCCCTGCTCCTCCGCTGTGTAATCTGGGCCATCAAATCCATACTGGGCCTAACACCGTCTGAGCCTGCCTCCTGAGACATATATTTTGAATGTGTACGCTATCCATACATGTTATCCAGGGATACGGTACCCTTTCTAACCTTTGTGCAGTCACGTGCAATCCATACTGGGCCTAACACCGTCTGAGCCTGCCTCATGCTGTATAGACATATATTTTGAATGTGTACGCTATCCATACATGTTATCCAGGGATACGGTACCCTTTCTAACCTTTGTGCAGTCACGTGCAATCCATACTGGGCCTAACACCGTCTGAGCCTGCCTCATGCTGTATAGACATATATTTTGAATGTGTACGCTATCCATACATGTTATCCAGGGATACGGTACCCTTTCTAACCTTTGTGCAATCACGTGCAATCCATACTGGGCCTAACACCGTCTGAGCCTGCCTCATGCTGTATAGACATATATTTTGAATGTGTACGCTATCCATACATGTTATCCAGGGATACGGTACCCTTTCTAACCTTTGTGCAATCACGTGCAATCCATACTGGGCCTAACACCGTCTGAGCCTGCCTCATGCTGTATAGACATATATTTTGAATGTGTACGCTATCCATACATGTTATCCAGGGATACGGTACCCTTTCTAACCTTTGTGCAATCACGTGCAATCCATACTGGGCCTAACACCGTCTGAGCCTGCCTCATGCTGTATAGACATATATTTTGAATGTGTACGCTATCCATACATGTTATCCAGGGATACGGTACCCTTTCTAACCTTTGTGCAATCACGTGCAATCCATACTGGGCCTAACACCGTCTGAGCCTGCCTCATGCTGTATAGACATATATTTTGAATGTGTACGCTATTCATATATGTTATCCAGGGATACGGTACCCTTTCTAACCTTTGTGCAATCACGTGCAATCTATACTGGGCCTAACACCATCTGAGCCTGCCTCCTGAGACATATATTTTGAATGTGTACGCTATCCATACATGTTATCCAGGGATACGGTACCCTTTCTAACCTTTGTGCAATCACGTGCAATCCATACTGGGCCTAACACCCTCTGAGCCTGCCTCATGCTGTATAGACATATATTTTGAATGTGTACGCTATCCATACATGTTATCCCGGGATACGGTACCCTTCCTAACCTTTGTGCAATCACGTGCAATCCATACTGGGCCTAACACCGTCTGAGCCTGCCTCATGCTGTATAGACATATATTTTGAATGTGTACGCTATCCATACATGTTATCCAGGGATACGGTACCCTTTCTAACCTTTGTGCAATCACGTGCAATCCATACTGGGCGTGAGAACGTCTGGCGAGCTGTTAAGCAAGCTACAGCACCTGTCCAGACAAGTACAGGGATTCCCTAGCGAGGAGACTTATTTGATTGTTTTCAATGTTGGGACAGCAATTTTTGGGGAGCACTATACTCTGGAGAATGATAGATGGGGCCCACCATACACTGGAACATACCAAAGGTGGACATCAGACACTGGAGCAGCATTTACAGGGCCCATTATACACTAGAGCATTAGAAATGGGGCCCATTATGTTTGGAGCATTATTTGGGCCCATAAGACAGTGGAGCTTCATCCATGGGGACCAACATATACTGTAGCATTATGTGGAGCTCATCATATACTGTTTCAAACATTATATGGGACCAATGATTCTGTATGGAGAAATAGATGGGCCTCGTCATGAGATGTAAAAAGTGAGGTATTTTTCATTGTACTATACCGCTATTTATCTGCCGTATCGGAGCATGATGAGTTGTGGTATGTGTTAAAGGGGCGCTCTTTCGCCCAGGGCACATGAAAACCTGCAGCCAGCCCTCCCCCCCCACAACTTTAGCCAAATAACCCCCATTTTTCAGTGCGTAACTTGTATTATGAAGTTAATTAAGGTTGACAAGCTTAAGTAAGAAGAATTGATGCTTTTGGCATTCAAATGGGCACTGTAGGTGTGTTTCCTGTCCTCCTCTCACTGCCGACTTTTATTCCCCATTGACTTACATTGGGTTTCGTGTTTCGGGACGACCCCGACTTTTCCCTATAATCGGACGATCTTGCTCGACCCGACTTTTGGAAAAGTCGGGTTTCACGAAACGAAACGCGACCCTAAAAAACCAAAAGTCGCTCAACTCTAGTTTGAACCCCTTTTGTAAATTTGGAAGTTTACAAGTTCTGGATAATTTATGTCCAGCTCTAGTTATGATTTTAGACTATGGCCGCTATGAGAAGTTAATAAACTTCTAGTTTATGTAAAAGATAATATTCATTACAGTGCTACACCAGGGTTTTTTTGTATTGCACTGCTGGAGGGGTGCTATAAATGTAAAGGGCCCTTTAAAGCGTCACCGATTTTGTGACGCAGCAGCGATATCGCTAGCGATATTGCTACATGTGATACTTAACTCCGACCGGCTCCCCCGCTGGCTATCGCTGATCGTGCGAGATCATCCACGTCCATTTCTCATCGTCGGCTTCCTGCAGGCGCCGACGAGCGAGCTATGGACGCGGGCGGAAGACGACGGTCATCGCTTCGTCTGAAAGGTAAGTACGACCGCCGAGCATCGCTACATCGCTTGTGAGATCTGCCTGTGTGGCAGCTCACTAGCGACCATTTAGCGATGCACCAGCGATCCTGACTGGGTTGTATCGTGGTCGGGATCGCTGGTGCATCGCTAAATGTAAAGGGGCCTTAAGTCCCCTGCCCTTGTCTCATGCTCACATTGCTTGTTTTTGCAGGACCTCCCATCGACCTCCGTCGAAAAGTGACCTGCCTGCAGCTCCAGTGTTTCATGGAGCTGCGCGGAGGTCACTTTTCAATAAGTCTATGAGAGCCTTGTTCTGGCTCTCATAGACTTGCATTGCCCTCTTGGGATGCAGCTTCTGATTTCTGTCCAGTCAGAAGCTGTGCTCACAAGATGGCACAGGGGGACCAGAGTGGCAACGAAAAAACTGTGAGGATGCCTGAAGGTAAGTATATGACCGGGGGCAGTAGGCTTAGATTTAAAGCACTGTTCCAGCATTGAAAAAAGAATGTGCTGGAGTGGTGCTTTAAAGTATACAGATCTATACCAGTGGTGTCCTTGTTAAAAATTGAAGATATATTACAATCATATGGACTGGCATATGGCCCAGGAATTCTCCATCCATAGGTCATCCATATGTATGTAGCTTGGTTCATTAGCAGTGTTGTCTATAAATGTGTCAATTTCTTGTAGTAGTCGGAGAGTTACTGTCAAAAGCAAATATTTTCGGTTGTGCATACCAGGTACTTGTTTTTTAAAACCTGCTAGTTTACTGACTATAAACCCAAGAAAAAATGGAGCCAAGAGCAGTAAAATAAAATATATGAATTTTATTGTTATTCAAATATAATACAAAAATAGTGAATAGTTAATAAAAGATTTTTTCATAAATAAGGGAATCAGCAACACCTAGGTAGCCACACACAAAGGAGATTGGAAGGAAAAGTGGCAAAGTAGTACTTAATCACATATACCAATAAAATTGGCCTTGAAAAATACAACAAAAATAATATTCAAAAGATATTACCCATCAGAAAGGGGAAAATGTGCAGAAAATAAGAAAGACACAAATATCTCTCAATGGTCCTATAAAGTGCAACAGTACATAATTAAGTGATCCAAAAGGACCTACAAAATAGACCACGGACAAAGAATATTATAGCCTGATGTTAAATGTGACTGCTACCATTATTTTCCCATAATAATGTGATAATAAATCCAGACCTACAGATTAAACCACGGGCAAGGAGCGCTTCTCAGGTGTAAGCGCTGCTGTTAGTACTTGCTGAACCAAAGGACAAGTAAATGCGACATAAAAAATAGTAAAATAAGGCCAAAGGCCAACCAACCTTATTGTAACGTGGGCTGCGGGACCCCAACGCGCGTTTTGCTATTTAGCTTCTTCAGGGGGCGTCATTTAATAGCCTGTTAAGATACACTGTACAGATGGATTAGTAGAAGATTGCTCGTTGTGCATAGGCTATTGTTCTCGGCAGCACAAGTCCTCTCTACTGGCTCCCCATTACCCAAAGACTCCAGTTCAAAACCCTAGCCATGACATACAAAGCCATCCACAACCTGAGTCCTCCGTACATCTGTTACCTTGTCTCCCGGTACTTACCTGCACGCAACCTCTGATCCTCACAAGATCTCCTTCTCTACTCCCCTCTTATCTCCTCTTCACACAATCGCATACAAGATTTCTCCTGCGCTTCCCCCCTATTCTGGAACTCTCTACCACAACATTAAACTCTCGCCTATCATCGAAACCTTCAAAAAGAACCTGTAGACCTTCCTCTTCCAAGAAGCCTACAACCTGCAGTAATCACCAATCGACCAAGCCACTGAACGACCAGCTCTACCCTCGGCTATTGTATCCTTACCCATCCCTTGTAGATCGTGAGCCCTCGTGGGCAGGATCCTCTATCCCCCTGTACCAGTTGTGATTTTTACTGTTTAAGAATACTGTATTTGTTTTTATTATGTATACCCCTCCTCACATGTAAAGCGCCATGGAATAAATGGTGCTATAATAATAAATAATAATAATTATAACTAGGTGCTGCTGAGAAAGCAAGCCTAAAGATCATTTCACCTGACGAACAAGTGTTTTACTCGATCGTTGGGTGATTTACAGCCTGTTTACACTGATCAATTATCGGGAAATGATCATTCCTAAGAATTGCTCGAAATTGAGAGCCCTCGGTGGTTGGTACCTAATGGCTCAGTGAAATGATAATAACAAATAGAAAGCTTTCCAGATTACCCAGAAAACTTCATTAGGCTCAAGTGTTGTGAAGCAGAACTATCAATATTGAATTTATAAAAGAAGGAAGAAGATGCGGCACTCACCCAGATTTGCAGTGCAGTGTTTCTTTACTCAACCATTAAAGGTCACACAATAAAGGACGGGCAGATAACATGAGGCATGCAGGGAAAAAGATGGACGACAGCCGTTTCGCGTACACAGACACTTCAACAGGTCCAGGTGGTTGATACCTAATGGCTCACTGCAATGATAATAACAAATAGAAAGCTTTCCAGATTACCCAGAAAACTTCATTAGGCTCAAGTGTTATGAAACAGAACTATCAATATTGAAAGTTGTGCAGTAAACATTGATGCCGTTCATAAATAAGGAGTGTGAAAGTTTTATGGTCCACTGATGGAGTCCTGGTCTATGGTTGTGATGTCTCCCACTGGACCAGACCACGAATGGACAATAAAACTTTCACACTCCTTATTTATGAACTGTATCAATATTTACTGCCACGACTGTTTCTCCCCTTCT
This sequence comes from Dendrobates tinctorius, assembly GCF_039654945.1. Taxonomy (NCBI): domain Eukaryota; kingdom Metazoa; phylum Chordata; class Amphibia; order Anura; family Dendrobatidae; genus Dendrobates; species Dendrobates tinctorius. Next base: position 62,402,742 of record NW_027361679.1, read on the forward strand.
CATATTGACAGATCTGCTTCACATCACTTGTCTTATTACTTCACTATTCTATGTCCTGTGTATAAATATCTGACTCCTCAAATTTTGTGTTATACTATGCCTGTTGAAGTTTTCTGGGTATTCTCAAAAGCTTGCTATGTACTATCATCTTTTCAGTTAGTCACTCAATAGGTATCAACCATTGAGGACTCTCACATTTAGATTATTTTTCTATCTAGTGACTAAAATGTATTTTTTCTGCAAGAACACTCATTCCCTGATAATCGGCCAGTCTAAATCCAACTTTACATTCAAACAAGGCTTGAAGTGATCCTGGCTTACTAAGTCTAAAGAACTTGAAGCTTTAAATCAATGCAGGATTCATTCCAAAACAATCAAAACAGTCACTCTGCAGAAACAAAGAAGAGTATAAACAGAAATGTTAATTGTATGGCACCTGAAGGCACTTTTTTGGGACTCTGGGAATCCACCCCTTCACTTCAAAGAAAGTACCGTTTTATCTTTTTCCTTTCATATTCACAGTAAATCTAAATGAAAGACTGTGCTTTTGAAGTGGAGATATTTTGGAGTGCTGTCAATCCAAGAGCTGTAGGATGACCCATACATTAGAATTGCATATGGCAGTGTACTATAGTCCTCATGAGTCATGACAATACAACTGTACTTTCCATTAGAACTTGTTTGACAATCATAGATCATGTTCACACAGGTCCCATGCAGTTGTGAAAAGATAAGATGCACTGTATAAAACTTCAATTTCTACTTCTCCTATCTAATTTCACATTGAGCGAGAAATCCTATGTGGCAAGTTGCATGGTCTAGTATAAGATGGTTGTATTATTTATTTGCTTCTCCATTATACACAGGGCAGCCATCAGGGCATTACTGCCCTTACTTTCTTATGTGGTCAGTCAGCTCACTGGACCCCAGTGGCTCCAAGGGCAGGATTCAGCTGGTTCACTTAAAATCTATTGCTGTGTAGGAAGCCACTTATAATCAGAGGCCGGCAACTGATGTCGGTGCGCATGTTGACGGCGTATGATGTCGCTTTCATGCACCTCAAATGGATAAGGAAGGGAACGCCACTGGACCGTGGTCATGTAAGGAAAACATTTTTTTTCTATGGGGCAGTATGGGAGCACATATGGGGCCTGGGGACAAGATGGAGACACTTGGGGCAAAGTTGAAAAATCGCATGGGGTATGGGGCAGGATGGCAGACAATATGGGACCTAGGGGCAGGATGGAGACACGTGGGGCCACAGTGTTACATCATATGGGACCTGGGGCAGGATGGAGACATAGGGCCAAGGTGGGAGGATATGGGACCTGGGGACACTTTGAAGACACATGAGGCTCAAATGGGAGGACATATGGGGGCAGAATGGAGACACATGGGGCCAGCATTGGAGGATATATGGGGCCAGAATGAGAGAACATATGGGGCCAGGATGGGAGAACATATGAGAACATATGAGAGCAATATAGAGACACATAGGGCCAGGATGGGAGAATATATGGGGCTAGGATGGGAGAACATATGGGGCAAGGATGGAAGAACATATGGGGCCACAATAGAGACACATGGAGCCGTTCACCGTCGGCCCCAGGCTCCTTATCCGCTGCCGTGCCCTCAGGTGTTCAATGTGCACAGGAATTTACAATCCCCTGTACTTTCAGATTTGGCTATCAGGATGTACAGCTCCTGTCAGCCTAGGATTCTGATGTCCCTTTTCTCTTTATTAGCGCTTCACTCAGGGGTCTGCTATATGTAGTATTTTAGCTCCCTAGAGTCTCTCAGTCTCTTGTCCTTTCCCTCTCCACAGATCAGCTGCCTGTCTTGAACTCCTCTCATATCAGCTCCCTGTCTTCAACTGACAGGATCTTCCAGAAAGATCCTTTTACCTCACGTCCTCACGTTTAACTGTCCTTTCTCCTCACAGCTCACAGCTGTTTCATTTCCATGCCAACCCCCTCAGCTGATTTCTAGCTGACTCACCAACCCCCTCTGCTGGCCAGAATTTATAAGGCATCTCCCTTTTCTGACCCGCAGCAGGAAATTGTGATTAAATCTATGCTGCCTGGCATGGGGGTCCCTTTTCTGCCTCCAAGCATGACTTTACCCATTAGAGGGAGGTAATGTCACTGTGACAACCGGACTCTGGGGTGTAACATTTGCATATTTCTGGACTACCAAGTATAAGTGCAGGTCGCACTCTTACTGCATATAATTTCTGGACTCGCTTGCATTAGCGGTCGCGCTCCACTAGCATAGCTGCTGAACATTTACGTTTTGTGCTGTTTTACACTTCGCTATAATTTCAGTAATTCCTCTGTTAGTTTGTTTACTTTTGCTTTGTTAATACAGTTTATTTATCTCAACTTTGGTCTCAGATTCATTTATCCCACGCAATCAGATTCCATAGTACCTTCATATACAGGGGCGTATCTAGGGGGGCAGCCGGGGCAGTTGCCCCGGGCGCAGCCGGCAGGGGGCGCAGTCCGGGCCTCCTAATGCAGCGGTCCGCAGTGTCCTCCCTTTCGGCTGCGTTCTGCCGCCCCCCCGGCCTGAGAGTCGGCGGTTCTCTGTGTCAGCTGTCAAGCTGCCAGCTGGCGCAGAGAAGGTGCGCATGCCGGCTCCCAGGGAACAATTGTACTGGCGTCTGTATAGACGCCAGTACAATTGCAGCTCTGACCGCCGGGCCAGAGCGACGTCAGCAGCGTGACATGTCATGTGATCACGCTGCTGACGTCACTCCCCGGCGCCCAGAGCGAACGCTCAGCGCTGGTGGTAAGTGTGCTCCAATGAGGAGCTGAAGAAACCACCGAAGATGGGAGATGGGGTGGTGTTAATGTGTGGCGATGGGGGTTAATGAGTGGGGAAGGGGTTAATGTGTAGTGAGGTTAATGTGTGGGGGGTTAAAGAGTGGGGATGGGGTTAATGTGTAGTGGGGTTAATGAGTTGGGATGGGGATTAATGTGTGGAGAGTTAATGAGTGGGGGGGTTAATGTGTGGGGGGTTAATGAGTGGGGGGTTAATGAGTAGGGATGGGGTTAATGTGTAGTGGGGTTAATGAGTGGGGATGGGGGTTACTGTGTGGGGGGTTAAAGAGTGGGGATGGGGGTTACTGTGTGTGGGGTGTTAAAGAGTGGGGATGGGGGTTAATGTGTGGGGGGTTAATGAGTGGGCATGGGGGTTAATGTGTGGGGGGTTAATGAGTGGGGATGGGGGTTAATGTGTGGGGGGTTAGTGAATGGGGATGGGGGTTAATGTGTGGCGGGTTAATGAGTGGGGATGTTGTTAATGAGTGGGTATGGGGGTTAATGAGTAGAGATGGGGTTAATGAGTGGGGATGGGGGTTATTGAGTGGGGATGGAATTAATATGTGGAGGGTTAATGTGTGTGGGGGGTTAATGAGTGGGGATGGGGGTTAATGTGGGGGGATTTTGGAGTAGGGACGGGGGGGTTAATGAGTGGGGATGGAATTAATGAGTGGGGATGGGAGTTATTGTTTGGGGGGTTAATGAGTGGGGATGGGGTTAATGTGTGGGGGATTTGGAGTGGGGGTACATAATGTGTGGGGGGGATTTGGGAGTGGGGATGGGGGGTTATTTAATGTGTGGGGGATTTGGAGTGGGGATGGGGTTAATGTGTGGGGGGATTTGGAGTGGGGGTACATAATGTGTTGGGGGATTTGGGAGTAGGGATGGGGGTTAATGAGTGGGGATGGAATGAATGAGTGGGGATGGGGGTCATTGTTTGGGGGGTTAATGAGTGGGGATGGGGTTAATGTGTGGGGGATTTGGAGTGGGGGTACATAATGTGTGGGGGGGATTTGGGAGTGGGGATGGGGGTTATTTAATGTGAGGGATTTGGAGTGTGGATGGGGGGTTACTTAATGTGTGTGAGGGATTTGGAGTGTGGATGGGGGGTATTTAATTTGTGTGGGGAGATTTGGAGTGGGGATGTGGGGATTTAATGTGTGTGGGGAGATTTGAGGACACAGAGTTTGTATGAGGAAACAGTATGGGGGTTGGGTGCAGACAGTATGGGGAGCGAACGGGTTAATGTATGTGGACACAGTATGGGAAGTCAGGGGTATGTGTGAGCAGACAGTATAGTGAGGGGGTAAATATATGAGGAGACAGTATGGTGAACAGAGGGATGTTAGAGGAGGGAGGGGAATAGTGTGAGGCGACAGTATATTGCAGACATTTTTATTCAGGAGCATTATAATGATACTTCTATCTTTAAGGGCATCGTGTGGAGATTTGCTGCTGAAGACCAGAGAAGATGGAAGTCTGCAGAGGCCGCTGTGGATGAGAAAACTCATCATGGGGTCTGGACAAGAAGAAGAAAAGGAGAACGACTCCAGAGACAACGTCATCTATAAGGTACCTGGATGTAAATGTTATTTGTGCTACTGACTAATTCTCATGTTTTTATTTGTTAGGAACATTAAAGGGGTTGTCCAGGTTTGTACGAAGTCTGCTGTCATTCTATGTGACTGCAGACTTCTGAATTTTCACAGTGTTCACTACACACTGTCAGGATTCTCTTGTGCCGGTAATTTACATACATGCGGTTACATGCTGACTAGACATGTGCGGCCTCACTCAATGAAAATGAACAGAGCGAGGCCGGGCACGTCTAGTCGGAATGTGGCCAGAAGTATATAAATCACATACTTGTGCTGACATGACTGTACATGGGCAAGGGAGAATCCTAAAAGTGTGCAGTGCATTAGTTGTAAGAATTCAGAAGCCTGCAATGTCAGGATTCAGCTCTGCAGGTTCCAGTAGTCCTCACACGGACACTTCACTCATATGCGATTTTCATACTTGACAACGAGCTTCTCTTCCTGCTTTCAGTTTTTTACTGAACATTGAGAGCATTAGGGAGAGCAGCTCGTGGGTACATGGCTAAGTGTGCAAGTCGCATATGTACTTGGTGTGTGTGTGTGGGGGGGGCGCCGAACCAAATTCTTGCCCCGGGTGCCAGGAAGCCTAGATATGCCTCTCTTCATATATATTACAATCCTACTTCTTTATGTCCATTGTACCAGTCCATTTCTAAAAGACTAAGACTGTCAGCTCTTTGTTTCCTTACTGGAAATCTGTGTGAAAGTGAAGGAGAGATGGGGATGAAAGTCCCCTTCGCTAGGGGCTTCAGAGACTTTAATATTTTCTATGTCAGTATCTACTAAACTTTAGGGCATATTTACTTGTGTTGCGTACGTGGTACTCGTAGGTACGCAGGATGCAGTGATGAGCCAGAGACAGAGCAAGGGGTAAACTCAACTTTTATATATGGATAAAGCTAACAATGGTTTTCCATGCAGGGAAGCCAAACACAAGTACACAAATAACACAGGACTAAACGGTACGACGAGAAGTGGCGGCTATATGGCCACGGTATGGCCGGCTACAGTTCCTTGGACTAAACGGAAATATGTACAGCAGAGTGTTACTTATCGGTCTCTAACATCCTGCAGAGTTGGTATCCGGGGGATGTCCAGGCGGCGCCTTAGCCGCCGAGTCCAGTCAAAGAAGAGTTGGCGCAGGCTTCGGACGTTCCCACACCCTGGTGCTGGGTGGGCGATACAGGCCCCGTGCCGGTCCTCCATCGCCAGGGTTGCCTCGCTGGGAGGCGGGGCAGAGGCGTACAGGCCACAGCCGCGGTATGGAGCAGGGAAGAGGCGGCCACGGGTCTCACTGTGCAGGCTGCAGCGGCGATATGGAGCTGGGCAGAGGCGGCCGTGGGTCCTGGTGCACAGGCCGCAGCCGCGGTATGGAGCGGGGCAGATGCGGCCACAGGTCTCGCTGTGCAGGCCACAGCTGCAGTATGAAGTGAGGCAGAGGCGGCCGCGGGTCTCAGTGAGTATCTTCCTCACGCTGCTTGGCACCGTCCACTTCCCTTGTCGGTTGAGACCCGTCACTGCTGTCCCAAAAGTGCTGACTCACTCTTGCTCCTGAACGCCACTTAAACTCCTGACTCTTGTCTCTCTCCTCGCAGAGTCTCCCCTCCTGGTCTCCACCGCTCGTTTTATAGTGAATCCACCCTCCTTCTTTGGCCCGCCCCCACGTTACCTGGTCGACTGTCAGTCCTGGCCTGTAATTGTTCCCCCCAGGAATGTACCCCCCGGGAACCCGAGTGACAGTCCTCCTAGTTGCAGCCCGGACACACGGCGGGCCCTTTTTCCGGGGCCCTCTCCCCTACATGTACATGTGCTGTATGTGTTTTTCAGGGATATCACTCGTACCCATAATAGTGAATGAGGCCATTCACATATTCATGATTTTTCATGGGCTGAGCAAAGTCGCAGAAATATGTCTGATATCAGAGTGTTAGATTTATGAGACCACTCTTTCCGGCAATTCTCCTGCTTTCTATCATATCCCATCAACAGAACAGTTCCTACTGTTCTGCTCTGCTCTGCCTACAGGGAATCACTAGCAATGTCATGTTGATTGTCAGACAGCTCCCTGCTGCATTAGGCTGAGACAGCTGTCAATCAAAATGCCATTTGCCATTAGCAGTGACGCTCATCAACAGAGCAGAGTCCTCTGCCGACATGGCGTCACAGGAAACAGGGAAATAAGTAGCAGGAATGGTCTGTGACTACTCTGAACCAGGAGAGATTGCTGCAGGGCAGCTCAGGCAGGTAGTTGGCAACTACCTGCTGATAATTGCTTAGCCCCATAAGGAAGATAAGAACAAGCCCCAGATAACCACTTTAACTGTCTGTCAAGCCTGCAACTTCTTAGAGTCATGTGATGTGTCTAAGTCTGGAGTCACACATAGCGACTCACCAGCGATCCCGACAACGATATCAACGTGTCAGGATCGCTGGTGAATCGCTATGTGATCGCTGGTGAGCTGTCAAACAGACAGCTTCACCAGCGATCAGCACAGCGACGCCGAGCACGCGGCGTCGCTGTGTACATTAGTTACCAGCTCCCTGCATCAGCGCGCTGGTAACTAACGTACACATCGGGTATCTAAGTGACGCCCGTCCCTTGGATACCCGATGTGTACGTTAGTTACCAGCAGATCGCTGGTCTCCCACCTGTCACACGCAGCGATGCGTGCTGGCCAGCGGGAGACCAGCGACAAAAGAAATGTCCTGGGCTTTCCTACAGTGATCAGCGATACCGGCAGGGGGGCGGTCGCTGATCGCTGTCACACACAGCGATCTCGCTAGTGAGATCGCTGTTGTGTCACAAAACTTGTCTCAGCAGCGATCTCGCTAGCTAGATTGCAATGTGTGACGGGGCCTTAAGATGGAGGACACTGGCAGCGACCCAGGAGGTACTATGTGGTCATAGTCAGTGCTTTAGGTACAGTGGCTTGTGAAATTATTCATCCCCCTGCCATTTTTTCAGTTTTGCTACCTCACAATCTAGAATTTCACCGTTTTTTTTAGTGTTTGCATCAGTTTTTCTAAAGAATATGTCTTCACCAAAGGAAAAAAAAATGTATGCTACCAAAAGAAAAACTATTCACCAAATTTAGCACTATGTCAAGATTAATATAGATCAAAAAGAAGACTGCTTCTGCTGTTTAGCTAAGATAGAAAAGTGCAAAGTATACCTAATGTCCAACTGTTGATTCCCTACCTTGCTGTGGAGGTTGGCACCCTAGAACCTGCGCAGTGGCGCCCCCGCTCTACGTTGAGGAATACCTTTCACTTTTCTATTTTAGTTAAACAGCAGAAGCAGTCTTCTTTTTTGGCTGTATGTTTTGATGTCTTTGTTTTTTTTATATCATATGAATTATTAAAGGTTAATTTTTATATATATTAACTTTGACATAGTGCTAAAGTCAGTGAATAGCACATCTAAAGAACATCCCTACAACTGTGAACATTTAGTTTTCTTTTTACTGTGAAGCAAACAACAAATAGGACAAAATAACTGAAATCAGTGTGCATAACTATTCTCCCCCCCCCAAAGTAGAGCCTAAAGAAGAGCCTTTTTTGCCATATTTACAGCTTGAAGTCACTTTGGATAAGGCTCTAACCTTTCCACATCTTGACACTGGGATTTTTACCCATTCCTCAAGGCAAAACAGCTCCAACTCCTTCAAGTTAAATGGTTTCCTCTGGTGAACAGCAATCTTCAAGTCTGACCACAGATTTGCAATTGGATAAGGTTTGAACTTTTGACTAGGCACTTCAAAACTTTTATGTGTTTCCGCTTAAACCACTTGAGGATTGCTTTAGCAGTATGCATTGTCTTGTTTTAAGGTGAACCTCCATTCCAGTCTCAAATCACTGACATGCTAAAACATATTTCTCAAGAATATTCCTATATTTTGCACCATCCATCTTCCCCTCTACTAGGACCATTTTCTTTGTGCCTGTTACCAAAAAATATCCCCACAGCATTATGCCGCCGCCACCATGTTTCACTGTGGGAATTGTGTTCTTGGGGTGAAGAGCTCTGTTGATTTGGCTTCTGACATAGCGTTTACCTTGGTGGCCAAAAAGTTAAATTTTGGTCTCATCTGACCACAGCACCTTCTTCCTTGCATTTGGGAAGTCTCCAACATGTAATTTGGCAAACTCAAATCGAGCCTTACAATTTTTGTGTGCCCACTCTTCCATAATGGCCACCTCTATGGAGTGTATAGCTTATTGAGGTCATATGAACAGATACTCCAGTCTCTACTTGGGAACTCTGCAGCTCCTTCAGGGTTACTCTTGGTTTCTGTGCTGCCTCTCTGAATGATGCCCTCCTTGCCTGGGCTGAGAGTTTTGGTGGGAGGTCCTCTCTTGGCGGGTTTGTTGTCGTACTGTTCTGCCTTCATACACGTTGACTCGGTGTGCACTCTAGCATACAGCATAAACCACCTTCTATTTTCCAAAATAAGAAGACCGTTCTCTGTAGTCTAACTTGTTTATTGGTGAAGAGTATGCCACATGCGTTAAAACTATAAAAAATACAAACAACATGGGTAAGTATTGGGCAGATGATCCCACAGCTAACACAATTACAGGAAGTACACAGTGTGATGAATACACAGGTGTCTAATTACATCTAAATAGAAGAGACAGAAGATGCGGCACTGCTCCTTAACCCTTAAGCAGTTCCAGGACTGTTATTCAAGTCCAAAATCACACACCTGGACCTACCGCCAAACTACCATCAATCGGGTGTTCAATCCAGAAAAGCAAACATGTAATCTGATTACAAAAGAGAAAAAAAGTGATGGCACTCTCCGTTCTGTCATGAAAATTCTTTATTGATTAAAAGGCATTGGCACGGGAGGAACGTACAGAGAGTGAACGACGGCCATTTCACGCACTTGCGCTTCAACGGGTCCTGAGGCTGGAATGCAGGCAGGTGGAAATTTAGAAGCACACACATGTGGAAACACCTCCTGATTTCCAACTCATACTCCCCCCATGGAGTGAAACGTGAACAAATTAATCAAACACAGAATTAAAAAACATAAGTTAAAAAAAACCCTATCATAATAAAATATGGAAATACAAACACTGAGCAATTCCTGCAAAAACACCGCCATATCTATTTTCACATTTAACCCTAAAGGTCCTGTGGCATTTATTCGTAGAATCCACTTAGATTCTCTTTATAAGAGAATTCTATGATGGTTTCCCCCTTGGGTTGGCTGCCTGTGATACTTTTTCTACACCTGCGAACAGGAAGGGGGAAACCATCATACAAAGAGACTCTAAGTGGATACCTGAGGGTGGATCTACCAGTTCAAAGGTGTCTGATTAGTCACTGTAAGGTGTTGAACAGTGTAAGAATGCAGGTCCCGTAAACCAGGTTGTGTCCTTAAGGTGTCTTGATTTAACAGATCTAGTTGCGTGGTGGATTGTGGTGTGTGGACACATAGCACCACTGTTTAGGGCAAGTGGATCTCCTGATCCTTAGCACCCGATTGCTGATGTAAGCATAAAAGCGTCGAGTTTCATTGAAATGTACCCAAGCACTACCTTGCTGTGTGAGTAGAACTCAACATCCTTGATTTCCATGTCAATCTCTGTCGAGATAAGTTCAGCTAACTCTACTGTTAGCACAGCCGCACAGAGTTCCAGTCTGGGTATTGTGTGCTCCTGGACTGGCGCTAGTTTTGTCTGGCTCATAACAAGTCTTACATGGCATTGTTTCTTGATGTCAGTAGTTTTCAGGTACGCTGCTGCTGCTGCAATCGCTTTGGTTGAGTCATTGCAGAAGATATAGAGCCTTTGTGTCTTGACTTCTGTTGATGGCACGGAATCGCATGGTCGTGCCACATAAGGATCTGACAAGGCTTTTAAAGATTTCTTCCATCTTACCCACAAATCTCTCTTCTCCATGGGAAGCGGGTCATCCCATTCAGACATCTCTTGGGTGAAGTCTCTCAACATCATTTTACCTTTGATAGTTACAGGGTTTACAAATCCTAGAGGATCGTACAGGCTGTTTATCACGGACAGGACGTCTCTATGTGTGAAAGGTTTCTCTTCTTCATTGATCCGAAAGGTAAATACATCTCTCTTCAAATCCCAGAGCAAACCAAGGCTTTGTTGCTTGGGAAGGGAGTCTGTGTCTAAATCCATGTCTTTTAGATCAGTTGAGTAATCTTGAGAGGGAAAAGCTGCCATCATTTTTTGGCTGTTGGAAGCAATTTTGTGCAGCCTCAAATTGGACAAAGCGAGCATTTCTTGTGTCCTCTTTAGGAGACTGACTGCTGATTCGTCTGTGGGTGTGGATTTCAAGCAGTCATCCATGTAGAAATCTTTCTCCACAAACGATCTAACATCCGACCCGTACTTTGCTTCGCCCTCTCTGGCTGAATGCCTAAGACCATAGATGGTGACAGCAGGGGAAGGACCGTTCCTGAAGATGTGTACTTTCATCCGATACTCCACGATGTCTTTGTAGGGGTCATTATAGCGGTACCAGAAAAACCTCAAATAGTTTCTATGCTCTTTCTTGACAAGAAAGCAATGAAACATCTGTTGTATGTCAGCCATGAATGCCACTGCATCTTTGCAGAAGCAAAGAAGTACCCCTAGAATTCTGTTATTGAGGTCTGGGCAAGACAAAAAGGCATCGTTTAGCGAGACACCTTCATATCTGGCGCTTGAGTCAAATACTATATCTGACCAGGTTTCTTAGGATGATACACGCCAAAAATGGGTAGATACCAACATTCCTCGGAATCTTGGAGTACAGGTGCAATTTCTGCATGGCCATTCTGAAGTATTTTCTCCATGAAGGCAAAGAAGTTCTCTCTCATTTCAGGTGTCTTCTGAAATTTGCGTTTGAGGGAGACAAATCGACCATAAACAGCTTCTCTGTTGTTGGGTAAGTGTTGCCTCTGGGTTTTGAATGGTAGAGGGGCCATCCAACACTTTGACTCATCTCTTACTATCTCTCAATCAATGATGTCAAAGACAGTCTGTCTTCTATGAACATTGCTACCTTGTAGGCCCTCACTGAGGGGTGTGGGGTGCTGCGTGGTGTGGTGGAGCAGCAGCTGCAGCAGTTGGTGGGGTTTGGGGCCTCAGCTCAGGTTCAGGCTCAAACAGAACCCAAGTTATCTCTCCCAGACAGATTTTCTGGAGGGAGAGAGAATTTTTTGGTTTTTCAGGAGGCCTGCAAGCTACACTTCAGGCTCTGCCCTCGTTCATAAGGGAGTGTGGAACAACGGAAGGGATTCATCATATCCCTCCTTAAAGGTGATCCCCAATCCTGGGCCTTCTCCCTGCCGGCCGATTCACCATTTCTACGGTCTGTGGACAAGATTTTTGCGGCTTTGGCGAATATGTCCCCTTTAGTCCTTGCTTGAGAGGAGGACTCACTGGTACAGGCAGGTGGGAGGAGTTCGCTCCCCAGCGGTGTTGCCTGCGGTTCATCGTGGTTTGGGGGCATGTTTTGGCTGTGGCCAGACTGGCCATTTTTTTTAGGGTCTGCCTGGCTCGCACCAAAACTTCTGTACCAACTAAGAAGCCGCGTCCCCCTGGTCGAATGGAGGGAGACGACCCGGGAGTGTATATTTTCTCCATTTTGCCCTCTCAGTGTACTATTTCAGCATAAGTGGTGGTGTGCGGGGTATCTGAGGGCATACCAGTGTTTATGGACAGTGGAGTGGGAGTCAATCTGGTGGACGCTCACTTTGTCCAGACCCATGGCCTGAGGTGTAGGATGCTGGCCAAACCCTTAAGCATCCTGGCCATTGACTCTCTCCCACTGAGCCAGGGGAGGTTGACCCAAGTCATGGATAATATACATCTGCGTTTAGGGACTCATCATGAAGAGTCCCTGTCATGCTATGTCTTGGGGGTATGCCATCACCTATCTTTTTAGGCCTCCCTTGGTTGGAAAGACACAACCCGGTAATAGAGTGGTGATCTAGGGAAGAAGTCAGCTGGGATCAGTCGTGTGAGGGCTGTTGCCTGGGGGCTACTGTCTCTGCCACCTTTCTACAACCATCCCCTTCTTCTTCAGTGGGGGCAGCAGAGGTGCTGCCAGGGAGTAGGTGCAAGTCTCAAACCTCACCATTAGCCAACCCTGAGAGATGGAGTCCTCGTAGGAGGGGTCGGTGGAGGGTGGTGGTTCCCTCTCTGAATTGTGGGGGTGTGAGTGTGGTGACACAGGTGGATGCCTCTGTTGTCAGTTCCTTAAAGAGTTCACCATCTTGTGGAAAATGTGTGCATGGCAATAAACATTCAGGTCCGGACCTGTGTGTGAACGAGTATGTATGGGTGTCCACCAAAAACATCCAGTGGAAGTGTGCTGTTGGGGTCTGGAGTTCTTGGGTGAACGGGACATATCGGGCGTTAGCCATGCAGTGGTAGTTCAGCTTGTCGGGAGCAGTGGTGGTTCTGCTGAAGAGAGGATCTTTCTGGAGCAGTGGTGATTCTGCTGAAAGCTGAGTTTAGGAGCCTTAGGGCCCTGTCACACATAGCGACTCAACAGCGATCCCGACAACGATGTGAACTTGTCAGGATCACTGGTGTGTCGCTATATGATCGCTGGTGAGCTGCCAAACAGGCAGCTTCACCAGCGATCAGGACAGCGACACGCGGGTAACAAGCGATGCACATCGCTTAGTTACCCACTGTGTACCTCAGTTACCAGCGCGCTGGTGCAGGGAGCTGGCAACCAAGGTATACATCGGGTTTCTAAGCGCTGCGCGATGCTTAGAAACCCGATGTGACTCAGCAGTGATCTCGTTAGCGAGATCGCTGTGTTGACAGGGACTTTACTCTGCTGCATGGTGCATTGGCAGCAGAGAAAGCTAAGTGTTGTTTTGTTTAACTCTGTCTGTCGTGTCTCTCCTTGGTGTTTTATTAGTGCAGCGGTGGGACCAGTGTCCGCACTTCCCAATTCCCTAGTGAGGGATAGGTGCAGGGTAAGTGAGGGACAAGGTATCCTGCTCGGCGACAGGTTGAGAGAACATGTATAGGGACGTCAGGTTAGTCCAGGACTCAGCCGCAGCACAGTGCATGAGGTGTCCCTTTCCCTGTTCCCTATAGCAGGGCCCACCGTTGTAATTGTGTCCCCGGTGTCCCCTTGTTTGTCCTGTTGTTTGTTGACCAACCGATCAGGTCACACCACGCAGGGCCAGTCACATAAATCGCGACAGCATGCTGTCGACTAAGGTCGGCTTGTGTGCTCCTCCTAGGCAGACGTCACCTATGATGACCCATCCAAGGTCGTGCCTCTGTGCGTACGGAGCGTTCCTGGAGCCTTTTATACATTCCCTAGCCTTGTGGACTTGTAGTATATCTCTTCCCAGAAGTAGAGCTATTGGGGTTCCTGGATCCATCTGAGGTATCAGGTGGGCTATACACTTTAGATGGGGGTGATGTGTCGCCACTTCCCGTGAAGGTATTTCTGACCTGTTGTCAGGAATCTGGTTGCACTCCAGGATGATCGGTAGTGATAGGCAGGTTTGGTCATCTATGGACTCCAACTTGTATCCGGTTGCCTTTCTCCCCACCATCTCAATGGTATCTGAACACGTCCTCAGGGTGTAGGGAGAACCAGGGCCTACAATGCTGAAGTTGTCAAAGACGATGGACCTGGCTAGAGACCTGTTACTTTGATCATCCAGGATTGCGTATAACTTAAAGGCTTTGTCCTTGCGGCCTGCAGTATAGACTCGGACAAGGCAGATTTTTGAACTGGATTTTCCTCCTGTGAGTCCCATACAGATCTCCGTACATTTAGAGCTGACCTCAGGGGTGTCTTCGTTGGTGTCTTTCTGCTTCTCATCGTGCTCCTCTGCTTGTGACAACATATCGTGGAGTTGATCCAGGGTGCAAGGCTGTATTGTGATCCGTGCTGCTGCATTCTACACATTTCACGCTAGCTTCACAGTTAGGTAAAGAGCCAAGGGGATGAATACTTTCACAAGCCAATGTAGCTGGTATTCTCAATTATGTTGGTTAATTTTGCTGTAAAACAATTGCACAGAGCACATAACTAATAAATAATATACTGACTGTAGTTAGTGTTTAAACCTTTCAGTGATATAAGCAACAACAAGCCATCTACATGAGCTCTATTCTATGAACTAGTGGTCAGTTACTTTAACTCAAGAGGATCATCAGCTTCTGTTTAGTGTGAAAAACCAGCCAAGTGTTAAAAAAGGTGTTGGTTTGCAGGCAACAAACAAATGGTGTTGTTTTTTTAGGAATGTCACTACATTCCTTTACAAAGCAGTGGTAGGGCTACTGGATTTTAACATTGTGATAAATTTCTTGGCTATAATGCATTGCATCAGTGATGAGCGAACATGCTGGGATAAGGTGTTATCTGAGCATGCTCAAGTGCTAGCCGAGTGTCTTCGGCATGCTTGAATAATATGTCCCCACGGCTACATGTATCGCGGCTGTTCAACAGCTGCAACACATGTAGGGATTTCCTGTTTGTTAGGCAACCCCTGCATGTGTTGTGACTGTCGAACAGCCATGAGACATGAAGCTGCGGGGACTCAGACATGTTATTCAAGACACTTGGATAGCATCCAAGCATGCTCAGATGACACCTTATCCCAGCACGTTCCCTCATCACTACATTGCATCTAATCATCTAACATTAAACACATTTTGTTAATTTTGTTAATGGGGTTTTCAGTGTATTTTCAGTATACACCATAATTATGAACACCGCTCCCTCTAAGCTGTGTACTCTGGAAATTATAGACTTATACCTCTCTGCAGAGTTTGATATGGTTTATCAGTAAGGCCAGGGTCAGATATGCGAGAAACTCGCACGAGTCATGCATGTCAATACCTGGGCACTGCCGACAGCACTCGGACCAGAGTGTGCGGCTGCATGTATTTCTATGCAGCTGAGCGCTCCGGTCCGAGTGCCAGCAGCAGTGCCGGGTATTGAGACACGAAACTCGTGCGAGTTCCTCGCATATCTGACCCCAGCCTAATTGGGTTATTGGTCAATATCTAATTTATTTGAACTCTTACCTTTCCCGATCACTGAGCTTAGAGTGAACTCTGTTCATGAATCTCCTGCAACACTTGGGCTGGAGCTACATGACTACATTGGTCGTGACACAAGCGGTGCAGCCAAAGATCGCTATATGCCATTGCTACAACACAGCATAGTGCCAATGAACGCTAATTGTGACTCGTAAAGTACCGACAAGAAAGTGACAACAATTCAATGGGTTTTGACATTTTGGGTCTTGCTTTTTGAAGTGCTTTGTGGGTTGCAATGCAACTTCATTCATATGAACCATGCTGCGATAGAACGTCAGCATACAATCAACTTTGGTAAAGTGACATTTGTCACAGCCTAAACTTTCTTCTGACACATCCAAATGCTTCTGTTCTACAAGACTGTGCCTAATGTATCAATGACGAAAGGGAAAACAATGCTTAGTCCAATCTGTGACTGTTTTCAGGCAGCACCTTCTCCATCAATAGGTTGTGCGTCTTGTTGAGGAATATGGCATGAGAGTGAGAATTTAGAGCAATGCTCCTGACCTGACTATCTGCAATGGAAATATATTTTACTCATTTATATAGCTCCACTAATTCCACAGAGCTTTACAGACATTATTGTGTATGTGGTCAGGGGGGTGAGGGGGGAGCTGCTCAGGCAGCTTTTCATTCATTACGCTGGGGCGGTCGCATTAGCACGGCTCCCGCTTGTAAACTATTTAACCCCTTGAGATGGATTACAGCGTGGGACTTGACTGTACGGCGGATAGGTATGGGATATTGTTACTTTTTTATTTATTTATTTTTTACAGGTTTACAGGAGAACAAGGGCTTCGATTGGATTGGGAGTTTAATAAAGATGGCAAAAATGTGTGTTTAATTCATTAAAAGACTTTTTTCTTAATGTGTGTGTTTTTTAACCCTTTCATACTATTTGATTAATAATGGATAGACATCTTATTGACACCTCTCCATTATTAACCAGGCTTAATGTCACCTTAAAATAGCAAGGTGACATTAACCCCTGAATACCCCATATGCCACCCACTACAGGGCAATGGGAAGAGAGAGGCTAAGTGATGGAATAGGTGCATCTTACAGATGCGTCTTTTCTGGGGTGGCTGGGTGCAGATGTTTTTAGCCAGGGGGGCCAATAACCATGGTCCCTCTCTAGGCTATTAATATCTGCTCTCAGTCACTGGCTTTCCCTCTCTGGCGGAGAAAATTGCACGGGAGCCCACGCCATTTTTTTCCGTGAATTAATCCTTTATCATCTATAGCTTCAAAATTTAACGAACACACTAATAACATTATTAGTGAGGGACATATATAAATCTAACGGATATGCAATGGTTTACTGTATGTAAAGCATGTCTCATATCCTGTAGGGTTCTGTAATGATTTTACAGAAGCCGACAATTGAGTTATCGGCTATTCTGCTATCTAGCTCTGTATGAAATATAAAGACATATATATATATATATGTGTGTGTGTGTCTCACTGACACATATATATATATATATATATATACTGTATATATATATATATATTTTCACAAATATTTGAGGTCATGGATCCATTATATGTCCAGTTTGCAAGCCGGCAAGAAAATTACGCCATACAGATATTACACGGATGCTTAGATGCGAGAAAATCGCATCCTCGCATTGCACATGGATGACATATGGATCACTATTCAGGGAACAGCATTTGGAGGCGCAGTGGACGCTCGCCATGAAGCTCTGCCCCCTGACGCGCCTCCTCCGGTCAGCTCTGCCTATGGGCGCATGCCGCCTGCGTACCCTATCTTTAGCATTGGGTATGCAGGCCATGCACAGGTATACTTTTGCCGTAGGTATGCTTTTGACGGTGTGGTGACCTTCTCCAAACGCAACATGTTGCATTTTGGTGAGGCCGCTGCACCGTCAAAATGACGCATGCAGCGGCAAAAGCATACCTGCGCACGGCCTGTGTACCCAATGCTAAAGATAGGATACACAGGCCGCATGCAGCGGCATGCGCCCATAGGCGGAGCTGACCGGAGGAGGTGCGGCAGGGGGCGGAGCTTCACATGGAGCATCCACTGCGCCTCCAAACACTAATGTGAAACTAGCCTAAAATGGACCGATTTTTTTATACGTTGTGTGTGACTCCAGCCTAACTGCTTAGATGCCATGGTGACTATTGACCACACTACCTAAGTGCCAGGATTGGACTCATGTTTGTTCCACCCATTGCAGCTGGTAGTCAGACATCCACTCTAGATGGCATGGGCTCAGCTCCTGAGTCTTTACCTTCCAAATGACAGATCTGTGTGCAAGTTAGAGCAACCACTTTAACTATTATAATGGCGAAAAGCAATGTGAGCATAGCACTAATAAATACTGTACAGACTCTCATAAGAAAATGTGAATTCATGTATGACTCTCTCTGTCTATCATTCATTTATGTATGAGAAAATGATGACCCGAGTGGGAATGACCGGAAGAAATAGGGTTAAGCAAGGAGAGATTTCCCAAGAGTGTTAAGTATGTTAATGCTCTGAACTCAATCCCTCTGTAGACAAGGTAACTTTTACTAAACTAATCCATACAGTAGTCTGACTGCCATTCTCGAGGCCATCTGTAACCTTCAAACATGTTCTAATCCCTCTAATACAGAAGAATTCTGCATAACGCTACATACCGTAATTCCCAGCACACAGTCATTGAATCATGTTAGCGTTTACTAATGTGAAATAATAGTGATGATGAGATAACAGGAGCACTGTGGATGTGAAATATTATATGTCAGTTGTTGTCTTTACCTCTGTATAATGATGTGATTATAAGACACATCACAAGACTTTGTGTGATTGCAGCTGTTGCACATAGCCATTGTCAGAGCTAAAAGACAGACGAGTAGTATTCATTATAGGTCGATGGGATTAAGTGTTGTGAGTAATCTGGAAGATGGATAGTGACTTAATACTGGCTACACTCATGATGCAGCCAAAGCAAAAAAAAATAACCCATCAGCCTCTGTTCACATATTGTTTTCAGTATTTATGGAGCATGCACCACAAAAGATTCCGGCACATGTGACAATTGTATCCATAGGCCACACGTCCCAAACCTAACGCCCAAAAAGTGTTCTTTTGGCATAAGCCTGGTTGATATACAGTACAGCACAAAAGTCTTAGGCAGGTGTGAAAAAATGCAAAGTTTTTTGTTTGATGAATGGCTGCAGAACCATACAGTAATGAGTGTTTGTAGGCAACAGTGAAGCATGGAGAAGATTCCGGGCAAGTTCTCCAAAAGGAGTTGGGGGGGATTTGGTCAAGAAGATTAATGGTGTCCTCAGTGCTGAGAAATACAGGCCGATTCTTATCTTTCATGCAATACCATCGGGGAAGTACAGTATCTGATTGGATCCAAATTTATTCTGCAGCACGACAGCAACCACAATAATACAGCCAATGTCATTAAGAACTATCTTCAGCATAAAGAAGAGCAAGGAGACTTAGAAGTGATGACCCCCACAGATCTAAACATCATTAAGTCTGTGTGAGACTACATGAAGAGACAGAATGATTTGGTCAAACCTACATTTACAGAAGATATATGGTTAGTTCTCCAAGATGTTTGAAACAACCCCCTTTGTCGGGTTTCTTCAGAAACTGTGCCCAAGTGTACCTGTAAGGAGGAAGACCGGGCTGCAGGTACTTTTGTCGGGTCCGGAACTGTCCAGGCTGCGTCCAATATTTCCGGGGGAAAGGAATGGGGAATCGGACAGGACCCATGACTTGGTGAGAGGGGGCGTGGTAAGACCAAGCAGAGAGCAGGAAGCGAGGGAAAAAGAAAGAGGTTTCCTGCCGGCAGAGAAAGAGACAGCGGGGGTGGGCTGAGCTCCGCAGCGAGAGAAACAGAGCGGAGTCGTGCCTCAGCAGAGCTTGTGTGAGGGCCCCCGAGAGTCAGTGAGCGCACAGAGTGTCGGGCACTCAGCTAAGCAGCGTGCGGTGCTTGCATTGAGAAGCGTATGCCAAGTGTATTCCCCATCTTTCACAGGCGTGCAGCGGAGCACGCATAGGACAGACCTCTGCCGCATTCCTTCCCCACACTTTTGCTGCACAGATTAATGGACTAGGGGCTCAGCGGGCAAAACTGGAGACAGCCCGTTGCCGCCAGAACCTTGTTCATGTGTGGACGGGTGATGCCTGAAGAAGACACTGTGCCAGCCATTGCTGGGACTATAACTCACACCGGATTACACGCAGCTGAGGAACATTGGAGTCACGATAAGTTCATAACAAGACTGTTGTGTTGAATTACAATTTCCTTTGTTAACTGCCTGTTGTCTCCCTGCGAGGAGTTTTCTCTATTATTATAATTAAATTGCATTATTAACCCTTGCTCTGCATTCCCTGAGTTACTGTATGCCGAGACCTGCTTATATTCCTAGAAAAATTGATTCTGCTTTGAAAACAAAGACTGTTCCCACCAAATATTGATTTTCTTTTTTTTTCATTCAGTTTGGATTTGTTAAATGATGAAAATAAGCTACTAACACTTCTATTTAAAAAATATATATATTTTGCAGCATCTTTTCTACATCTGCCTAAAATGTTTGCACGGTATCATATGTTGACATACTTTTCAGATTTCTGTATGGGAAAGCATTGACTACCATTCTTTCGTAGACAGATGGATAGAGTGAAAGAAATACTATACAACATATATCGTATTTGTATATGCTGCATTTTCCCATCAGAAGTGCACTGTACAGCAGAAGGAAAAAAAAAATATAGTCGTATCTGTAAAGAACTGTTTGAATGTGTTTGGATAACTCTATCCTAGTAATTGTGAGAAGACCACAGATATATATACATATATCTATATATATACTGTATATTTGGGAAATGTACTTTTACTGTTAATTATATGATTCCTAGTAACTAGAAGGATGTCTGTGACAACAAACGCTGCGTTAAAGAAATTTGAGGCATTTTATAATATCCTTATAATTTATATTAGAGGTATATTGCTAGTAGTAATAAACATCCCAGTTGCTACAAAATCTTTTAAGAGGAATCAGGAGCTCCAGTCAATGACCGAATAACTTTCCCTTCACAATGAGGTTCTACAGCAGCTGAGGTGTGTATTTTAGTGCTAATCTATTAGCGACCAGGCCAGTTTCAGGTATGTGCACACGTGCTGAATTGTCGCGAATTTTAGGCGTTTTTGCTGCGTTTTTTCACTGCTAAAATGCATACAATAAGCAACCCATTGTATTCAATGGCATTCCGCACATGCTGTGCTAATGCTGCTTATTTTTCCGTGGCGGAATCGCATCGTGGAAAAATACACGGTATGCTCATTCTTTGTGCGGAATCACGGGAATTCCGCACACATAGGAATGCATTGTTCCGCTTACTTTCCGCATGTGGCTATGCCCAACATGAGCAAAGTAAGCAGAAAATGTGCAGATGGTACCCAGGGTCTGGAGGAGAGGAGACTCTCCTCCGAGCCCTGGGTACCATATCCCTGTAAAAAAAAGAATTAAAATAAAAAATCATGATATTCTCACCTTCCGGCATCCCCCGCAGCGTTCCCAGGCCTCAGCGATGCTCCCGGCAAGTCCCTTTCCCAGTGATGCCTTGCGACAATGACCTGTGATGACGTAGCGGTCATGCTATGTCATCTGAGGTCATTGTCGGAAGGCATCCCTGGGAACGGGACTTACCGGGAGCATCGCGAGGATCGGGAACGCTGCGGGGGACGCCGGAAGGTGAGAATAACACCATTTTTTATTTTTTTTGTTATTTTTAACATTATATCTTTTACTACGGATGCTGCACAGGCAGCCTCAATAGTAAAAAGTTGGTCACACTTGTCAAACACTATGTTTGACAAGTGTGACCAACCTGTCTATCAGTTTTCCAAGCGATGCTACAGATCGCTTGGAAAAGCGCTAGCATTCTGCAAGCTAATTATGCTTGCAAAACCCTAGTTTTTCGTGGGAAATCCGCATGTAATTTCCCACGGCATGGAGTTGCGGAATTGCTGCGGACATTTCCACGGCAATTCCACACGTGTGCACATAGCCTTAAAGAAAATGAAGCCTTTGGCAAAGGAGAGATGACTAATCCTCCCAGCCACACTGTAATTTGCAGTTTTGAGTACTGAGTACTGAGTGGATCTGATATACAGTGGCATGTTAGTTTGGGCACAGTTGGTCAAAATTACTGTTATTGTGAACAGTTAACCAAGTTAAAGATGAAATGATCTCTAAAAGGGCTATTTATTTATTTATGTTTTAATCTTTTACATTTTAAAAATTACAAAAAGGAAAATGGGCTGATGCAAAAGTTTGGGCACCCTGCATGGATAGTACCTAGTATCACCCCCTTTTGAAAGTATCACAGCTTGTAAACACTTTTTGTAACCATACATGAGTGTTTTAATTCTTGTTTGAGGGATTTTCATCTTATTATGATAAATAATCGTCCCCGGAAGAAGCAAGAGGGCGAAACGTGGGTTGGGGCACGGGGGTCTCTGCACTGGACCACGATCACCACCACATTCTGGCTAAGGTATTTATAAGCTACATCGCTATTAGAATTTGGCAGTATTTGTTTGTGGGGTGTTTATTAATAGACCGGTTTGGGTCTATGAGGCACTGGCACTTTATATGATTTTGATTTGTTAACGCCTTACAATACAACTTTAAAGGGATTTTGCTGTAGGAGATTCTGTTCCAGTAGTGGTGTGGGGGAATTGAAATATTATGGAGTACATTTAAATACATTGTATTATTTAATGTATATTACATTAACAATTTACTTATGTATTTATCATAATAAGAAAATTATTTTTTATTCCCATTTTTTCTTGGTCTGTGCATTTGCCCCCTTGGGGTATGTTATGAGGATATGGATATGTAGTCTTTTATTCTATTTTTTGTACCCAATAAAATTGTGTGATTTTATTACACATATTTATTGGTTCGCTTCATTTGGGGCTAATTGGTGACGTCTTTTTGCCCTTAAGTGTATATGATTGTGGTTGAAGTGCCAATATATTACCCTTAGGACTCTTTAGTGTTTTGTTTTTAAATGCATCAGGCTTGTTTAGATGTTATTTTGCATACTTCTAATGCTGAATTTTATGGTGAGGACTCAGGAGAGGTTTTTTTTCTAAGGCCGGGGTCACACTGGCGAGGAATACGGCCGAGTGAGAGGCGCTAAAAGCCCGCATTAGACACGGACAAATGATTCTCTATGGGGTCCCTCGCACCAGGCGTATATTTCTCCTCCGTATTCTACGCTCCGTGCCAATCGCAGCATGCTGCAATTGTCAGCGTACTACGACCGTAGTGCGCCAATGCAAGTCTATGGGTGCGCAAAAAATACGGATTACACACGGACCACACATGTGACTTGCGAGAAATGCGCACCAGGTGTATTTTAGCAAAGCCGGCAATTCAGTGCGCGATACAGTAAACTCACACTGACAGGTTTAATAAAGAAACCAAAGAATAGATATATACACATAGAATACATACAGTGGGGCAAAAAAGTATTTAGTCAGTCAGCAATAGTGCAAGTTCCACCACTTAAAAAGATGAGAGGCGTCTGTAATTTACATCATAGGTAGACCTCAACTATGGGAGACAAACTGAGAAAAAAAAATCCAGAAAATCACATTGTCTGTTTTTTTTCATTTTATTTGCATATTATGGTGGAAAATAAGTATTTGGTCAGAAACAAAATTTCATCTCAATACTTTGTGATATATCCTTTGTTGGCAATGACAGAGGTCAAACGTTTTCTGTAAGTCTTCACAAGGTTGCCACACACTGTTGTTGGTATGTTGGCCCATTCCTCCATGCAGATCTCCTCTAGAGCAGTGATGTTTTTGGCTTTTCGCTTGGCAACACGGACTTTCAACTCCCTCCAAAGGTTTTCTATAGGGTTGAGATCTGGAGACTGGCTAGGCCACTCCAGGACCTTGAAATGCTTCTTACGAAGCCACTCCTTCGTTGCCCTGGCGGTGTGCTTTGGATCATTGTTATGTTGAAAGACCCAGCCACGTTTCATCTTCAATGCCCTTGCTGATGGAAGGAGGTTTGCACTCAAAATCTCACGATACATGGCCCCATTCATTCTTTCATGTACCCAGATCAGTCATCCTGGTCCCTTTGCAGAGAAACAGCCCCAAAGCATGATGTTTCCACCACCATGCTTTACAGTAGGTATGGTGTTTGATGGATGCAACTCAGTATTGTTTTTCCTCCAAACACGACAAGTTGTGTTTCTACCAAACAGTTCCAGTTTGGTTTCATCAGACCATAGGACATTCTCCCAAAACTCCTCTGGATCATCCAAATGCTCTCTAGCAAACTTCAGACGGGCCCGGACATGTACAGGCTTAAGCAGTGGGACACGTCTGGCACTGCAGGATCTGAGTCCATGATGGCGTAGTGTGTTACTTATGGTAGGCCTTGTTACATTGGTCCCAGCTCTCTGCAGTTCATTCACTAGGTCCCCCCGCGTGGTTCTGGGATTTTTGCTCACCGTTCTTGTGATCATTCTGACCCCACGGGGTGGGATTTTGTGTGGAGCACCAGATCGAGGGAGATTATCAGTGGTCTTGTATGTCTTCCATTTTCTAATTATTGCTCCCACAGTTGATTTCTTCACTCCAAGCTGGTTGGCTATTGCAGATTCAGTCTTCCCAGCCTGGTGCAGGGCTACAATTTTGTTTCTGGTGTCCTTTGACAGCTCTTTGGTCTTCACCATAGTGGAGTTTGGAGTCAGACTGTTTGAGGGTGTGCACAGGTGTCTTTTTATACTGATAACAAGTTTAAACAGGTGCCATTACTACAGGTAATGAGTGGAGGAAAGAGGAGACTCTTAAAGAAGAAGTTACAGGTATGTGAGAGCCAGAAATCTTGATTGCTTGTTTCTGACCAAATACTTATTTTCCACCATAATATGCAAATAAAATGAAAAAAAAACAGACAATGTGATTTTCTGGATTTTTTTTTCTCAGTTTGTCTCCCATAGTTGAGGTCTACCTATGATGTAAATTACAGACGCCTCTCATCTTTTTAAGTGGTGGAACTTGCACTATTGCTGACTGACTAAATACTTTTTTGCCCCACTGTATATATATATATATATATATATATATGCATTCTATGTGTCTATATCTATTATTTCGTTTATGTTAGAAACCCTGTCATAGGGCTCCATTATATGTCCACTTTGCAAGCCTGCGAGAAAATCTCGCCATACGGATGCCATACGGATTACATACGGATGCTTAGATGCGCAAAATACGCGACCACACCTTGATTACGGATGACATACGGAGCACTGTTTAGGGGCCATTCATCCGTATTATGCATGTAAAATACTGACCGTATTTTGCGTCGGTTAGTGTGACCCTGGCCTAATGGCTCTTCCAGGAAGGCTATATATTTGTGCAGTAGTTCAGTACTGAACAGTAGAACAATGTACCACAACTCCAGAGTCTGCTAAATCTTTCTGAAGGTCTTTTGCAGTCAAGTGGGGGTTCTGATTTGCCTGTATAGCAAACTTACGAGCAGCTCTCACCGAAATTTTGCATGGTTTTCCAGACCTCATCTTGACATCCACTCTTCCTGTTAACTGCCATTTCTTAATTAAATCTCAAACTGAGGAAAGGGCAACTTTAAAACGTTTTTCTATCTTCTTATAGATTTCTCCTGCTTTGTGGGTCTAAACCATTTTCATTTTCAGAGTATTAGGAAGCTACTTAGAAGAACCCATGACTGCTGTTTTTTGGCACAAGGTTAGAGGAGGCTGCATTTTTTTAAAGCTGGGAAATTTGCACGGCACATGGAACATGCGTGTGTTGTCCAATTTTTATGCACACATCTCAAAGGAAGCCTGACATTTCATCAGCCAAGTACAGTACATTCAGAGCCCGAACTGTCAAAACAGAAAAGATAGATTAGATAGATAGATAGATAGAAATATAGAATGTGTAGTTTTCTTTTCTTTTATTTAGATAATAAAAAAATGGAAAACATGGCCAGGGGTCACTCTTATTTTTAACGACCAGCTAAGGGAAAGCAGACAGCTGTCAGTTGGTCTTATTATTCTGGGCCAATATCCATAGAGCTTCCCAGACTATTAGTATCAGCTTACAGCTGTCTGCCTAGTCTTTATTGGTTATTAAAAAAGAGGGGCCCCTAAAAAAGACAATAAAGGCTAAGCAGACAGCTGTGGGCTGATATTAATTGGATATTGAGCCCTTCTTCATCTAATAAGATCAGCCCTAAGTGACTCCCTGAAATGGTGTATCCATTGGATGCACCAATTTTGGTACTTAATCTTGGCTCTTCCTGATTGCCCTGGTGTTGTGGGTTTGATGGCAGCTGTGTTATGTCCGCTGACATCAAGCCTAAAGGTTAGTACTGGAGAGGCGTTTGTCAGACACCCTCATTAGTAAACCCATAGTCAAAAGAAACGCACACAAAAGTCTTTTATGTAAAAAAAAAGCACCCCCCTACAAATTCCCTCTTTTACCCATTTATTACCATAAGGAAATCCACATGGAGCTCCTACGACGATCCCCATCTCCTTCATCCAATCTCTAGAGCCCCATTCAAAGAACAAAGCTCTATAGACCTGAGCTGCAGCCACTGCCGATTCTCATGCTGCAAAGCACAAGAAATTGACTGCTGTGATGAGTGGTGATGTCATTAAGGTTATCGCAGTTCACAGCTGAACTACGATAACCTTACTGATATCCCCACTCGCTGTGCGAGAACTTACTACCAGTTCTCAATCTGCGCAGTAAGGTCTCATACTGCGAGCACTTGATTTTAGTTAGGTTACCGCAATTCAGTAGCTGTGAACTGCAATAACCTTAATGATGTCACCATTCGTCACAGCAGCCAAGTTCTCGTGCTACACTGCAAAACTGTGGTAACCTTATTGACATCACTGCTTGCAGTGTGAGAACTTACTGCACAGCAGGAGAACCAACAGTAAGTTCTCATGTTGCGAGTGGGGACGTCATTAAGGTTATCGTAGTTCAGCTGTGAACTGCGATAAAATTAATGACATCACCGCTCATCACAGCAACTGGGTTCTCTCGCTGCACAGTGTGAGAACCGGCAGTGGCTGCAGCTCCAGTCTATGGAGCTTCGTTCTCTGAACAGGGCTCCACAGACTGGACAAAGAGGATGGGGATCATCGTAAGACCTTCATTTGAATTATGGAGGACTCTGTGGATTTTTTTATGGTAGTAAATGGGTAAAAGAAGGAATTTGTTGGAGAATACTTTTTACAAATAAAAGACTTTTGTGTGTGTCTGTTTCTTTTCTTTGACTATAGAGTTAGCAATGGGGATGTCCAACAGATGCCTGTCCTTTCATAACCCCTGGGCTGGATGTCAGAGTACATTACATAGCTGAAGTCAACCACAAAACTATTAACCCGATTGCCAACACACCAGGGCAATTGGGAAGAGCTGAGGCTAAGTGCCAGAATTAGCACATCTAAAGGATGCGCCATTTCTGGGGTGGCTGAAAGCTGGTCTTATTAGGCTGGGAAGGGGCCATTATCCATGTCTCTTCTCAGTCTATTATTATCAGCCTACAATTGTCTGCTTAGCCTTTGCTTGTTATTAAAAATAGGGGGACTCCACATCATTTTTTTAGGGTCTCCTCTATTTTTAATAGCGAGTAAAGGCTAATCAGACAGCTGTGTGCTGATGTTATTAGGCTGATAAACTACATGGATATTTGCTCCTTCCTAGAATAATAAGATCAGCTCACAGCTATCTGCTTTCCCTTAGCTGGCTATTAAAAATAATGTGGAACTCACATCAATGAATTATTTATTACCTATATACAAGTACAGAAAACTACACACTCCATATCTCACTGATATATTTCTATCTATCATCTATCTATCTATCTCATATCTATCTATCTATGGGTTACAGGTGGCCATCTACGCTTGTGTCTCTCTGCACTGTAGCCTACGGCATTTGAATTTACAATGGGGAGAACCACATTCATGCATGGACCTTCCCCTCTGCTAAGTGCTAACTGAGGGTGAAGTGGAACCTCATTCTTCCCTTAGGTGCAGGTTACACTTTCTGGACTACTATCAGGCATTTATGGCATATACAGAAATGTCTCAGATGGTAATACCCCTAAAAGTTTTATTGTGGTCCTTGGGAGTATTTCAACATAACAATGTGGCACTCAGACCAGAAAAGGTTATGCACCCTTGGTCTAAACCCTCATTCAGACATCTTTGATTTTTCATATAGACAAACAAACAATCAAATTGTCATCAGTGTTTTATATCAGTATGTCATCAGTGTTGGTCTGTGTGTCAGTTTTTACCATTAGTGTCTCATTAGTAACTTTCCTGTATGGAAAATAAATAAATTACAAAGCTTCTCCTATTCATTGCAATGTTAATCATGGATAGTATACAGATAGAAAAATGATGGCAACTGTGATTTTCATGCACCAATAGATTCTATTTTGATCCATTAATTGAATTAAAAAAAACAGACGTCTTTGTGATTTTTCTGTGGACATATGGTTAAAAAAGCATGAACATGTGAACAGTCCCATAGATTATAATGAGTCTGTTTTCTATTCGTGAAAATATCAGGCCTCATTCAGACATCCGTTTTTCATGTACGTGTTCTTTACATAGAACACGTACCTATTATAGTCTATGGAGCTGTATACATGTCAGTTTTTAATTCAATACTTAAATTACCAATACAAATCTATGGGTCTGTGAAAATCATGGACTGCACAAAGATGGCATAAACGTCTGTAAATATTAACCTTACATTGTTTAAGAGAAGGTTTGCAATCGATTTATTTTTCCATACGTGAAAAGTCACTGATGAAACTGATGGCAAAATCTTACACACTGACTAAACACTGACAAAAATCAGATCAGAAACACTCGGACAATTTTTGTTGTACATGAAAATTACAGACATCTGAATTAGGCATTAGGCAGGCTTAGTAAATCTGTCTCACTGTGTTTTATATCAGTTCTCACAAGCCTGGATACCTAGATTCCTGAAGGGATGTTTAGTGATAATCCTGCATTTGGGGAATCTACAGAAATATCAACTTAAGGGCCTTTCACACATAGCGAGATCGCTAGCGATATCGCTAAAGCATCACCGATTTTGTGACGCAACAGCGATATCGCTAGCGATCTCGCTTTGTGTGACACGTACCTGCGACCGCCCCCCCCGCTGGATATCGCTGATCGCGCTCGAATGTCCTGGGCCATTTCTTCGTTGTTGGTGTCCCGCTGGCGCCGACTAGCGACGCATGGACGCAGGCGGAAGTCATCATCGCTGCGGTGTGAAAGGTAACAGCGACCGCCGATGGATCGCTTATCGCTGATGTGTCGCTGGTGAGATCTGCCTGTGTGGCAGCTCACTAGCGACCATTTAGAGATGCACCAGCGATCCTGACCAGGCCGTATCGTTGTCGGGATCGCTGGTGCATCGCTAAATGTAACGGGGCCCTTAGTCTTTGGACAAATGCTAAAATCCTCAATAGTTACATTTTATAGCATATCTATAATAATAAATGCCCTAAGCAGCTTCCGGTTGTAACAACTTCCGTCCAGTTGTAACCAGTGACGTCACCGCACACCTCTTTCCATGTTAACCCTCAACATACACACTCCTCTCACCTTTCACCATCTCCACACACTCTTTCACTCCACATACGACCCTTTCTCTCACTCCGTCTCTCATACTCACGCCGTCATCGCCGCTGATCCACGATCCCCGACATCTTCTTCCGCCAGCGCCATCCTGGATCCAGACGTCCTCCACGCCGGCGACATGTTCTTGCGGCGACGCCATTTTGGATCGGCGAAATCCCGCGATAGTCAAGATGGCGTCGCCGCAAGAACATGTCGCCGGCGTGGAGGACGTCGGGATCCAAAATGGCGTCGGCGAAATCTCGCGAGATTTCGCCGACGCCATTTTGGATCGCGACGGCATCCACGCCGGCGACATGTTCCTGCGGCGACGCTATTTTGGATCGGCGAAATCCCGCAATACTCAAGATGGCGTTGCCGCAAGAACATGTCGCCGGCGAGGACGCCGTCGGGATCCAAAATGGCGTCGGCGAAAACTCGCGAGATTTCGCAGACGCCATTTTGGATCCCGATGTCGTCCATGCCGGCGACATGTTCTTGCGGGGACGCCATCTTGACTATCGCGGGATTTCACGATACTCAAGATGGCGTCGCCGCAAGAACATGTCGCTGGCGTGGACAACGTCTGGATCC